>NC_073271.2:178337-778337 GCF_029289425.2 Pan paniscus
GACTCTCCTGTCTGTCCCAGCTGCTCTCCAACCACGCCCAGATTTCACCTGGAAGCAGTTCCTTGCACCCCAGGATCACCACCAAGCTCACCAATTTCACTCAGATACACTCCAGTCTCTCTCATGTCTTCACCAGCCCTCAGGGACTCTCCTGTCTGTCCCAGCTACTCTCCAACCACGCCCAGATTTCAGCTGGAAGCAGTTCCTTGCACCCCGGAATCACCACCAAACTCACCAATTTCACTCAATTACTCGCCAGTCTCTCTCATGTCTTCACCAGCCCTCAGGGACTCTACTGTCTGTCCCAGCTGCTCTCCAACCACGCCCAGATTTCAGCTGGAAGCAGTTCCTTGCACCCCAGGATCACCACCAAACTCACCAATTTCACTCAGATACTCTCCAGTCTCTCTCATGTCTTCACCAGCCCTCAGGGACTCTCCTGTCTGTCCCAGCTACTCTCCAACCACGCCCAGATTTCAGCTGGAAGCAGTTCCTCGCACCCAGGAACCACCACCAAACTCACCAACTTCACTGCGTTACTCGCCAGTCTCTCTCATGTCTTCACCAGCCCTCAGGGACTCTCCTGTCTGTCCCAGCTACTCTCCAACCACGCCCACATTTCAGCTGGAAGCAGTTCCTTGCACCCCAGGATCACCACCAAACTCACCAATTTCACTCAGATACTCTCCAGTCCTCTCTCATGTCTTCACCAGCCCTCAGGGACTCTCCTGTCTGTCCCAGCTACTCTCCAACCACGCCCAGATTTCAGCTGGAAGCAGTTCCTTGCACCCCGGAATCACCACCAAACTCACCAATTTCACTCAATTACTCTCCAGTCTCTCTCATGTCTTCACCAGCCCTCAGGGACTCTACTGTCTGTCCCAGCTGCTCTCCAACCTCGCCCAGATTTCAGCTGGAAGCAGTTCCTTGCACCCCAGACTCACCACCAAACTCACCAATTTCACTCAATTACTCTCCAGTCTCTCTCATGTCTTCTCCAGCCCTCAGGGACTCTCCTGTCTGTCCCAGCTACTCTCCAACCACCCCCCAGATTTCAGCTGGAGTCAGTTCCAGGCACCCCGGAGTCACCACCAAACTCACCAGTTTCACTGAGTTACTCCCCAGTCTCTCTCATGTCTTCACCCCCAGTGACCTGGGACTCTCCCGTCTGTCCCAGCTACTCTCCCACCACGCCCAGATTTCTGAGGGAGTCAGCCTCCCACACTCCGGAATCACCTACAGGCTCACAGACTTCACGGAGGTCCTCCCTGGTCTCTCTCAGGTCTTTGCCCTCAGCCCACAGGGACTCTTGTGTCTCTTTCAGCTACTCTCAAAACTTCTCTAGATTCCAGCTGGACTCAGTTCCAGGCACCCACGACACAACCACCAAACTCACGGATTTCACTGACTTACTCCCCAGTCTCTCCATGTTCTCACCCCCAGCCCTCAGGGACTCTTCTGTCTCTCTCAGCTACTCTCCAACCATCTCCACATTACACCTGGGGTCAGCTTCCCACACCCAGGTATCACCTACAAACTCACGGACCTTACTGCAACCCTCCCCCATTTCTTTCACCTCTTCACCCCCTGCCTTCAGGGACTATCCTGTGTCTCCCAGCTTCTCTCCAGCCTTCCCCAGATTTCTGCCACAGTCAGCCCCAGGCACCCAGGGGAACCCGGGACACTCACAGGCCTCACGAGACTGCCTCCCAATGACCTGTATCTATACAGGGATGGCTCCCACGCTTCCCTCAGTGACCCCAAACCCATCTCCAATTACACTCAGACACTCCCAGGGCCTGACAGCTACTCCCCGTTATTGTCCTTCAGTTCGAAGCCCTGGCCAATCTACTAGCCAACATGATGCAGCTACCTGGCCATATCTCCACATTTCTGGGGAGGGCCCCACACCCAGCCGCAGAAGAGCCCCTCCTGCATTCCGTCCTCACACACAGGCCTGTCCAACCTCTTGCTACTCTCACACTCTTGCCAGCAGAAGAGGCCCCTGTAATGGCCGATATCACCGCCCAGTCTATCCTCACCCCACGGCTGTGCAGAGGGACCCTCCTGCTGGCCCACGTGGCTGCCAGAGCCCATGCTGGCACGACGCTCCAGCGTGTCGGCGTCCCTGCGGGGGCCACGCTACCGGTGACATGGCTAGCATGACCCTCCTTCCTGGCAGTGACACTGCTGATGTGAACCACAGTTTCACAGCTGACATTTGTAAATAGGACCATTTTCCCTTTTCTCTCTCCCTCCCATTCACAGGGCTTCTCATTCTCTCTGTTTCTGCCTCCGTTTCAGAGATTTACTCACCTTTTTCTCTCTCACTATGTCTGCCGTGGTCTCCATAAGAGTGTGCCACATAAAATTGCCCCATTAAAAGTCATGAATTGAGTGGATTTTAGTATATTTGTGCCTGTGCACATTCAATTTTAATTCGCAATCTATTTTAGAAGGTTTTATCACCCCCGAACAGAGAAAAAACCCTGTGGACATTAGTCACTCCTCATTCTGTCTCAAACCCTCTCCCTGACCCTCAGCCCTAGGTAACAACTGCATAGAGCGATCAACCCCATATGCATAGATTTCCATACTGTGGACATTTCCTATAAACGGAATTGCACAATACGTGAGCTTTTATGACTGACATAACACTTTTAGCACAGTATTTTCAAGATTCATCCACATTGCAGCCTTACCCACAGGGGGAAACCACTTTTTGTGGTTTCAGTAACACCGGGTGTTTTCTCCTTCCTCCCGTCTTTCCTTCCTTCCTTCCTTCCTTCCTTCCTTTCCTCCACCTATTTCTCTCTTATTCCTTCTGCCCTCTCTCTTTCATAGGCCTTAGGTGCATCCTACGTCCTGCGTCTTTTTGAGGAATCCTCGACAGGTGCTGAAAAATTGTGTTATTGTAATTATTTACCGCTATCTCTCTTTCATGGTTCTCCATCAGTTGTAAGCATCTATTGGTTTATCCCAGGTCACTAAGTATATTTTAATTAGGTACACCTGTTTTTCTTTATACACCTGTTTCTGGAGTATAGGGTCGCATACCCATAGACCCAGTGTATCTCAGAAACGCATCTAATATTCCAACAGACCCATCATAACGTTGAAAACTCATAAATCAAACCAACTTAAGTCACGGTTTGTCGGTGGATATGGGCTCCATCAATTCCATTGTGTTCAATAATGCTGTACGCCGTTAACAATGGCAGACTGATTGGGCGTGGATGTGGATGACATTATAAAAATCAGTTATTAGAGGGATACTTTAACCTGACTGAAGAGCTGATCTAATGGTATTAGTACAGTGCATGATTCTGTGAGATGTTTTCAGACAGAGTAGTACATTTGTGTATGAAATTCTGTGGCTTTTTTCACTTAGTAGGAACCTTTGTGTGTGGAAAACTGAGAAAATTACTTTGTGCTGTAGAGTCTGGCATTCATTGTAGATTAAAGCTTATTTTTCTGGAAGTAAATCTTATTCAATAAAATACTACTCTTTATAATAAAAAACAAAGACACTGGTGATGTGAAGTCATTATCCTCAACAACCTAATCCGGGAACAGAAAACCAAACGCCACATTCTCACTTATAATGGGAGCTGAACAATGGGATCACATGGACACAGGAAGGGGAACAACACACACTGGGGCCTTTCCAGAGGCAGAGCGTTAAGAAAAACAGCTACTGCCTGCTGGGCTGAATACCTAGGTGATGGGTTGACAGGTGCCGCAAACCACCGTGGCACACGTTTACCTTAGTAACAAATCTGCACACCCTGCCCGTATATCCCAGAACTTAGAAAACAAATCGAAAGCAAAGAAAACGAGAAAGCAATAGCAAAACGCTAACGGCAAAACAAAGTTTCAAACTCAGAAAGTGACAGACCAATTTTTGGTTCAAATCATGGTTCTCAACCCAGGTGCCATAAGGTCAGGATAAAGAATTTGATGACGTATTGTAAATAAGACATGCAGCGGATGACCAGAGAAATTGTTCTCAACATACGTGTGGCTTCGAGTTCAACGGTGACGCTACCTACCGGGACATAGCATTAGATTCCAAAGGGCCGAGTCCCGCAAGACTGGCCTCCCACACTAATAACAATGGGAAGCCCTACGTTGTTTTACCTGTGCTTCTCAGCAACTGGCTATAAGTCAGGTTTCCACCACTCCCAGTTTTAGTTGCATTCATTTGCTGGAAGAGCTCACAGCACGCAGGGAAACACTGACATTTCCCATTTTTTTGTATGTTAGCGGATATTGCAAAAACTTCAGAAAAAACTTTTGGGCCCGGCATGTGGGGAGGGGCGCACTGCCTTCCAGGAAGTGTTATCCAGAAGCTCTCTAAACCCAGTCCTTTTGGGTTTTTATGGAGACCTCATTCTATAGGCACGATGGGTTAAACCGTAAGCTATTGGTCATCAACTCAACCTGAGGCTCTCAACCCTCCCTGGAAATTGGGGTTGAGGCTTTGCCATTCTCAGTCTGAGTAAAAGAATTTACACAAACGGAATTTTAAGACAGATTAGCATAACTGGGAACTTAACTAGATGATGGGATTATCTGGAGCCACACCTTGATATTCCTAAGCCCAGCACCCGCATCCAACGGATGCTCCACCCAACTGGCTCCCAAGTCTCTACGGGGTTCCAGAGCAAAAGAATGTTTCTACAACGCCTATCTCCACCTCTTCTTCAAAGTCTTTTCGCTTACACGGGTAATTCCTAAACTGCCATGCATCAGGGTCAGGGGGAGGGCTTCTTACCACACAGATCTGTGGATCTCCGGGGTTTGAGGGTGACAAGGATGCTGCTGGTGTCTAAACCACATCGTGGGAACCACAGAACCCCCACTTGGTTTTCAGTGTTTCCGTGCATTTAATTCATCATACCTTTGGCCAAGAAAACTTGTAAGTTCTTAGATTGTCCCAAAGGTGGCGCATGAAATCAAATCAGGAGCACAGTTTCCTACGAGGTGTAGCCTGGGAAAGTTGCGGGTGACTGATGGAAAGGAGGAGTGAAGCTCCACCCTTTCCGCTGCGAGGCCGCGCCCGAGGCTATTTAAACCCACCCTGGCTGGCCTGCACTCAGATCTTCGCAGAGCGGAGCAGCGGCCGGAGCGTTTGGCGGACTCTGCGTGGACTTGGAGCTCACAGCGTCTTGCGACTTGGAAGCGGATTCAGAGGACAGGACAGAACACTTGGGCAAGTGGATCTCTGTCTGTCTGTCTGTCTGTCTCATTGGTTGGTTTATTTCCATTTTCTTAAGGAGCACATACCTCACACCACACACACACACACACACACACACACACACACACACACACACACACACACACAGACTCCTTCATTCTGCGGGTCAGGAAATTAGTAGGGGTCTCTGGGAGCTGCAGTTTTCCTAATCATGTCTGCACCTAAGAGCACTAGGGTCTTGTCTGGCTCTTCTTATGAACGTTCCCCCAGCCCGGACTCCCCAAGATCCATGCTAGCCTCACCCAGCTTCTCCCTGTCCCCTCTCAGAAACTCAGTCTTAAGAGGAAGCTCCTCACCAGGGATCCGGAGCTACCATTCACCATCCCCTAGGGCTTCACCACACTCACCTCTGTCATCACCAGTATCCCACAATCTCCCATTTCCCTGTCCTCTCCGTGATGGGCAATCAATGAAGCCAATGGGCTCTCCCGTGTCCTCCTCTGAGGATTCTTCAGAGTCACCACGTTCATCAGTAATATACCACACGTTCCTACTGCCATCACCCAGCAGCTCACCCCCAGCTCTCGGGGAGTCTCCTGGGTCTCCCAGCTACTCTCCAAACAACCCCAGATTTCAGCTGGAGTCAGCCCCCCACACCCAGGAATCACCTACAAACTCACGAGCCTCACGGTGCTCCTCCCCTATGTCTTTCACCTCTTCACCCCCAGGCCTCCGGGACTCTCCTGTGGCTCCCAGTTACTCTCAAGCCATCCCCAGGTTCCTGCGGGAGTCAGCCCCATGCACCCAGGAGTCCCCCAGATACTCACAGGTCTCGGGAGAATATGAGAGGTCCCCCAGCCCTGACTCCTCAAGATTCGTGCCTGCCTCACCCAGCATCTACCTCTCCCCTCCCAGGAACTCAGACCCAAGGGGCAGCTCCTCACAAGGGATGTGGAAGTACTCTACATCATCCCGCAGGGCTTCACCACTCTCACATCCGTCATCGACAGAATTCCACAACTTTACATTTCCCTTTCCTAACCAAGCACGACAATCACTCATGTCATTGTGTTCTCCCGTGTCCTCCTCTGGAGATTCCTCACAGTCACCCCATTCATCAATAATGCGCCATATGTTCTTACTGCCATCATCCAGCAGCTCACCCCCCAGCCACCAATGACTCTCCTGTCTGTCCCAGCTACTCTCCAACTACGCCCAGATTTCAGCGGGCGTCGGTATCCCACACCCCAGAAACACCTACAAACTCCCAGACCTCAGTGAGATCCTCGCCAGTCTCTCCCACGTCTTCACCCCCAGCCCTTTCCGACCCTCCAGTCTCTCCCAGCTACTCTCCAACCACGCCCACATTTCAGCGCGGGTCAGATCCAGGAACCCAGGGATCACCACCAAGCCCACCACTTTCACTGTGTTACTCCCCAGTCTCTAGCACGTCTTTATCTCCAACCCTCAGGGACTCTCCTGTCTGTCCCAGCTACTCTCCAACCACGCCCACATTTCAGCTGGAAGCAGTGCCTTGCACCCCGGAATCACCACCAAACTCACCAATTTCACTCAATTACTCGCCAGTCTCTCTCATATCTTCACCAGCCCTCAGGGACTCTACTGTCTGTCCCAGCTACTCTCCAACCACGCCCAGATTTCAGCTGGAAGCAGTGCCTTGCACCCCGGAATCACCACCAAACTCACCAATTTCACTCAGATACTCTCCAGTCTCTCTCATGTCTTCACCAGCCCTCAGGGACTCTCCTGTCTGTCCCAGCTACTCTCCAACCACGCCCACATTTCAGCTGGAAGCAGTTCCTTGCACCCCGGAACCACCACCAAACTCACCAACTTCACTGCATTACTCGCCAGTCTCTCTCATGTCTTCACCAGCCCTCAGGGACTCTCCTGTCTGTCCCAGCTGCTCTCCAACCACGCCCAGATTTCACCTGGAAGCAGTTCCTTGCACCCCAGGATCACCACCAAGCTCACCAATTTCACTCAGATACACTCCAGTCTCTCTCATGTCTTCACCAGCCCTCAGGGACTCTCCTGTCTGTCCCAGCTACTCTCCAACCACGCCCAGATTTCAGCTGGAAGCAGTTCCTTGCACCCCGGAATCACCACCAAACTCACCAATTTCACTCAATTACTCGCCAGTCTCTCTCATGTCTTCACCAGCCCTCAGGGACTCTACTGTCTGTCCCAGCTGCTCTCCAACCACACCCAGATTTCAGCTGGAAGCAGTTCCTTGCACCCCAGGATCACCACCAAACTCACCAATTTCACTCAGATACTCTCCAGTCTCTCTCATGTCTTCACCAGCCCTCAGGGACTCTCCTGTCTGTCCCAGCTACTCTCCAACCACGCCCAGATTTCAGCTGGAAGCAGTTCCTCGCACCCAGGAACCACCACCAAACTCACCAACTTCACTGCGTTACTCGCCAGTCTCTCTCATGTCTTCACCAGCCCTCAGGGACTCTCCTGTCTGTCCCAGCTACTCTCCAACCACGCCCACATTTCAGCTGGAAGCAGTTCCTTGCACCCCAGGATCACCACCAAACTCACCAATTTCACTCAGATACTCTCCAGTCTCTCTCATGTCTTCACCAGCCCTCAGGGACTCTCCTGTCTGTCCCAGCTACTCTCCAACCACGCCCAGATTTCAGCTGGAAGCAGTTCCTTGCACCCCGGAATCACCACCAAACTCACCAATTTCACTCAATTACTCTCCAGTCTCTCTCATGTCTTCACCAGCCCTCAGGGACTCTACTGTCTGTCCCAGCTGCTCTCCAACCTCGCCCAGATTTCAGCTGGAAGCAGTTCCTTGCACCCCAGACTCACCACCAAACTCACCAATTTCACTCAATTACTCTCCAGTCTCTCTCATGTCTTCTCCAGCCCTCAGGGACTCTCCTGTCTGTCCCAGCTACTCTCCAACCACCCCCAGATTTCAGCTGGAGTCAGTTCCAGGCACCCCGGAGTCACCACCAAACTCACCAGTTTCACTGAGTTACTCCCCAGTCTCTCTCATGTCTTCACCCCCAGTGACCTGGGACTCTCCCGTCTGTCCCAGCTACTCTCCCACCACGCCCAGATTTCTGAGGGAGTCAGCCTCCCACACTCCGGAATCACCTACAGGCTCACAGACTTCACGGAGGTCCTCCCTGGTCTCTCTCAGGTCTTTGCCCTCAGCCCACAGGGACTCTTGTGTCTCTTTCAGCTACTCTCAAAACTTCTCTAGATTCCAGCTGGACTCAGTTCCAGGCACCCACGACACACCACCAAACTCACGGATTTCACTGACTTACTCCCCAGTCTCTCCATGTTCTCACCCCCAGCCCTCAGGGACTCTTCTGTCTCTCTCAGCTACTCTCCAACCATCTCCACATTACACCTGGGGTCAGCTTCCCACACCCAGGTATCACCTACAAACTCACGGACCTTACTGCAACCCTCCCCCATTTCTTTCACCTCTTCACCCCCTGCCTTCAGGGACTATCCTGTGTCTCCCAGCTTCTCTCCAGCCTTCCCCAGATTTCTGCCACAGTCAGCCCCAGGCACCCAGGGGAACCCGGGACACTCACAGGCCTCACGAGACTGCCTCCCAATGACCTGTATCTATACAGGGATGGCTCCCACGCTTCCCTCAGTGACCCCAAACCCATCTCCAATTACACTCAGACACTCCCAGGGCCTGACAGCTACTCCCCGTTATTGTCCTTCAGTTCGAAGCCCTGGCCAATCTACTAGCCAACATGATGCAGCTACCTGGCCATATCTCCACATTTCTGGGGAGGGCCCCACACCCAGCCGCAGAAGAGCCCCTCCTGCATTCCGTCCTCACACACAGGCCTGTCCAACCTCTTGCTACTCTCACACTCTTGCCAGCAGAAGAGGCCCCTGTAATGGCCGATATCACCGCCCAGTCTATCCTCACCCCACGGCTGTGCAGAGGGACCCTCCTGCTGGCCCACGTGGCTGCCAGAGCCCATGCTGGCACGACGCTCCAGCGTGTCGGCGTCCCTGCGGGCCACGCTACCGGTGACATGGCTAGCATGACCCTCCTTCCTGGCAGTGACACTGCTGATGTGAACCACAGTTTCACAGCTGACATTTGTAAATAGGACCATTTTCCCTTTTCTCTCTCCCTCCCATTCACAGGGCTTCTCATTCTCTCTGTTTCTGCCTCCGTTTCAGAGATTTACTCACCTTTTTCTCTCTCACTATGTCTGCCGTGGTCTCCATAAGAGTGTGCCACATAAAATTGCCCCATTAAAAGTCATGAATTGAGTGGATTTTAGTATATTTGTGCCTGTGCACATTCAATTTTAATTCGCAATCTATTTTAGAAGGTTTTATCACCCCCGAACAGAGAAAAACCCTGTGGACATTAGTCACTCCTCATTCTGTCTCAAACCCTCTCCCTGACCCTCAGCCCTAGGTAACAACTGCATAGAGCGATCAACCCCATATGCATAGATTTCCATACTGTGGACATTTCCTATAAACGGAATTGCACAATACGTGAGCTTTTATGACTGACATAACACTTTTAGCACAGTATTTTCAAGATTCATCCACATTGCAGCCTTACCCACAGGGGGAAACCACTTTTTGTGGTTTCAGTAACACCGGGTGTTTTCTCCTTCCTCCCGTCTTTCCTTCCTTCCTTCCTTCCTTCCTTCCTTTCCTCCACCTATTTCTCTCTTATTCCTTCTGCCCTCTCTCTTTCATAGGCCTTAGGTGCATCCTACGTCCTGCGTCTTTTTGAGGAATCCTCGACAGGTGCTGAAAAATTGTGTTATTGTAATTATTTACCGCTATCTCTCTTTCATGGTTCTCCATCAGTTGTAAGCATCTATTGGTTTATCCCAGGTCACTAAGTATATTTTAATTAGGTACACCTGTTTTTCTTTATACACCTGTTTCTGGAGTATAGGGTCGCATACCCATAGACCCAGTGTATCTCAGAAACGCATCTAATATTCCAACAGACCCATCATAACGTTGAAAACTCATAAATCAAACCAACTTAAGTCACGGTTTGTCGGTGGATATGGGCTCCATCAATTCCATTGTGTTCAATAATGCTGTACGCCGTTAACAATGGCAGACTGATTGGGCGTGGATGTGGATGACATTATAAAAATCAGTTATTAGAGGGATACTTTAACCTGACTGAAGAGCTGATCTAATGGTATTAGTACAGTGCATGATTCTGTGAGATGTTTTCAGACAGAGTAGTACATTTGTGTATGAAATTCTGTGGCTTTTTTCACTTAGTAGGAACCTTTGTGTGTGGAAAACTGAGAAAATTACTTTGTGCTGTAGAGTCTGGCATTCATTGTAGATTAAAGCTTATTTTTCTGGAAGTAAATCTTATTCAATAAAATACTACTCTTTATAATAAAAAACAAAGACACTGGTGATGTGAAGTCATTATCCTCAACAACCTAATCCGGGAACAGAAAACCAAACGCCACATTCTCACTTATAATGGGAGCTGAACAATGGGATCACATGGACACAGGAAGGGGAACAACACACACTGGGGCCTTTCGAGAGGCAGAGCGTTAAGAAAAACAGCTACTGCCTGCTGGGCTGAATACCTAGGTGATGGGTTGACAGGTGCCGCAAACCACCGTGGCACACGTTTACCTTAGTAACAAATCTGCACACCCTGCCCGTATATCCCAGAACTTAGAAACAAATCGAAAGCAAAGAAAACGAGAAAGCAATAGCAAAACGCTAACGGCAAAACAAAGTTTCAAACTCAGAAAGTGACAGACCAATTTTTGGTTCAAATCATGGTTCTCAACCCAGGTGCCATAAGGTCAGGATAAAGAATTTGATGACGTATTGTAAATAAGACATGCAGCGGATGACCAGAGAAATTGTTCTCAACATACGTGTGGCTTCGAGTTCAACGGTGACGCTACCTACCGGGACATAGCATTAGATTCCAAAGGGCCGAGTCCCGCAAGACTGGCCTCCCACACTAATAACAATGGGAAGCCCTACGTTGTTTTACCTGTGCTTCTCAGCAACTGGCTATAAGTCAGGTTTCCACCACTCCCAGTTTTAGTTGCATTCATTTGCTGGAAGAGCTCACAGCACGCAGGGAAACACTGACATTTCCCATTTTTTGTATGTTAGCGGATATTGCAAAAACTTCAGAAAAAACTTTTGGGCCCGGCATGTGGGGAGGGGCGCACTGCCTTCCAGGAAGTGTTATCCAGAAGCTCTCTAAACCCAGTCCTTTTGGGTTTTTATGGAGACCTCATTCTATAGGCACGATGGGTTAAACCGTAAGCTATTGGTCATCAACTCAACCTGAGGCTCTCAACCCTCCCTGGAAATTGGGGTTGAGGCTTTGCCATTCTCAGTCTGAGTAAAAGAATTTACACAAACGGAATTTTAAGACAGATTAGCATAACTGGGAACTTAACTAGATGATGGGATTATCTGGAGCCACACCTTGATATTCCTAAGCCCAGCACCCGCATCCAACGGATGCTCCACCCAACTGGCTCCCAAGTCTCTACGGGGTTCCAGAGCAAAAGAATGTTTCTACAACGCCTATCTCCACCTCTTCTTCAAAGTCTTTTCGCTTACACGGGTAATTCCTAAACTGCCATGCATCAGGGTCAGGGGGAGGGCTTCTTACCACACAGATCTGTGGATCTCCGGGGTTTGAGGGTGACAAGGATGCTGCTGGTGTCTAAACCACATCGTGGGAACCACAGAACCCCCACTTGGTTTTCAGTGTTTCCGTGCATTTAATTCATCATACCTTTGGCCAAGAAAACTTGTAAGTTCTTAGATTGTCCCAAAGGTGGCGCATGAAATCAAATCAGGAGCACAGTTTCCTACGAGGTGTAGCCTGGGAAAGTTGCGGGTGACTGATGGAAAGGAGGAGTGAAGCTCCGCCCTTTCCGCTGCGAGGCCGCGCCCGAGGCTATTTAAACCCACCCTGGCTGGCCTGCACTCAGATCTTCGCAGAGCGGAGCAGCGGCCGGAGCGTTTGGCGGACTCTGCGTGGACTTGGAGCTCACAGCGTCTTGCGACTTGGAAGCGGATTCAGAGGACAGGACAGAACACTTGGGCAAGTGGATCTCTGTCTGTCTGTCTGTCTGTCTCATTGGTTGGTTTATTTCCATTTTCTTAAGGAGCACATACCTCACACCACACACACACACACACACACACACACACACACACACACACACACACACACACACAGACTCCTTCATTCTGCGGGTCAGGAAATTAGTAGGGGTCTCTGGGAGCTGCAGTTTTCCTAATCATGTCTGCACCTAAGAGCACTAGGGTCTTGTCTGGCTCTTCTTATGAACGTTCCCCCAGCCCGGACTCCCCAAGATCCATGCTAGCCTCACCCAGCTTCTCCCTGTCCCCTCTCAGAAACTCAGTCTTAAGAGGAAGCTCCTCACCAGGGATCCGGAGCTACCATTCACCATCCCCTAGGGCTTCACCACACTCACCTCTGTCATCACCAGTATCCCACAATCTCCCATTTCCCTGTCCTCTCCGTGATGGGCAATCAATGAAGCCAATGGGCTCTCCCGTGTCCTCCTCTGAGGATTCTTCAGAGTCACCACGTTCATCAGTAATATACCACACGTTCCTACTGCCATCACCCAGCAGCTCACCCCCAGCTCTCGGGGAGTCTCCTGGGTCTCCCAGCTACTCTCCAAACAACCCCAGATTTCAGCTGGAGTCAGCCCCCCACACCCAGGAATCACCTACAAACTCACGAGCCTCACGGTGCTCCTCCCCTATGTCTTTCACCTCTTCACCCCCAGGCCTCCGGGACTCTCCTGTGGCTCCCAGTTACTCTCAAGCCATCCCCAGGTTCCTGCGGGAGTCAGCCCCATGCACCCAGGAGTCCCCCAGATACTCACAGGTCTCGGGAGAATATGAGAGGTCCCCCAGCCCTGACTCCTCAAGATTCGTGCCTGCCTCACCCAGCATCTACCTCTCCCCTCCCAGGAACTCAGACCCAAGGGGCAGCTCCTCACAAGGGATGTGGAAGTACTCTACATCATCCCGCAGGGCTTCACCACTCTCACATCCGTCATCGACAGAATTCCACAACTTTACATTTCCCTTTCCTAACCAAGCACGACAATCACTCATGTCATTGTGTTCTCCCGTGTCCTCCTCTGGAGATTCCTCACAGTCACCCCATTCATCAATAATGCGCCATATGTTCTTACTGCCATCATCCAGCAGCTCACCCCCAGCCACCAATGACTCTCCTGTCTGTCCCAGCTACTCTCCAACTACGCCCAGATTTCAGCGGGCGTCGGTATCCCACACCCCAGAAACACCTACAAACTCCCAGACCTCAGTGAGATCCTCGCCAGTCTCTCCCACGTCTTCACCCCCAGCCCTTTCCGACCCTCCAGTCTCTCCCAGCTACTCTCCAACCACGCCCACATTTCAGCGCGGGTCAGATCCAGGAACCCAGGGATCACCACCAAGCCCACCACTTTCACTGTGTTACTCCCCAGTCTCTAGCACGTCTTTATCTCCAACCCTCAGGGACTCTCCTGTCTGTCCCAGCTACTCTCCAACCACGCCCACATTTCAGCTGGAAGCAGTGCCTTGCACCCCGGAATCACCACCAAACTCACCAATTTCACTCAATTACTCGCCAGTCTCTCTCATATCTTCACCAGCCCTCAGGGACTCTCCTGTCTGTCCCAGCTACTCTCCAACCACGCCCAGATTTCAGCTGGAAGCAGTGCCTTGCACCCCGGAATCACCACCAAACTCACCAATTTCACTCAGATACTCTCCAGTCTCTCTCATGTCTTCACCAGCCCTCAGGGACTCTCCTGTCTGTCCCAGCTACTCTCCAACCACGCCCACATTTCAGCTGGAAGCAGTTCCTTGCACCCCGGAACCACCACCAAACTCACCAACTTCACTGCATTACTCGCCAGTCTCTCTCATGTCTTCACCAGCCCTCAGGGACTCTCCTGTCTGTCCCAGCTGCTCTCCAACCACGCCCAGATTTCACCTGGAAGCAGTTCCTTGCACCCCAGGATCACCACCAAGCTCACCAATTTCACTCAGATACACTCCAGTCTCTCTCATGTCTTCACCAGCCCTCAGGGACTCTCCTGTCTGTCCCAGCTACTCTCCAACCACGCCCAGATTTCAGCTGGAAGCAGTTCCTTGCACCCCGGAATCACCACCAAACTCACCAATTTCACTCAATTACTCGCCAGTCTCTCTCATGTCTTCACCAGCCCTCAGGGACTCTACTGTCTGTCCCAGCTGCTCTCCAACCACACCCAGATTTCAGCTGGAAGCAGTTCCTTGCACCCCGGAATCACCACCAAACTCACCAATTTCACTCAGATACTCTCCAGTCTCTCTCATGTCTTCACCAGCCCTCAGGGACTCTCCTGTCTGTCCCAGCTACTCTCCAACCACGCCCAGATTTCAGCTGGAAGCAGTTCCTCGCACCCAGGAACCACCACCAAACTCACCAACTTCACTGCGTTACTCGCCAGTCTCTCTCATGTCTTCACCAGCCCTCAGGGACTCTCCTGTCTGTCCCAGCTACTCTCCAACCACGCCCACATTTCAGCTGGAAGCAGTTCCTTGCACCCCAGGATCACCACCAAACTCACCAATTTCACTCAGATACTCTCCAGTCTCTCTCATGTCTTCACCAGCCCTCAGGGACTCTCCTGTCTGTCCCAGCTACTCTCCAACCACGCCCAGATTTCAGCTGGAAGCAGTTCCTTGCACCCCGGAATCACCACCAAACTCACCAATTTCACTCAATTACTCTCCAGTCTCTCTCATGTCTTCACCAGCCCTCAGGGACTCTACTGTCTGTCCCAGCTGCTCTCCAACCTCGCCCAGATTTCAGCTGGAAGCAGTTCCTTGCACCCCAGACTCACCACCAAACTCACCAATTTCACTCAATTACTCTCCAGTCTCTCTCATGTCTTCTCCAGCCCTCAGGGACTCTCCTGTCTGTCCCAGCTACTCTCCAACCACCCCCAGATTTCAGCTGGAGTCAGTTCCAGGCACCCCGGAGTCACCACCAAACTCACCAGTTTCACTGAGTTACTCCCCAGTCTCTCTCATGTCTTCACCCCCAGTGACCTGGGACTCTCCCGTCTGTCCCAGCTACTCTCCCACCACGCCCAGATTTCTGAGGGAGTCAGCCTCCCACACTCCGGAATCACCTACAGGCTCACAGACTTCACGGAGGTCCTCCCTGGTCTCTCTCAGGTCTTTGCCCTCAGCCCACAGGGACTCTTGTGTCTCTTTCAGCTACTCTCAAAACTTCTCTAGATTCCAGCTGGACTCAGTTCCAGGCACCCACGACACACCACCAAACTCACGGATTTCACTGACTTACTCCCCAGTCTCTCCATGTTCTCACCCCCAGCCCTCAGGGACTCTTCTGTCTCTCTCAGCTACTCTCCAACCATCTCCACATTACACCTGGGGTCAGCTTCCCACACCCAGGTATCACCTACAAACTCACGGACCTTACTGCAACCCTCCCCCATTTCTTTCACCTCTTCACCCCCTGCCTTCAGGGACTATCCTGTGTCTCCCAGCTTCTCTCCAGCCTTCCCCAGATTTCTGCCACAGTCAGCCCCAGGCACCCAGGGGAACCCGGGACACTCACAGGCCTCACGAGACTGCCTCCCAATGACCTGTATCTATACAGGGATGGCTCCCACGCTTCCCTCAGTGACCCCAAACCCATCTCCAATTACACTCAGACACTCCCAGGGCCTGACAGCTACTCCCCGTTATTGTCCTTCAGTTCGAAGCCCTGGCCAATCTACTAGCCAACATGATGCAGCTACCTGGCCATATCTCCACATTTCTGGGGAGGGCCCCACACCCAGCCGCAGAAGAGCCCCTCCTGCATTCCGTCCTCACACACAGGCCTGTCCAACCACTTGCTACTCTCACACTCTTGCCAGCAGAAGAGGCCCCTGTAATGGCCGATATCACCGCCCAGTCTATCCTCACCCCACGGCTGTGCAGAGGGACCCTCCTGCTGGCCCACGTGGCTGCCAGAGCCCATGCTGGCACGACGCTCCAGCGTGTCGGCGTCCCTGCGGGCCACGCTACCGGTGACATGGCTAGCATGACCCTCCTTCCTGGCAGTGACACTGCTGATGTGAACCACAGTTTCACAGCTGACATTTGTAAATAGGACCATTTTCCCTTTTCTCTCTCCCTCCCATTCACAGGGCTTCTCATTCTCTCTGTTTCTGCCTCCGTTTCAGAGATTTACTCACCTTTTTCTCTCTCACTATGTCTGCCGTGGTCTCCATAAGAGTGTGCCACATAAAATTGCCCCATTAAAAGTCATGAATTGAGTGGATTTTAGTATATTTGTGCCTGTGCACATTCAATTTTAATTCGCAATCTATTTTAGAAGGTTTTATCACCCCCGAACAGAGAAAAACCCTGTGGACATTAGTCACTCCTCATTCTGTCTCAAACCCTCTCCCTGACCCTCAGCCCTAGGTAACAACTGCATAGAGCGATCAACCCCATATGCATAGATTTCCATACTGTGGACATTTCCTATAAACGGAATTGCACAATACGTGAGCTTTTATGACTGACATAACACTTTTAGCACAGTATTTTCAAGATTCATCCACATTGCAGCCTTACCCACAGGGGGAAACCACTTTTTGTGGTTTCAGTAACACCGGGTGTTTTCTCCTTCCTCCCGTCTTTCCTTCCTTCCTTCCTTCCTTCCTTCCTTTCCTCCACCTATTTCTCTCTTATTCCTTCTGCCCTCTCTCTTTCATAGGCCTTAGGTGCATCCTACGTCCTGCGTCTTTTTGAGGAATCCTCGACAGGTGCTGAAAAATTGTGTTATTGTAATTATTTACCGCTATCTCTCTTTCATGGTTCTCCATCAGTTGTAAGCATCTATTGGTTTATCCCAGGTCACTAAGTATATTTTAATTAGGTACACCTGTTTTTCTTTATACACCTGTTTCTGGAGTATAGGGTCGCATACCCATAGACCCAGTGTATCTCAGAAACGCATCTAATATTCCAACAGACCCATCATAACGTTGAAAACTCATAAATCAAACCAACTTAAGTCACGGTTTGTCGGTGGATATGGGCTCCATCAATTCCATTGTGTTCAATAATGCTGTACGCCGTTAACAATGGCAGACTGATTGGGCGTGGATGTGGATGACATTATAAAAATCAGTTATTAGAGGGATACTTTAACCTGACTGAAGAGCTGATCTAATGGTATTAGTACAGTGCATGATTCTGTGAGATGTTTTCAGACAGAGTAGTACATTTGTGTATGAAATTCTGTGGCTTTTTTCACTTAGTAGGAACCTTTGTGTGTGGAAAACTGAGAAAATTACTTTGTGCTGTAGAGTCTGGCATTCATTGTAGATTAAAGCTTATTTTTCTGGAAGTAAATCTTATTCAATAAAATACTACTCTTTATAATAAAAAACAAAGACACTGGTGATGTGAAGTCATTATCCTCAACAACCTAATCCGGGAACAGAAAACCAAACGCCACATTCTCACTTATAATGGGAGCTGAACAATGGGATCACATGGACACAGGAAGGGGAACAACACACACTGGGGCCTTTCCAGAGGCAGAGCGTTAAGAAAAACAGCTACTGCCTGCTGGGCTGAATACCTAGGTGATGGGTTGACAGGTGCCGCAAACCACCGTGGCACACGTTTACCTTAGTAACAAATCTGCACACCCTGCCCGTATATCCCAGAACTTAGAAACAAATCGAAAGCAAAGAAAACGAGAAAGCAATAGCAAAACGCTAACGGCAAAACAAAGTTTCAAACTCAGAAAGTGACAGACCAATTTTTGGTTCAAATCATGGTTCTCAACCCAGGTGCCATAAGGTCAGGATAAAGAATTTGATGACGTATTGTAAATAAGACATGCAGCGGATGACCAGAGAAATTGTTCTCAACATACGTGTGGCTTCGAGTTCAACGGTGACGCTACCTACCGGGACATAGCATTAGATTCCAAAGGGCCGAGTCCCGCAAGACTGGCCTCCCACACTAATAACAATGGGAAGCCCTACGTTGTTTTACCTGTGCTTCTCAGCAACTGGCTATAAGTCAGGTTTCCACCACTCCCAGTTTTAGTTGCATTCATTTGCTGGAAGAGCTCACAGCACGCAGGGAAACACTGACATTTCCCATTTTTTGTATGTTAGCGGATATTGCAAAAACTTCAGAAAAAACTTTTGGGCCCGGCATGTGGGGAGGGGCGCACTGCCTTCCAGGAAGTGTTATCCAGAAGCTCTCTAAACCCAGTCCTTTTGGGTTTTTATGGAGACCTCATTCTATAGGCACGATGGGTTAAACCGTAAGCTATTGGTCATCAACTCAACCTGAGGCTCTCAACCCTCCCTGGAAATTGGGGTTGAGGCTTTGCCATTCTCAGTCTGAGTAAAAGAATTTACACAAACGGAATTTTAAGACAGATTAGCATAACTGGGAACTTAACTAGATGATGGGATTATCTGGAGCCACACCTTGATATTCCTAAGCCCAGCACCCGCATCCAACGGATGCTCCACCCAACTGGCTCCCAAGTCTCTACGGGGTTCCAGAGCAAAAGAATGTTTCTACAACGCCTATCTCCACCTCTTCTTCAAAGTCTTTTCGCTTACACGGGTAATTCCTAAACTGCCATGCATCAGGGTCAGGGGGAGGGCTTCTTACCACACAGATCTGTGGATCTCCGGGGTTTGAGGGTGACAAGGATGCTGCTGGTGTCTAAACCACATCGTGGGAACCACAGAACCCCCACTTGGTTTTCAGTGTTTCCGTGCATTTAATTCATCATACCTTTGGCCAAGAAAACTTGTAAGTTCTTAGATTGTCCCAAAGGTGGCGCATGAAATCAAATCAGGAGCACAGTTTCCTACGAGGTGTAGCCTGGGAAAGTTGCGGGTGACTGATGGAAAGGAGGAGTGAAGCTCCGCCCTTTCCGCTGCGAGGCCGCGCCCGAGGCTATTTAAACCCACCCTGGCTGGCCTGCACTCAGATCTTCGCAGAGCGGAGCAGCGGCCGGAGCGTTTGGCGGACTCTGCGTGGACTTGGAGCTCACAGCGTCTTGCGACTTGGAAGCGGATTCAGAGGACAGGACAGAACACTTGGGCAAGTGGATCTCTGTCTGTCTGTCTGTCTGTCTCATTGGTTGGTTTATTTCCATTTTCTTAAGGAGCACATACCTCACACCACACACACACACACACACACACACACACACACACACACACACACACACACACACACAGACTCCTTCATTCTGCGGGTCAGGAAATTAGTAGGGGTCTCTGGGAGCTGCAGTTTTCCTAATCATGTCTGCACCTAAGAGCACTAGGGTCTTGTCTGGCTCTTCTTATGAACGTTCCCCCAGCCCGGACTCCCCAAGATCCATGCTAGCCTCACCCAGCTTCTCCCTGTCCCCTCTCAGAAACTCAGTCTTAAGAGGAAGCTCCTCACCAGGGATCCGGAGCTACCATTCACCATCCCCTAGGGCTTCACCACACTCACCTCTGTCATCACCAGTATCCCACAATCTCCCATTTCCCTGTCCTCTCCGTGATGGGCAATCAATGAAGCCAATGGGCTCTCCCGTGTCCTCCTCTGAGGATTCTTCAGAGTCACCACGTTCATCAGTAATATACCACACGTTCCTACTGCCATCACCCAGCAGCTCACCCCCAGCTCTCGGGGAGTCTCCTGGGTCTCCCAGCTACTCTCCAAACAACCCCAGATTTCAGCTGGAGTCAGCCCCCCACACCCAGGAATCACCTACAAACTCACGAGCCTCACGGTGCTCCTCCCCTATGTCTTTCACCTCTTCACCCCCAGGCCTCCGGGACTCTCCTGTGGCTCCCAGTTACTCTCAAGCCATCCCCAGGTTCCTGCGGGAGTCAGCCCCATGCACCCAGGAGTCCCCCAGATACTCACAGGTCTCGGGAGAATATGAGAGGTCCCCCAGCCCTGACTCCTCAAGATTCGTGCCTGCCTCACCCAGCATCTACCTCTCCCCTCCCAGGAACTCAGACCCAAGGGGCAGCTCCTCACAAGGGATGTGGAAGTACTCTACATCATCCCGCAGGGCTTCACCACTCTCACATCCGTCATCGACAGAATTCCACAACTTTACATTTCCCTTTCCTAACCAAGCACGACAATCACTCATGTCATTGTGTTCTCCCGTGTCCTCCTCTGGAGATTCCTCACAGTCACCCCATTCATCAATAATGCGCCATATGTTCTTACTGCCATCATCCAGCAGCTCACCCCCAGCCACCAATGACTCTCCTGTCTGTCCCAGCTACTCTCCAACTACGCCCAGATTTCAGCGGGCGTCGGTATCCCACACCCCAGAAACACCTACAAACTCCCAGACCTCAGTGAGATCCTCGCCAGTCTCTCCCACGTCTTCACCCCCAGCCCTTTCCGACCCTCCAGTCTCTCCCAGCTACTCTCCAACCACGCCCACATTTCAGCGCGGGTCAGATCCAGGAACCCAGGGATCACCACCAAGCCCACCACTTTCACTGTGTTACTCCCCAGTCTCTAGCACGTCTTTATCTCCAACCCTCAGGGACTCTCCTGTCTGTCCCAGCTACTCTCCAACCACGCCCACATTTCAGCTGGAAGCAGTGCCTTGCACCCCGGAATCACCACCAAACTCACCAATTTCACTCAATTACTCGCCAGTCTCTCTCATATCTTCACCAGCCCTCAGGGACTCTACTGTCTGTCCCAGCTACTCTCCAACCACGCCCAGATTTCAGCTGGAAGCAGTGCCTTGCACCCCGGAATCACCACCAAACTCACCAATTTCACTCAGATACTCTCCAGTCTCTCTCATGTCTTCACCAGCCCTCAGGGACTCTCCTGTCTGTCCCAGCTACTCTCCAACCACGCCCACATTTCAGCTGGAAGCAGTTCCTTGCACCCCGGAACCACCACCAAACTCACCAACTTCACTGCATTACTCGCCAGTCTCTCTCATGTCTTCACCAGCCCTCAGGGACTCTCCTGTCTGTCCCAGCTGCTCTCCAACCACGCCCAGATTTCACCTGGAAGCAGTTCCTTGCACCCCAGGATCACCACCAAGCTCACCAATTTCACTCAGATACACTCCAGTCTCTCTCATGTCTTCACCAGCCCTCAGGGACTCTCCTGTCTGTCCCAGCTACTCTCCAACCACGCCCAGATTTCAGCTGGAAGCAGTTCCTTGCACCCCGGAATCACCACCAAACTCACCAATTTCACTCAATTACTCGCCAGTCTCTCTCATGTCTTCACCAGCCCTCAGGGACTCTACTGTCTGTCCCAGCTGCTCTCCAACCACACCCAGATTTCAGCTGGAAGCAGTTCCTTGCACCCCAGGATCACCACCAAACTCACCAATTTCACTCAGATACTCTCCAGTCTCTCTCATGTCTTCACCAGCCCTCAGGGACTCTCCTGTCTGTCCCAGCTACTCTCCAACCACGCCCAGATTTCAGCTGGAAGCAGTTCCTCGCACCCAGGAACCACCACCAAACTCACCAACTTCACTGCGTTACTCGCCAGTCTCTCTCATGTCTTCACCAGCCCTCAGGGACTCTCCTGTCTGTCCCAGCTACTCTCCAACCACGCCCACATTTCAGCTGGAAGCAGTTCCTTGCACCCCAGGATCACCACCAAACTCACCAATTTCACTCAGATACTCTCCAGTCTCTCTCATGTCTTCACCAGCCCTCAGGGACTCTCCTGTCTGTCCCAGCTACTCTCCAACCACGCCCAGATTTCAGCTGGAAGCAGTTCCTTGCACCCCGGAATCACCACCAAACTCACCAATTTCACTCAATTACTCTCCAGTCTCTCTCATGTCTTCACCAGCCCTCAGGGACTCTACTGTCTGTCCCAGCTGCTCTCCAACCTCGCCCAGATTTCAGCTGGAAGCAGTTCCTTGCACCCCAGACTCACCACCAAACTCACCAATTTCACTCAATTACTCTCCAGTCTCTCTCATGTCTTCTCCAGCCCTCAGGGACTCTCCTGTCTGTCCCAGCTACTCTCCAACCACCCCCAGATTTCAGCTGGAGTCAGTTCCAGGCACCCCGGAGTCACCACCAAACTCACCAGTTTCACTGAGTTACTCCCCAGTCTCTCTCATGTCTTCACCCCCAGTGACCTGGGACTCTCCCGTCTGTCCCAGCTACTCTCCCACCACGCCCAGATTTCTGAGGGAGTCAGCCTCCCACACTCCGGAATCACCTACAGGCTCACAGACTTCACGGAGGTCCTCCCTGGTCTCTCTCAGGTCTTTGCCCTCAGCCCACAGGGACTCTTGTGTCTCTTTCAGCTACTCTCAAAACTTCTCTAGATTCCAGCTGGACTCAGTTCCAGGCACCCACGACACACCACCAAACTCACGGATTTCACTGACTTACTCCCCAGTCTCTCCATGTTCTCACCCCCAGCCCTCAGGGACTCTTCTGTCTCTCTCAGCTACTCTCCAACCATCTCCACATTACACCTGGGGTCAGCTTCCCACACCCAGGTATCACCTACAAACTCACGGACCTTACTGCAACCCTCCCCCATTTCTTTCACCTCTTCACCCCCTGCCTTCAGGGACTATCCTGTGTCTCCCAGCTTCTCTCCAGCCTTCCCCAGATTTCTGCCACAGTCAGCCCCAGGCACCCAGGGGAACCCGGGACACTCACAGGCCTCACGAGACTGCCTCCCAATGACCTGTATCTATACAGGGATGGCTCCCACGCTTCCCTCAGTGACCCCAAACCCATCTCCAATTACACTCAGACACTCCCAGGGCCTGACAGCTACTCCCCGTTATTGTCCTTCAGTTCGAAGCCCTGGCCAATCTACTAGCCAACATGATGCAGCTACCTGGCCATATCTCCACATTTCTGGGGAGGGCCCCACACCCAGCCGCAGAAGAGCCCCTCCTGCATTCCGTCCTCACACACAGGCCTGTCCAACCTCTTGCTACTCTCACACTCTTGCCAGCAGAAGAGGCCCCTGTAATGGCCGATATCACCGCCCAGTCTATCCTCACCCCACGGCTGTGCAGAGGGACCCTCCTGCTGGCCCACGTGGCTGCCAGAGCCCATGCTGGCACGACGCTCCAGCGTGTCGGCGTCCCTGCGGGCCACGCTACCGGTGACATGGCTAGCATGACCCTCCTTCCTGGCAGTGACACTGCTGATGTGAACCACAGTTTCACAGCTGACATTTGTAAATAGGACCATTTTCCCTTTTCTCTCTCCCTCCCATTCACAGGGCTTCTCATTCTCTCTGTTTCTGCCTCCGTTTCAGAGATTTACTCACCTTTTTCTCTCTCACTATGTCTGCCGTGGTCTCCATAAGAGTGTGCCACATAAAATTGCCCCATTAAAAGTCATGAATTGAGTGGATTTTAGTATATTTGTGCCTGTGCACATTCAATTTTAATTCGCAATCTATTTTAGAAGGTTTTATCACCCCCGAACAGAGAAAAACCCTGTGGACATTAGTCACTCCTCATTCTGTCTCAAACCCTCTCCCTGACCCTCAGCCCTAGGTAACAACTGCATAGAGCGATCAACCCCATATGCATAGATTTCCATACTGTGGACATTTCCTATAAACGGAATTGCACAATACGTGAGCTTTTATGACTGACATAACACTTTTAGCACAGTATTTTCAAGATTCATCCACATTGCAGCCTTACCCACAGGGGGAAACCACTTTTTGTGGTTTCAGTAACACCGGGTGTTTTCTCCTTCCTCCCGTCTTTCCTTCCTTCCTTCCTTCCTTCCTTCCTTTCCTCCACCTATTTCTCTCTTATTCCTTCTGCCCTCTCTCTTTCATAGGCCTTAGGTGCATCCTACGTCCTGCGTCTTTTTGAGGAATCCTCGACAGGTGCTGAAAAATTGTGTTATTGTAATTATTTACCGCTATCTCTCTTTCATGGTTCTCCATCAGTTGTAAGCATCTATTGGTTTATCCCAGGTCACTAAGTATATTTTAATTAGGTACACCTGTTTTTCTTTATACACCTGTTTCTGGAGTATAGGGTCGCATACCCATAGACCCAGTGTATCTCAGAAACGCATCTAATATTCCAACAGACCCATCATAACGTTGAAAACTCATAAATCAAACCAACTTAAGTCACGGTTTGTCGGTGGATATGGGCTCCATCAATTCCATTGTGTTCAATAATGCTGTACGCCGTTAACAATGGCAGACTGATTGGGCGTGGATGTGGATGACATTATAAAAATCAGTTATTAGAGGGATACTTTAACCTGACTGAAGAGCTGATCTAATGGTATTAGTACAGTGCATGATTCTGTGAGATGTTTTCAGACAGAGTAGTACATTTGTGTATGAAATTCTGTGGCTTTTTTCACTTAGTAGGAACCTTTGTGTGTGGAAAACTGAGAAAATTACTTTGTGCTGTAGAGTCTGGCATTCATTGTAGATTAAAGCTTATTTTTCTGGAAGTAAATCTTATTCAATAAAATACTACTCTTTATAATAAAAAACAAAGACACTGGTGATGTGAAGTCATTATCCTCAACAACCTAATCCGGGAACAGAAAACCAAACGCCACATTCTCACTTATAATGGGAGCTGAACAATGGGATCACATGGACACAGGAAGGGGAACAACACACACTGGGGCCTTTCGAGAGGCAGAGCGTTAAGAAAAACAGCTACTGCCTGCTGGGCTGAATACCTAGGTGATGGGTTGACAGGTGCCGCAAACCACCGTGGCACACGTTTACCTTAGTAACAAATCTGCACACCCTGCCCGTATATCCCAGAACTTAGAAACAAATCGAAAGCAAAGAAAACGAGAAAGCAATAGCAAAACGCTAACGGCAAAACAAAGTTTCAAACTCAGAAAGTGACAGACCAATTTTTGGTTCAAATCATGGTTCTCAACCCAGGTGCCATAAGGTCAGGATAAAGAATTTGATGACGTATTGTAAATAAGACATGCAGCGGATGACCAGAGAAATTGTTCTCAACATACGTGTGGCTTCGAGTTCAACGGTGACGCTACCTACCGGGACATAGCATTAGATTCCAAAGGGCCGAGTCCCGCAAGACTGGCCTCCCACACTAATAACAATGGGAAGCCCTACGTTGTTTTACCTGTGCTTCTCAGCAACTGGCTATAAGTCAGGTTTCCACCACTCCCAGTTTTAGTTGCATTCATTTGCTGGAAGAGCTCACAGCACGCAGGGAAACACTGACATTTCCCATTTTTTGTATGTTAGCGGATATTGCAAAAACTTCAGAAAAAACTTTTGGGCCCGGCATGTGGGGAGGGGCGCACTGCCTTCCAGGAAGTGTTATCCAGAAGCTCTCTAAACCCAGTCCTTTTGGGTTTTTATGGAGACCTCATTCTATAGGCACGATGGGTTAAACCGTAAGCTATTGGTCATCAACTCAACCTGAGGCTCTCAACCCTCCCTGGAAATTGGGGTTGAGGCTTTGCCATTCTCAGTCTGAGTAAAAGAATTTACACAAACGGAATTTTAAGACAGATTAGCATAACTGGGAACTTAACTAGATGATGGGATTATCTGGAGCCACACCTTGATATTCCTAAGCCCAGCACCCGCATCCAACGGATGCTCCACCCAACTGGCTCCCAAGTCTCTACGGGGTTCCAGAGCAAAAGAATGTTTCTACAACGCCTATCTCCACCTCTTCTTCAAAGTCTTTTCGCTTACACGGGTAATTCCTAAACTGCCATGCATCAGGGTCAGGGGGAGGGCTTCTTACCACACAGATCTGTGGATCTCCGGGGTTTGAGGGTGACAAGGATGCTGCTGGTGTCTAAACCACATCGTGGGAACCACAGAACCCCCACTTGGTTTTCAGTGTTTCCGTGCATTTAATTCATCATACCTTTGGCCAAGAAAACTTGTAAGTTCTTAGATTGTCCCAAAGGTGGCGCATGAAATCAAATCAGGAGCACAGTTTCCTACGAGGTGTAGCCTGGGAAAGTTGCGGGTGACTGATGGAAAGGAGGAGTGAAGCTCCGCCCTTTCCGCTGCGAGGCCGCGCCCGAGGCTATTTAAACCCACCCTGGCTGGCCTGCACTCAGATCTTCGCAGAGCGGAGCAGCGGCCGGAGCGTTTGGCGGACTCTGCGTGGACTTGGAGCTCACAGCGTCTTGCGACTTGGAAGCGGATTCAGAGGACAGGACAGAACACTTGGGCAAGTGGATCTCTGTCTGTCTGTCTGTCTGTCTCATTGGTTGGTTTATTTCCATTTTCTTAAGGAGCACATACCTCACACCACACACACACACACACACACACACACACACACACACACACACACACACACACACACACAGACTCCTTCATTCTGCGGGTCAGGAAATTAGTAGGGGTCTCTGGGAGCTGCAGTTTTCCTAATCATGTCTGCACCTAAGAGCACTAGGGTCTTGTCTGGCTCTTCTTATGAACGTTCCCCCAGCCCGGACTCCCCAAGATCCATGCTAGCCTCACCCAGCTTCTCCCTGTCCCCTCTCAGAAACTCAGTCTTAAGAGGAAGCTCCTCACCAGGGATCCGGAGCTACCATTCACCATCCCCTAGGGCTTCACCACACTCACCTCTGTCATCACCAGTATCCCACAATCTCCCATTTCCCTGTCCTCTCCGTGATGGGCAATCAATGAAGCCAATGGGCTCTCCCGTGTCCTCCTCTGAGGATTCTTCAGAGTCACCACGTTCATCAGTAATATACCACACGTTCCTACTGCCATCACCCAGCAGCTCACCCCCAGCTCTCGGGGAGTCTCCTGGGTCTCCCAGCTACTCTCCAAACAACCCCAGATTTCAGCTGGAGTCAGCCCCCCACACCCAGGAATCACCTACAAACTCACGAGCCTCACGGTGCTCCTCCCCTATGTCTTTCACCTCTTCACCCCCAGGCCTCCGGGACTCTCCTGTGGCTCCCAGTTACTCTCAAGCCATCCCCAGGTTCCTGCGGGAGTCAGCCCCATGCACCCAGGAGTCCCCCAGATACTCACAGGTCTCGGGAGAATATGAGAGGTCCCCCAGCCCTGACTCCTCAAGATTCGTGCCTGCCTCACCCAGCATCTACCTCTCCCCTCCCAGGAACTCAGACCCAAGGGGCAGCTCCTCACAAGGGATGTGGAAGTACTCTACATCATCCCGCAGGGCTTCACCACTCTCACATCCGTCATCGACAGAATTCCACAACTTTACATTTCCCTTTCCTAACCAAGCACGACAATCACTCATGTCATTGTGTTCTCCCGTGTCCTCCTCTGGAGATTCCTCACAGTCACCCCATTCATCAATAATGCGCCATATGTTCTTACTGCCATCATCCAGCAGCTCACCCCCAGCCACCAATGACTCTCCTGTCTGTCCCAGCTACTCTCCAACTACGCCCAGATTTCAGCGGGCGTCGGTATCCCACACCCCAGAAACACCTACAAACTCCCAGACCTCAGTGAGATCCTCGCCAGTCTCTCCCACGTCTTCACCCCCAGCCCTTTCCGACCCTCCAGTCTCTCCCAGCTACTCTCCAACCACGCCCACATTTCAGCGCGGGTCAGATCCAGGAACCCAGGGATCACCACCAAGCCCACCACTTTCACTGTGTTACTCCCCAGTCTCTAGCACGTCTTTATCTCCAACCCTCAGGGACTCTCCTGTCTGTCCCAGCTACTCTCCAACCACGCCCACATTTCAGCTGGAAGCAGTGCCTTGCACCCCGGAATCACCACCAAACTCACCAATTTCACTCGATTACTCGCCAGTCTCTCTCATATCTTCACCAGCCCTCAGGGACTCTCCTGTCTGTCCCAGCTACTCTCCAACCACGCCCAGATTTCAGCTGGAAGCAGTGCCTTGCACCCCGGAATCACCACCAAACTCACCAATTTCACTCAGATACTCTCCAGTCTCTCTCATGTCTTCACCAGCCCTCAGGGACTCTCCTGTCTGTCCCAGCTACTCTCCAACCACGCCCACATTTCAGCTGGAAGCAGTTCCTTGCACCCCGGAACCACCACCAAACTCACCAACTTCACTGCATTACTCGCCAGTCTCTCTCATGTCTTCACCAGCCCTCAGGGACTCTCCTGTCTGTCCCAGCTGCTCTCCAACCACGCCCAGATTTCACCTGGAAGCAGTTCCTTGCACCCCAGGATCACCACCAAGCTCACCAATTTCACTCAGATACACTCCAGTCTCTCTCATGTCTTCACCAGCCCTCAGGGACTCTCCTGTCTGTCCCAGCTACTCTCCAACCACGCCCAGATTTCAGCTGGAAGCAGTTCCTTGCACCCCGGAATCACCACCAAACTCACCAATTTCACTCAATTACTCGCCAGTCTCTCTCATGTCTTCACCAGCCCTCAGGGACTCTACTGTCTGTCCCAGCTGCTCTCCAACCACACCCAGATTTCAGCTGGAAGCAGTTCCTTGCACCCCAGGATCACCACCAAACTCACCAATTTCACTCAGATACTCTCCAGTCTCTCTCATGTCTTCACCAGCCCTCAGGGACTCTCCTGTCTGTCCCAGCTACTCTCCAACCACGCCCAGATTTCAGCTGGAAGCAGTTCCTCGCACCCAGGAACCACCACCAAACTCACCAACTTCACTGCGTTACTCGCCAGTCTCTCTCATGTCTTCACCAGCCCTCAGGGACTCTCCTGTCTGTCCCAGCTACTCTCCAACCACGCCCACATTTCAGCTGGAAGCAGTTCCTTGCACCCCAGGATCACCACCAAACTCACCAATTTCACTCAGATACTCTCCAGTCTCTCTCATGTCTTCACCAGCCCTCAGGGACTCTCCTGTCTGTCCCAGCTACTCTCCAACCACGCCCAGATTTCAGCTGGAAGCAGTTCCTTGCACCCCGGAATCACCACCAAACTCACCAATTTCACTCAATTACTCTCCAGTCTCTCTCATGTCTTCACCAGCCCTCAGGGACTCTACTGTCTGTCCCAGCTGCTCTCCAACCTCGCCCAGATTTCAGCTGGAAGCAGTTCCTTGCACCCCAGACTCACCACCAAACTCACCAATTTCACTCAATTACTCTCCAGTCTCTCTCATGTCTTCTCCAGCCCTCAGGGACTCTCCTGTCTGTCCCAGCTACTCTCCAACCACCCCCAGATTTCAGCTGGAGTCAGTTCCAGGCACCCCGGAGTCACCACCAAACTCACCAGTTTCACTGAGTTACTCCCCAGTCTCTCTCATGTCTTCACCCCCAGTGACCTGGGACTCTCCCGTCTGTCCCAGCTACTCTCCCACCACGCCCAGATTTCTGAGGGAGTCAGCCTCCCACACTCCGGAATCACCTACAGGCTCACAGACTTCACGGAGGTCCTCCCTGGTCTCTCTCAGGTCTTTGCCCTCAGCCCACAGGGACTCTTGTGTCTCTTTCAGCTACTCTCAAAACTTCTCTAGATTCCAGCTGGACTCAGTTCCAGGCACCCACGACACACCACCAAACTCACGGATTTCACTGACTTACTCCCCAGTCTCTCCATGTTCTCACCCCCAGCCCTCAGGGACTCTTCTGTCTCTCTCAGCTACTCTCCAACCATCTCCACATTACACCTGGGGTCAGCTTCCCACACCCAGGTATCACCTACAAACTCACGGACCTTACTGCAACCCTCCCCCATTTCTTTCACCTCTTCACCCCCTGCCTTCAGGGACTATCCTGTGTCTCCCAGCTTCTCTCCAGCCTTCCCCAGATTTCTGCCACAGTCAGCCCCAGGCACCCAGGGGAACCCGGGACACTCACAGGCCTCACGAGACTGCCTCCCAATGACCTGTATCTATACAGGGATGGCTCCCACGCTTCCCTCAGTGACCCCAAACCCATCTCCAATTACACTCAGACACTCCCAGGGCCTGACAGCTACTCCCCGTTATTGTCCTTCAGTTCGAAGCCCTGGCCAATCTACTAGCCAACATGATGCAGCTACCTGGCCATATCTCCACATTTCTGGGGAGGGCCCCACACCCAGCCGCAGAAGAGCCCCTCCTGCATTCCGTCCTCACACACAGGCCTGTCCAACCACTTGCTACTCTCACACTCTTGCCAGCAGAAGAGGCCCCTGTAATGGCCGATATCACCGCCCAGTCTATCCTCACCCCACGGCTGTGCAGAGGGACCCTCCTGCTGGCCCACTTGGCTGCCAGAGCCCATGCTGGCACGACGCTCCAGCGTGTCGGCGTCCCTGCGGGCCACGCTACCGGTGACATGGCTAGCATGACCCTCCTTCCTGGCAGTGACACTGCTGATGTGAACCACAGTTTCACAGCTGACATTTGTAAATAGGACCTTTTTCCCTTTTCTCTCTCCCTCCCATTCACAGGGCTTCTCATTCTCTCTGTTTCTGCCTCCGTTTCAGAGATTTACTCACCTTTTTCTCTCTCACTATGTCTGCCGTGGTCTCCATAAGAGTGTGCCACATAAAATTGCCCCATTAAAAGTCATGAATTGAGTGGATTTTAGTATATTTGTGCCTGTGCACATTCAATTTTAATTCGCAATCTATTTTAGAAGGTTTTATCACCCCTGAACAGAGAAAAACCCTGTGGACATTAGTCACTCCTCATTCTGTCTCAAACCCTCTCCCTGACCCTCAGCCCTAGGTAACAACTGCATAGAGCGATCAACCCCATATGCATAGATTTCCATACTGTGGACATTTCCTATAAACGGAATTGCACAATACGTGAGCTTTTATGACTGACATAACACTTTTAGCACAGTATTTTCAAGATTCATCCACATTGCAGCCTTACCCACAGGGGGAAACCACTTTTTGTGGTTTCAGTAACACCGGGTGTTTTCTCCTTCCTCCCGTCTTTCCTTCCTTCCTTCCTTCCTTCCTTTCCTCCACCTATTTCTCTCTTATTCCTTCTGCCCTCTCTCTTTCATAGGCCTTAGGTGCATCCTACGTCCTGCGTCTTTTTGAGGAATCCTCGACAGGTGCTGAAAAATTGTGTTATTGTAATTATTTACCGCTATCTCTCTTTCATGGTTCTCCATCAGTTGTAAGCATCTATTGGTTTATCCCAGGTCACTAAGTATATTTTAATTAGGTACACCTGTTTTTCTTTATACACCTGTTTCTGGAGTATAGGGTCGCATACCCATAGACCCAGTGTATCTCAGAAACGCATCTAATATTCCAACAGACCCATCATAACGTTGAAAACTCATAAATCAAACCAACTTAAGTCACGGTTTGTCGGTGGATATGGGCTCCATCAATTCCATTGTGTTCAATAATGCTGTACGCCGTTAACAATGGCAGACTGATTGGGCGTGGATGTGGATGACATTATAAAAATCAGTTATTAGAGGGATACTTTAACCTGACTGAAGAGCTGATCTAATGGTATTAGTACAGTGCATGATTCTGTGAGATGTTTTCAGACAGAGTAGTACATTTGTGTATGAAATTCTGTGGCTTTTTTCACTTAGTAGGAACCTTTGTGTGTGGAAAACTGAGAAAATTACTTTGTGCTGTAGAGTCTGGCATTCATTGTAGATTAAAGCTTATTTTTCTGGAAGTAAATCTTATTCAATAAAATACTACTCTTTATAATAAAAAACAAAGACACTGGTGATGTGAAGTCATTATCCTCAACAACCTAATCCGGGAACAGAAAACCAAACGCCACATTCTCACTTATAATGGGAGCTGAACAATGGGATCACATGGACACAGGAAGGGGAACAACACACACTGGGGCCTTTCCAGAGGCAGAGCGTTAAGAAAAACAGCTACTGCCTGCTGGGCTGAATACCTAGGTGATGGGTTGACAGGTGCCGCAAACCACCGTGGCACACGTTTACCTTAGTAACAAATCTGCACACCCTGCCCGTATATCCCAGAACTTAGAAACAAATCGAAAGCAAAGAAAACGAGAAAGCAATAGCAAAACGCTAACGGCAAAACAAAGTTTCAAACTCAGAAAGTGACAGACCAATTTTTGGTTCAAATCATGGTTCTCAACCCAGGTGCCATAAGGTCAGGATAAAGAATTTGATGACGTATTGTAAATAAGACATGCAGCGGATGACCAGAGAAATTGTTCTCAACATACGTGTGGCTTCGAGTTCAACGGTGACGCTACCTACCGGGACATAGCATTAGATTCCAAAGGGCCGAGTCCCGCAAGACTGGCCTCCCACACTAATAACAATGGGAAGCCCTACGTTGTTTTACCTGTGCTTCTCAGCAACTGGCTATAAGTCAGGTTTCCACCACTCCCAGTTTTAGTTGCATTCATTTGCTGGAAGAGCTCACAGCACGCAGGGAAACACTGACATTTCCCATTTTTTGTATGTTAGCGGATATTGCAAAAACTTCAGAAAAAACTTTTGGGCCCGGCATGTGGGGAGGGGCGCACTGCCTTCCAGGAAGTGTTATCCAGAAGCTCTCTAAACCCAGTCCTTTTGGGTTTTTATGGAGACCTCATTCTATAGGCACGATGGGTTAAACCGTAAGCTATTGGTCATCAACTCAACCTGAGGCTCTCAACCCTCCCTGGAAATTGGGGTTGAGGCTTTGCCATTCTCAGTCTGAGTAAAAGAATTTACACAAACGGAATTTTAAGACAGATTAGCATAACTGGGAACTTAACTAGATGATGGGATTATCTGGAGCCACACCTTGATATTCCTAAGCCCAGCACCCGCATCCAACGGATGCTCCACCCAACTGGCTCCCAAGTCTCTACGGGGTTCCAGAGCAAAAGAATGTTTCTACAACGCCTATCTCCACCTCTTCTTCAAAGTCTTTTCGCTTACACGGGTAATTCCTAAACTGCCATGCATCAGGGTCAGGGGGAGGGCTTCTTACCACACAGATCTGTGGATCTCCGGGGTTTGAGGGTGACAAGGATGCTGCTGGTGTCTAAACCACATCGTGGGAACCACAGAACCCCCACTTGGTTTTCAGTGTTTCCGTGCATTTAATTCATCATACCTTTGGCCAAGAAAACTTGTAAGTTCTTAGATTGTCCCAAAGGTGGCGCATGAAATCAAATCAGGAGCACAGTTTCCTACGAGGTGTAGCCTGGGAAAGTTGCGGGTGACTGATGGAAAGGAGGAGTGAAGCTCCGCCCTTTCCGCTGCGAGGCCGCGCCCGAGGCTATTTAAACCCACCCTGGCTGGCCTGCACTCAGATCTTCGCAGAGCGGAGCAGCGGCCGGAGCGTTTGGCGGACTCTGCGTGGACTTGGAGCTCACAGCGTCTTGCGACTTGGAAGCGGATTCAGAGGACAGGACAGAACACTTGGGCAAGTGGATCTCTGTCTGTCTGTCTGTCTGTCTCATTGGTTGGTTTATTTCCATTTTCTTAAGGAGCACATACCTCACACCACACACACACACACACACACACACACACACACACACACACACACACACACACACACAGACTCCTTCATTCTGCGGGTCAGGAAATTAGTAGGGGTCTCTGGGAGCTGCAGTTTTCCTAATCATGTCTGCACCTAAGAGCACTAGGGTCTTGTCTGGCTCTTCTTATGAACGTTCCCCCAGCCCGGACTCCCCAAGATCCATGCTAGCCTCACCCAGCTTCTCCCTGTCCCCTCTCAGAAACTCAGTCTTAAGAGGAAGCTCCTCACCAGGGATCCGGAGCTACCATTCACCATCCCCTAGGGCTTCACCACACTCACCTCTGTCATCACCAGTATCCCACAATCTCCCATTTCCCTGTCCTCTCCGTGATGGGCAATCAATGAAGCCAATGGGCTCTCCCGTGTCCTCCTCTGAGGATTCTTCAGAGTCACCACGTTCATCAGTAATATACCACACGTTCCTACTGCCATCACCCAGCAGCTCACCCCCAGCTCTCGGGGAGTCTCCTGGGTCTCCCAGCTACTCTCCAAACAACCCCAGATTTCAGCTGGAGTCAGCCCCCCACACCCAGGAATCACCTACAAACTCACGAGCCTCACGGTGCTCCTCCCCTATGTCTTTCACCTCTTCACCCCCAGGCCTCCGGGACTCTCCTGTGGCTCCCAGTTACTCTCAAGCCATCCCCAGGTTCCTGCGGGAGTCAGCCCCATGCACCCAGGAGTCCCCCAGATACTCACAGGTCTCGGGAGAATATGAGAGGTCCCCCAGCCCTGACTCCTCAAGATTCGTGCCTGCCTCACCCAGCATCTACCTCTCCCCTCCCAGGAACTCAGACCCAAGGGGCAGCTCCTCACAAGGGATGTGGAAGTACTCTACATCATCCCGCAGGGCTTCACCACTCTCACATCCGTCATCGACAGAATTCCACAACTTTACATTTCCCTTTCCTAACCAAGCACGACAATCACTCATGTCATTGTGTTCTCCCGTGTCCTCCTCTGGAGATTCCTCACAGTCACCCCATTCATCAATAATGCGCCATATGTTCTTACTGCCATCATCCAGCAGCTCACCCCCAGCCACCAATGACTCTCCTGTCTGTCCCAGCTACTCTCCAACTACGCCCAGATTTCAGCGGGCGTCGGTATCCCACACCCCAGAAACACCTACAAACTCCCAGACCTCAGTGAGATCCTCGCCAGTCTCTCCCACGTCTTCACCCCCAGCCCTTTCCGACCCTCCAGTCTCTCCCAGCTACTCTCCAACCACGCCCACATTTCAGCGCGGGTCAGATCCAGGAACCCAGGGATCACCACCAAGCCCACCACTTTCACTGTGTTACTCCCCAGTCTCTAGCACGTCTTTATCTCCAACCCTCAGGGACTCTCCTGTCTGTCCCAGCTACTCTCCAACCACGCCCACATTTCAGCTGGAAGCAGTGCCTTGCACCCCGGAATCACCACCAAACTCACCAATTTCACTCAATTACTCGCCAGTCTCTCTCATATCTTCACCAGCCCTCAGGGACTCTACTGTCTGTCCCAGCTACTCTCCAACCACGCCCAGATTTCAGCTGGAAGCAGTGCCTTGCACCCCGGAATCACCACCAAACTCACCAATTTCACTCAATTACTCGCCAGTCTCTCTCATGTCTTCACCAGCCCTCAGGGACTCTACTGTCTGTCCCAGCTGCTCTCCAACCACACCCAGATTTCAGCTGGAAGCAGTTCCTTGCACCCCAGGATCACCACCAAACTCACCAATTTCACTCAGATACTCTCCAGTCTCTCTCATGTCTTCACCAGCCCTCAGGGACTCTCCTGTCTGTCCCAGCTACTCTCCAACCACGCCCAGATTTCAGCTGGAAGCAGTTCCTCGCACCCAGGAACCACCACCAAACTCACCAACTTCACTGCGTTACTCGCCAGTCTCTCTCATGTCTTCACCAGCCCTCAGGGACTCTCCTGTCTGTCCCAGCTACTCTCCAACCACGCCCACATTTCAGCTGGAAGCAGTTCCTTGCACCCCAGGATCACCACCAAACTCACCAATTTCACTCAGATACTCTCCAGTCTCTCTCATGTCTTCACCAGCCCTCAGGGACTCTCCTGTCTGTCCCAGCTACTCTCCAACCACGCCCAGATTTCAGCTGGAAGCAGTTCCTTGCACCCCGGAATCACCACCAAACTCACCAATTTCACTCAATTACTCTCCAGTCTCTCTCATGTCTTCACCAGCCCTCAGGGACTCTACTGTCTGTCCCAGCTGCTCTCCAACCTCGCCCAGATTTCAGCTGGAAGCAGTTCCTTGCACCCCAGACTCACCACCAAACTCACCAATTTCACTCAATTACTCTCCAGTCTCTCTCATGTCTTCTCCAGCCCTCAGGGACTCTCCTGTCTGTCCCAGCTACTCTCCAACCACCCCCAGATTTCAGCTGGAGTCAGTTCCAGGCACCCCGGAGTCACCACCAAACTCACCAGTTTCACTGAGTTACTCCCCAGTCTCTCTCATGTCTTCACCCCCAGTGACCTGGGACTCTCCCGTCTGTCCCAGCTACTCTCCCACCACGCCCAGATTTCTGAGGGAGTCAGCCTCCCACACTCCGGAATCACCTACAGGCTCACAGACTTCACGGAGGTCCTCCCTGGTCTCTCTCAGGTCTTTGCCCTCAGCCCACAGGGACTCTTGTGTCTCTTTCAGCTACTCTCAAAACTTCTCTAGATTCCAGCTGGACTCAGTTCCAGGCACCCACGACACACCACCAAACTCACGGATTTCACTGACTTACTCCCCAGTCTCTCCATGTTCTCACCCCCAGCCCTCAGGGACTCTTCTGTCTCTCTCAGCTACTCTCCAACCATCTCCACATTACACCTGGGGTCAGCTTCCCACACCCAGGTATCACCTACAAACTCACGGACCTTACTGCAACCCTCCCCCATTTCTTTCACCTCTTCACCCCCTGCCTTCAGGGACTATCCTGTGTCTCCCAGCTTCTCTCCAGCCTTCCCCAGATTTCTGCCACAGTCAGCCCCAGGCACCCAGGGGAACCCGGGACACTCACAGGCCTCACGAGACTGCCTCCCAATGACCTGTATCTATACAGGGATGGCTCCCACGCTTCCCTCAGTGACCCCAAACCCATCTCCAATTACACTCAGACACTCCCAGGGCCTGACAGCTACTCCCCGTTATTGTCCTTCAGTTCGAAGCCCTGGCCAATCTACTAGCCAACATGATGCAGCTACCTGGCCATATCTCCACATTTCTGGGGAGGGCCCCACACCCAGCCGCAGAAGAGCCCCTCCTGCATTCCGTCCTCACACACAGGCCTGTCCAACCACTTGCTACTCTCACACTCTTGCCAGCAGAAGAGGCCCCTGTAATGGCCGATATCACCGCCCAGTCTATCCTCACCCCACGGCTGTGCAGAGGGACCCTCCTGCTGGCCCACTTGGCTGCCAGAGCCCATGCTGGCACGACGCTCCAGCGTGTCGGCGTCCCTGCGGGCCACGCTACCGGTGACATGGCTAGCATGACCCTCCTTCCTGGCAGTGACACTGCTGATGTGAACCACAGTTTCACAGCTGACATTTGTAAATAGGACCTTTTTCCCTTTTCTCTCTCCCTCCCATTCACAGGGCTTCTCATTCTCTCTGTTTCTGCCTCCGTTTCAGAGATTTACTCACCTTTTTCTCTCTCACTATGTCTGCCGTGGTCTCCATAAGAGTGTGCCACATAAAATTGCCCCATTAAAAGTCATGAATTGAGTGGATTTTAGTATATTTGTGCCTGTGCACATTCAATTTTAATTCGCAATCTATTTTAGAAGGTTTTATCACCCCTGAACAGAGAAAAACCCTGTGGACATTAGTCACTCCTCATTCTGTCTCAAACCCTCTCCCTGACCCTCAGCCCTAGGTAACAACTGCATAGAGCGATCAACCCCATATGCATAGATTTCCATACTGTGGACATTTCCTATAAACGGAATTGCACAATACGTGAGCTTTTATGACTGACATAACACTTTTAGCACAGTATTTTCAAGATTCATCCACATTGCAGCCTTACCCACAGGGGGAAACCACTTTTTGTGGTTTCAGTAACACCGGGTGTTTTCTCCTTCCTCCCGTCTTTCCTTCCTTCCTTCCTTCCTTCCTTCCTTTCCTCCACCTATTTCTCTCTTATTCCTTCTGCCCTCTCTCTTTCATAGGCCTTAGGTGCATCCTACGTCCTGCGTCTTTTTGAGGAATCCTCGACAGGTGCTGAAAAATTGTGTTATTGTAATTATTTACCGCTATCTCTCTTTCATGGTTCTCCATCAGTTGTAAGCATCTATTGGTTTATCCCAGGTCACTAAGTATATTTTAATTAGGTACACCTGTTTTTCTTTATACACCTGTTTCTGGAGTATAGGGTCGCATACCCATAGACCCAGTGTATCTCAGAAACGCATCTAATATTCCAACAGACCCATCATAACGTTGAAAACTCATAAATCAAACCAACTTAAGTCACGGTTTGTCGGTGGATATGGGCTCCATCAATTCCATTGTGTTCAATAATGCTGTACGCCGTTAACAATGGCAGACTGATTGGGCGTGGATGTGGATGACATTATAAAAATCAGTTATTAGAGGGATACTTTAACCTGACTGAAGAGCTGATCTAATGGTATTAGTACAGTGCATGATTCTGTGAGATGTTTTCAGACAGAGTAGTACATTTGTGTATGAAATTCTGTGGCTTTTTTCACTTAGTAGGAACCTTTGTGTGTGGAAAACTGAGAAAATTACTTTGTGCTGTAGAGTCTGGCATTCATTGTAGATTAAAGCTTATTTTTCTGGAAGTAAATCTTATTCAATAAAATACTACTCTTTATAATAAAAAACAAAGACACTGGTGATGTGAAGTCATTATCCTCAACAACCTAATCCGGGAACAGAAAACCAAACGCCACATTCTCACTTATAATGGGAGCTGAACAATGGGATCACATGGACACAGGAAGGGGAACAACACACACTGGGGCCTTTCGAGAGGCAGAGCGTTAAGAAAAACAGCTACTGCCTGCTGGGCTGAATACCTAGGTGATGGGTTGACAGGTGCCGCAAACCACCGTGGCACACGTTTACCTTAGTAACAAATCTGCACACCCTGCCCGTATATCCCAGAACTTAGAAACAAATCGAAAGCAAAGAAAACGAGAAAGCAATAGCAAAACGCTAACGGCAAAACAAAGTTTCAAACTCAGAAAGTGACAGACCAATTTTTGGTTCAAATCATGGTTCTCAACCCAGGTGCCATAAGGTCAGGATAAAGAATTTGATGACGTATTGTAAATAAGACATGCAGCGGATGACCAGAGAAATTGTTCTCAACATACGTGTGGCTTCGAGTTCAACGGTGACGCTACCTACCGGGACATAGCATTAGATTCCAAAGGGCCGAGTCCCGCAAGACTGGCCTCCCACACTAATAACAATGGGAAGCCCTACGTTGTTTTACCTGTGCTTCTCAGCAACTGGCTATAAGTCAGGTTTCCACCACTCCCAGTTTTAGTTGCATTCATTTGCTGGAAGAGCTCACAGCACGCAGGGAAACACTGACATTTCCCATTTTTTGTATGTTAGCGGATATTGCAAAAACTTCAGAAAAAACTTTTGGGCCCGGCATGTGGGGAGGGGCGCACTGCCTTCCAGGAAGTGTTATCCAGAAGCTCTCTAAACCCAGTCCTTTTGGGTTTTTATGGAGACCTCATTCTATAGGCACGATGGGTTAAACCGTAAGCTATTGGTCATCAACTCAACCTGAGGCTCTCAACCCTCCCTGGAAATTGGGGTTGAGGCTTTGCCATTCTCAGTCTGAGTAAAAGAATTTACACAAACGGAATTTTAAGACAGATTAGCATAACTGGGAACTTAACTAGATGATGGGATTATCTGGAGCCACACCTTGATATTCCTAAGCCCAGCACCCGCATCCAACGGATGCTCCACCCAACTGGCTCCCAAGTCTCTACGGGGTTCCAGAGCAAAAGAATGTTTCTACAACGCCTATCTCCACCTCTTCTTCAAAGTCTTTTCGCTTACACGGGTAATTCCTAAACTGCCATGCATCAGGGTCAGGGGGAGGGCTTCTTACCACACAGATCTGTGGATCTCCGGGGTTTGAGGGTGACAAGGATGCTGCTGGTGTCTAAACCACATCGTGGGAACCACAGAACCCCCACTTGGTTTTCAGTGTTTCCGTGCATTTAATTCATCATACCTTTGGCCAAGAAAACTTGTAAGTTCTTAGATTGTCCCAAAGGTGGCGCATGAAATCAAATCAGGAGCACAGTTTCCTACGAGGTGTAGCCTGGGAAAGTTGCGGGTGACTGATGGAAAGGAGGAGTGAAGCTCCGCCCTTTCCGCTGCGAGGCCGCGCCCGAGGCTATTTAAACCCACCCTGGCTGGCCTGCACTCAGATCTTCGCAGAGCGGAGCAGCGGCCGGAGCGTTTGGCGGACTCTGCGTGGACTTGGAGCTCACAGCGTCTTGCGACTTGGAAGCGGATTCAGAGGACAGGACAGAACACTTGGGCAAGTGGATCTCTGTCTGTCTGTCTGTCTGTCTCATTGGTTGGTTTATTTCCATTTTCTTAAGGAGCACATACCTCACACCACACACACACACACACACACACACACACACACACACACACACACACACACACAGACTCCTTCATTCTGCGGGTCAGGAAATTAGTAGGGGTCTCTGGGAGCTGCAGTTTTCCTAATCATGTCTGCACCTAAGAGCACTAGGGTCTTGTCTGGCTCTTCTTATGAACGTTCCCCCAGCCCGGACTCCCCAAGATCCATGCTAGCCTCACCCAGCTTCTCCCTGTCCCCTCTCAGAAACTCAGTCTTAAGAGGAAGCTCCTCACCAGGGATCCGGAGCTACCATTCACCATCCCCTAGGGCTTCACCACACTCACCTCTGTCATCACCAGTATCCCACAATCTCCCATTTCCCTGTCCTCTCCGTGATGGGCAATCAATGAAGCCAATGGGCTCTCCCGTGTCCTCCTCTGAGGATTCTTCAGAGTCACCACGTTCATCAGTAATATACCACACGTTCCTACTGCCATCACCCAGCAGCTCACCCCCAGCTCTCGGGGAGTCTCCTGGGTCTCCCAGCTACTCTCCAAACAACCCCAGATTTCAGCTGGAGTCAGCCCCCCACACCCAGGAATCACCTACAAACTCACGAGCCTCACGGTGCTCCTCCCCTATGTCTTTCACCTCTTCACCCCCAGGCCTCCGGGACTCTCCTGTGGCTCCCAGTTACTCTCAAGCCATCCCCAGGTTCCTGCGGGAGTCAGCCCCATGCACCCAGGAGTCCCCCAGATACTCACAGGTCTCGGGAGAATATGAGAGGTCCCCCAGCCCTGACTCCTCAAGATTCGTGCCTGCCTCACCCAGCATCTACCTCTCCCCTCCCAGGAACTCAGACCCAAGGGGCAGCTCCTCACAAGGGATGTGGAAGTACTCTACATCATCCCGCAGGGCTTCACCACTCTCACATCCGTCATCGACAGAATTCCACAACTTTACATTTCCCTTTCCTAACCAAGCACGACAATCACTCATGTCATTGTGTTCTCCCGTGTCCTCCTCTGGAGATTCCTCACAGTCACCCCATTCATCAATAATGCGCCATATGTTCTTACTGCCATCATCCAGCAGCTCACCCCCAGCCACCAATGACTCTCCTGTCTGTCCCAGCTACTCTCCAACTACGCCCAGATTTCAGCGGGCGTCGGTATCCCACACCCCAGAAACACCTACAAACTCCCAGACCTCAGTGAGATCCTCGCCAGTCTCTCCCACGTCTTCACCCCCAGCCCTTTCCGACCCTCCAGTCTCTCCCAGCTACTCTCCAACCACGCCCACATTTCAGCGCGGGTCAGATCCAGGAACCCAGGGATCACCACCAAGCCCACCACTTTCACTGTGTTACTCCCCAGTCTCTAGCACGTCTTTATCTCCAACCCTCAGGGACTCTCCTGTCTGTCCCAGCTACTCTCCAACCACGCCCACATTTCAGCTGGAAGCAGTGCCTTGCACCCCGGAATCACCACCAAACTCACCAATTTCACTCGATTACTCGCCAGTCTCTCTCATATCTTCACCAGCCCTCAGGGACTCTACTGTCTGTCCCAGCTACTCTCCAACCACGCCCAGATTTCAGCTGGAAGCAGTGCCTTGCACCCCGGAATCACCACCAAACTCACCAATTTCACTCAGATACTCTCCAGTCTCTCTCATGTCTTCACCAGCCCTCAGGGACTCTCCTGTCTGTCCCAGCTACTCTCCAACCACGCCCACATTTCAGCTGGAAGCAGTTCCTTGCACCCCGGAACCACCACCAAACTCACCAACTTCACTGCATTACTCGCCAGTCTCTCTCATGTCTTCACCAGCCCTCAGGGACTCTCCTGTCTGTCCCAGCTGCTCTCCAACCACGCCCAGATTTCACCTGGAAGCAGTTCCTTGCACCCCAGGATCACCACCAAGCTCACCAATTTCACTCAGATACACTCCAGTCTCTCTCATGTCTTCACCAGCCCTCAGGGACTCTCCTGTCTGTCCCAGCTACTCTCCAACCACGCCCAGATTTCAGCTGGAAGCAGTTCCTTGCACCCCGGAATCACCACCAAACTCACCAATTTCACTCAATTACTCGCCAGTCTCTCTCATGTCTTCACCAGCCCTCAGGGACTCTACTGTCTGTCCCAGCTGCTCTCCAACCACACCCAGATTTCAGCTGGAAGCAGTTCCTTGCACCCCAGGATCACCACCAAACTCACCAATTTCACTCAGATACTCTCCAGTCTCTCTCATGTCTTCACCAGCCCTCAGGGACTCTCCTGTCTGTCCCAGCTACTCTCCAACCACGCCCAGATTTCAGCTGGAAGCAGTTCCTCGCACCCAGGAACCACCACCAAACTCACCAACTTCACTGCGTTACTCGCCAGTCTCTCTCATGTCTTCACCAGCCCTCAGGGACTCTCCTGTCTGTCCCAGCTACTCTCCAACCACGCCCACATTTCAGCTGGAAGCAGTTCCTTGCACCCCAGGATCACCACCAAACTCACCAATTTCACTCAGATACTCTCCAGTCTCTCTCATGTCTTCACCAGCCCTCAGGGACTCTCCTGTCTGTCCCAGCTACTCTCCAACCACGCCCACATTTCAGCTGGAAGCAGTTCCTTGCACCCCGGAATCACCACCAAACTCACCAATTTCACTCAATTACTCTCCAGTCTCTCTCATGTCTTCACCAGCCCTCAGGGACTCTACTGTCTGTCCCAGCTGCTCTCCAACCTCGCCCAGATTTCAGCTGGAAGCAGTTCCTTGCACCCCAGACTCACCACCAAACTCACCAATTTCACTCAATTACTCTCCAGTCTCTCTCATGTCTTCTCCAGCCCTCAGGGACTCTCCTGTCTGTCCCAGCTACTCTCCAACCACCCCCAGATTTCAGCTGGAGTCAGTTCCAGGCACCCCGGAGTCACCACCAAACTCACCAGTTTCACTGAGTTACTCCCCAGTCTCTCTCATGTCTTCACCCCCAGTGACCTGGGACTCTCCCGTCTGTCCCAGCTACTCTCCCACCACGCCCAGATTTCTGAGGGAGTCAGCCTCCCACACTCCGGAATCACCTACAGGCTCACAGACTTCACGGAGGTCCTCCCTGGTCTCTCTCAGGTCTTTGCCCTCAGCCCACAGGGACTCTTGTGTCTCTTTCAGCTACTCTCAAAACTTCTCTAGATTCCAGCTGGACTCAGTTCCAGGCACCCACGACACACCACCAAACTCACGGATTTCACTGACTTACTCCCCAGTCTCTCCATGTTCTCACCCCCAGCCCTCAGGGACTCTTCTGTCTCTCTCAGCTACTCTCCAACCATCTCCACATTACACCTGGGGTCAGCTTCCCACACCCAGGTATCACCTACAAACTCACGGACCTTACTGCAACCCTCCCCCATTTCTTTCACCTCTTCACCCCCTGCCTTCAGGGACTATCCTGTGTCTCCCAGCTTCTCTCCAGCCTTCCCCAGATTTCTGCCACAGTCAGCCCCAGGCACCCAGGGGAACCCGGGACACTCACAGGCCTCACGAGACTGCCTCCCAATGACCTGTATCTATACAGGGATGGCTCCCACGCTTCCCTCAGTGACCCCAAACCCATCTCCAATTACACTCAGACACTCCCAGGGCCTGACAGCTACTCCCCGTTATTGTCCTTCAGTTCGAAGCCCTGGCCAATCTACTAGCCAACATGATGCAGCTACCTGGCCATATCTCCACATTTCTGGGGAGGGCCCCACACCCAGCCGCAGAAGAGCCCCTCCTGCATTCCGTCCTCACACACAGGCCTGTCCAACCACTTGCTACTCTCACACTCTTGCCAGCAGAAGAGGCCCCTGTAATGGCCGATATCACCGCCCAGTCTATCCTCACCCCACGGCTGTGCAGAGGGACCCTCCTGCTGGCCCACTTGGCTGCCAGAGCCCATGCTGGCACGACGCTCCAGCGTGTCGGCGTCCCTGCGGGCCACGCTACCGGTGACATGGCTAGCATGACCCTCCTTCCTGGCAGTGACACTGCTGATGTGAACCACAGTTTCACAGCTGACATTTGTAAATAGGACCTTTTTCCCTTTTCTCTCTCCCTCCCATTCACAGGGCTTCTCATTCTCTCTGTTTCTGCCTCCGTTTCAGAGATTTACTCACCTTTTTCTCTCTCACTATGTCTGCCGTGGTCTCCATAAGAGTGTGCCACATAAAATTGCCCCATTAAAAGTCATGAATTGAGTGGATTTTAGTATATTTGTGCCTGTGCACATTCAATTTTAATTCGCAATCTATTTTAGAAGGTTTTATCACCCCCGAACAGAGAAAAACCCTGTGGACATTAGTCACTCCTCATTCTGTCTCAAACCCTCTCCCTGACCCTCAGCCCTAGGTAACAACTGCATAGAGCGATCAACCCCATATGCATAGATTTCCATACTGTGGACATTTCCTATAAACGGAATTGCACAATACGTGAGCTTTTATGACTGACATAACACTTTTAGCACAGTATTTTCAAGATTCATCCACATTGCAGCCTTACCCACAGGGGGAAACCACTTTTTGTGGTTTCAGTAACACCGGGTGTTTTCTCCTTCCTCCCGTCTTTCCTTCCTTCCTTCCTTCCTTCCTTTCCTCCACCTATTTCTCTCTTATTCCTTCTGCCCTCTCTCTTTCATAGGCCTTAGGTGCATCCTACGTCCTGCGTCTTTTTGAGGAATCCTCGACAGGTGCTGAAAAATTGTGTTATTGTAATTATTTACCGCTATCTCTCTTTCATGGTTCTCCATCAGTTGTAAGCATCTATTGGTTTATCCCAGGTCACTAAGTATATTTTAATTAGGTACACCTGTTTTTCTTTATACACCTGTTTCTGGAGTATAGGGTCGCATACCCATAGACCCAGTGTATCTCAGAAACGCATCTAATATTCCAACAGACCCATCATAACGTTGAAAACTCATAAATCAAACCAACTTAAGTCACGGTTTGTCGGTGGATATGGGCTCCATCAATTCCATTGTGTTCAATAATGCTGTACGCCGTTAACAATGGCAGACTGATTGGGCGTGGATGTGGATGACATTATAAAAATCAGTTATTAGAGGGATACTTTAACCTGACTGAAGAGCTGATCTAATGGTATTAGTACAGTGCATGATTCTGTGAGATGTTTTCAGACAGAGTAGTACATTTGTGTATGAAATTCTGTGGCTTTTTTCACTTAGTAGGAACCTTTGTGTGTGGAAAACTGAGAAAATTACTTTGTGCTGTAGAGTCTGGCATTCATTGTAGATTAAAGCTTATTTTTCTGGAAGTAAATCTTATTCAATAAAATACTACTCTTTATAATAAAAAACAAAGACACTGGTGATGTGAAGTCATTATCCTCAACAACCTAATCCGGGAACAGAAAACCAAACGCCACATTCTCACTTATAATGGGAGCTGAACAATGGGATCACATGGACACAGGAAGGGGAACAACACACACTGGGGCCTTTCGAGAGGCAGAGCGTTAAGAAAAACAGCTACTGCCTGCTGGGCTGAATACCTAGGTGATGGGTTGACAGGTGCCGCAAACCACCGTGGCACACGTTTACCTTAGTAACAAATCTGCACACCCTGCCCGTATATCCCAGAACTTAGAAACAAATCGAAAGCAAAGAAAACGAGAAAGCAATAGCAAAACGCTAACGGCAAAACAAAGTTTCAAACTCAGAAAGTGACAGACCAATTTTTGGTTCAAATCATGGTTCTCAACCCAGGTGCCATAAGGTCAGGATAAAGAATTTGATGACGTATTGTAAATAAGACATGCAGCGGATGACCAGAGAAATTGTTCTCAACATACGTGTGGCTTCGAGTTCAACGGTGACGCTACCTACCGGGACATAGCATTAGATTCCAAAGGGCCGAGTCCCGCAAGACTGGCCTCCCACACTAATAACAATGGGAAGCCCTACGTTGTTTTACCTGTGCTTCTCAGCAACTGGCTATAAGTCAGGTTTCCACCACTCCCAGTTTTAGTTGCATTCATTTGCTGGAAGAGCTCACAGCACGCAGGGAAACACTGACATTTCCCATTTTTTGTATGTTAGCGGATATTGCAAAAACTTCAGAAAAAACTTTTGGGCCCGGCATGTGGGGAGGGGCGCACTGCCTTCCAGGAAGTGTTATCCAGAAGCTCTCTAAACCCAGTCCTTTTGGGTTTTTATGGAGACCTCATTCTATAGGCACGATGGGTTAAACCGTAAGCTATTGGTCATCAACTCAACCTGAGGCTCTCAACCCTCCCTGGAAATTGGGGTTGAGGCTTTGCCATTCTCAGTCTGAGTAAAAGAATTTACACAAACGGAATTTTAAGACAGATTAGCATAACTGGGAACTTAACTAGATGATGGGATTATCTGGAGCCACACCTTGATATTCCTAAGCCCAGCACCCGCATCCAACGGATGCTCCACCCAACTGGCTCCCAAGTCTCTACGGGGTTCCAGAGCAAAAGAATGTTTCTACAACGCCTATCTCCACCTCTTCTTCAAAGTCTTTTCGCTTACACGGGTAATTCCTAAACTGCCATGCATCAGGGTCAGGGGGAGGGCTTCTTACCACACAGATCTGTGGATCTCCGGGGTTTGAGGGTGACAAGGATGCTGCTGGTGTCTAAACCACATCGTGGGAACCACAGAACCCCCACTTGGTTTTCAGTGTTTCCGTGCATTTAATTCATCATACCTTTGGCCAAGAAAACTTGTAAGTTCTTAGATTGTCCCAAAGGTGGCGCATGAAATCAAATCAGGAGCACAGTTTCCTACGAGGTGTAGCCTGGGAAAGTTGCGGGTGACTGATGGAAAGGAGGAGTGAAGCTCCGCCCTTTCCGCTGCGAGGCCGCGCCCGAGGCTATTTAAACCCACCCTGGCTGGCCTGCACTCAGATCTTCGCAGAGCGGAGCAGCGGCCGGAGCGTTTGGCGGACTCTGCGTGGACTTGGAGCTCACAGCGTCTTGCGACTTGGAAGCGGATTCAGAGGACAGGACAGAACACTTGGGCAAGTGGATCTCTGTCTGTCTGTCTGTCTGTCTCATTGGTTGGTTTATTTCCATTTTCTTAAGGAGCACATACCTCACACCACACACACACACACACACACACACACACACACACACACACACACACACAGACTCCTTCATTCTGCGGGTCAGGAAATTAGTAGGGGTCTCTGGGAGCTGCAGTTTTCCTAATCATGTCTGCACCTAAGAGCACTAGGGTCTTGTCTGGCTCTTCTTATGAACGTTCCCCCAGCCCGGACTCCCCAAGATCCATGCTAGCCTCACCCAGCTTCTCCCTGTCCCCTCTCAGAAACTCAGTCTTAAGAGGAAGCTCCTCACCAGGGATCCGGAGCTACCATTCACCATCCCCTAGGGCTTCACCACACTCACCTCTGTCATCACCAGTATCCCACAATCTCCCATTTCCCTGTCCTCTCCGTGATGGGCAATCAATGAAGCCAATGGGCTCTCCCGTGTCCTCCTCTGAGGATTCTTCAGAGTCACCACGTTCATCAGTAATATACCACACGTTCCTACTGCCATCACCCAGCAGCTCACCCCCAGCTCTCGGGGAGTCTCCTGGGTCTCCCAGCTACTCTCCAAACAACCCCAGATTTCAGCTGGAGTCAGCCCCCCACACCCAGGAATCACCTACAAACTCACGAGCCTCACGGTGCTCCTCCCCTATGTCTTTCACCTCTTCACCCCCAGGCCTCCGGGACTCTCCTGTGGCTCCCAGTTACTCTCAAGCCATCCCCAGGTTCCTGCGGGAGTCAGCCCCATGCACCCAGGAGTCCCCCAGATACTCACAGGTCTCGGGAGAATATGAGAGGTCCCCCAGCCCTGACTCCTCAAGATTCGTGCCTGCCTCACCCAGCATCTACCTCTCCCCTCCCAGGAACTCAGACCCAAGGGGCAGCTCCTCACAAGGGATGTGGAAGTACTCTACATCATCCCGCAGGGCTTCACCACTCTCACATCCGTCATCGACAGAATTCCACAACTTTACATTTCCCTTTCCTAACCAAGCACGACAATCACTCATGTCATTGTGTTCTCCCGTGTCCTCCTCTGGAGATTCCTCACAGTCACCCCATTCATCAATAATGCGCCATATGTTCTTACTGCCATCATCCAGCAGCTCACCCCCAGCCACCAATGACTCTCCTGTCTGTCCCAGCTACTCTCCAACTACGCCCAGATTTCAGCGGGCGTCGGTATCCCACACCCCAGAAACACCTACAAACTCCCAGACCTCAGTGAGATCCTCGCCAGTCTCTCCCACGTCTTCACCCCCAGCCCTTTCCGACCCTCCAGTCTCTCCCAGCTACTCTCCAACCACGCCCACATTTCAGCGCGGGTCAGATCCAGGAACCCAGGGATCACCACCAAGCCCACCACTTTCACTGTGTTACTCCCCAGTCTCTAGCACGTCTTTATCTCCAACCCTCAGGGACTCTCCTGTCTGTCCCAGCTACTCTCCAACCACGCCCACATTTCAGCTGGAAGCAGTGCCTTGCACCCCGGAATCACCACCAAACTCACCAATTTCACTCGATTACTCGCCAGTCTCTCTCATATCTTCACCAGCCCTCAGGGACTCTCCTGTCTGTCCCAGCTACTCTCCAACCACGCCCAGATTTCAGCTGGAAGCAGTGCCTTGCACCCCGGAATCACCACCAAACTCACCAATTTCACTCAGATACTCTCCAGTCTCTCTCATGTCTTCACCAGCCCTCAGGGACTCTCCTGTCTGTCCCAGCTACTCTCCAACCACGCCCAGATTTCAGCTGGAAGCAGTTCCTTGCACCCAGGAACCACCACCAAACTCACCAACTTCACTGCATTACTCGCCAGTCTCTCTCATGTCTTCACCAGCCCTCAGGGACTCTCCTGTCTGTCCCAGCTGCTCTCCAACCACGCCCAGATTTCACCTGGAAGCAGTTCCTTGCACCCCAGGATCACCACCAAACTCACCAATTTCACTCAGATACACTCCAGTCTCTCTCATGTCTTCACCAGCCCTCAGGGACTCTCCTGTCTGTCCCAGCTACTCTCCAACCACGCCCAGATTTCAGCTGGAAGCAGTTCCTTGCACCCCGGAATCACCACCAAACTCACCAATTTCACTCAATTACTCGCCAGTCTCTCTCATGTCTTCACCAGCCCTCAGGGACTCTACTGTCTGTCCCAGCTGCTCTCCAACCACACCCAGATTTCAGCTGGAAGCAGTTCCTTGCACCCCAGGATCACCACCAAACTCACCAATTTCACTCAGATACTCTCCAGTCTCTCTCATGTCTTCACCAGCCCTCAGGGACTCTCCTGTCTGTCCCAGCTACTCTCCAACCACGCCCAGATTTCAGCTGGAAGCAGTTCCTCGCACCCAGGAACCACCACCAAACTCACCAACTTCACTGCGTTACTCGCCAGTCTCTCTCATGTCTTCACCAGCCCTCAGGGACTCTCCTGTCTCTCCCAGCTACTCTCCAACCACGCCCACATTTCAGCTGGAAGCAGTTCCTTGCACCCCAGGATCACCACCAAACTCACCAATTTCACTCAGATACTCTCCAGTCTCTCTCATGTCTTCACCAGCCCTCAGGGACTCTCCTGTCTGTCCCAGCTACTCTCCAACCACGCCCACATTTCAGCTGGAAGCAGTTCCTTGCACCCCGGAATCACCACCAAACTCACCAATTTCACTCAATTACTCTCCAGTCTCTCTCATGTCTTCACCAGCCCTCAGGGACTCTACTGTCTGTCCCAGCTGCTCTCCAACCTCGCCCAGATTTCAGCTGGAAGCAGTTCCTTGCACCCCAGACTCACCACCAAACTCACCAATTTCACTCAATTACTCTCCAGTCTCTCTCATGTCTTCTCCAGCCCTCAGGGACTCTCCTGTCTGTCCCAGCTACTCTCCAACCACCCCCAGATTTCAGCTGGAGTCAGTTCCAGGCACCCCGGAGTCACCACCAAACTCACCAGTTTCACTGAGTTACTCCCCAGTCTCTCTCATGTCTTCACCCCCAGTGACCTGGGACTCTCCCGTCTGTCCCAGCTACTCTCCCACCACGCCCAGATTTCTGAGGGAGTCAGCCTCCCACACTCCGGAATCACCTACAGGCTCACAGACTTCACGGAGGTCCTCCCTGGTCTCTCTCAGGTCTTTGCCCTCAGCCCACAGGGACTCTTGTGTCTCTTTCAGCTACTCTCAAAACTTCTCTAGATTCCAGCTGGACTCAGTTCCAGGCACCCACGACACACCACCAAACTCACGGATTTCACTGACTTACTCCCCAGTCTCTCCATGTTCTCACCCCCAGCCCTCAGGGACTCTTCTGTCTCTCTCAGCTACTCTCCAACCATCTCCACATTACACCTGGGGTCAGCTTCCCACACCCAGGTATCACCTACAAACTCACGGACCTTACTGCAACCCTCCCCCATTTCTTTCACCTCTTCACCCCCTGCCTTCAGGGACTATCCTGTGTCTCCCAGCTTCTCTCCAGCCTTCCCCAGATTTCTGCCACAGTCAGCCCCAGGCACCCAGGGGAACCCGGGACACTCACAGGCCTCACGAGACTGCCTCCCAATGACCTGTATCTATACAGGGATGGCTCCCACGCTTCCCTCAGTGACCCCAAACCCATCTCCAATTACACTCAGACACTCCCAGGGCCTGACAGCTACTCCCCGTTATTGTCCTTCAGTTCGAAGCCCTGGCCAATCTACTAGCCAACATGATGCAGCTACCTGGCCATATCTCCACATTTCTGGGGAGGGCCCCACACCCAGCCGCAGAAGAGCCCCTCCTGCATTCCGTCCTCACACACAGGCCTGTCCAACCACTTGCTACTCTCACACTCTTGCCAGCAGAAGAGGCCCCTGTAATGGCCGATATCACCGCCCAGTCTATCCTCACCCCACGGCTGTGCAGAGGGACCCTCCTGCTGGCCCACTTGGCTGCCAGAGCCCATGCTGGCACGACGCTCCAGCGTGTCGGCGTCCCTGCGGGCCACGCTACCGGTGACATGGCTAGCATGACCCTCCTTCCTGGCAGTGACACTGCTGATGTGAACCACAGTTTCACAGCTGACATTTGTAAATAGGACCTTTTTCCCTTTTCTCTCTCCCTTCCATTCACAGGGCTTTTCATTCTCTCTGTTTCTGCCTCCGTTTCAGAGATTTACTCACCTTTTTCTCTCTCACTATGTCTGCCGTGGTCTCGATGAGAGTGTGCCACATAAGATTCCCCCATTAAAAGTCATGAATTGAGTGGCTTTTAGTATACCTGTGGTTGTGCACATTCAATTTTATTTCGCAATCCATTGTAGAACGTCTTATCACCCCCAACCAGAGAAAAACCCTGTAGACATTAGTCACTCCTTATTCTGTCTCAATCCCTCTCCCTTACCCTCAGCCCTAGGTAACAACTACATAGATCGATCAACCCCATATGCATAGATTTCCATATTGTGGACATTTCCTATAAACGGAATTGCACAATACGTGAGCTTTTATGACTGACATAACACTTTTGGCACACTGTTTTCAAGATTCATCCACATTGTAGGCTTACTCACAGGGGGAAACCATTTTTTTGGGGGGTTTTATTAACACCGGGAGTTTTCTCCTTCCTTCCTTCCTTCCTACCTTCCTTCCTTCCTTCCTTTCTTCTTTCTTTCCTCCCTTCCTTCCTTCCTTCCTTCCTCCTATTTCTCTCTTACTCCTTCTGCCCTCTCTCTTTTATATGCCTTAGGTGCAGCCCACATTCTGCGTTTTTTTGGGGAAATCCTCGACAGGTGCAGGAAATTTTTGTTACTCTAACTGTTTACCTCTCTCTCTCTTTCACGGCTCCCCATCAGTTGAGAACATCTATTGGTTTATCCCAGGTCACTGAGCATATTTTAATTAGGTACACCTGTTTTTCTTTATACAGCTGTTTCTGGAGTATAGGGTCGTATACTCATAAACCCAGTGTAACTCAGAAAGGCTTCTAATATTCCAATAAACCCATCCTAACGTTGAAAAATCATAAATCAAACCATTATAAGTCACGTTTTGTCCTTGGATATGGGCATCATCAATTCCATTGTATTCAATAATTCTGTACACCTTTAACAATGGCAGACTGATTGGGAGTGCATATTGATAGCATTATAAAAATCAGTTATTAGAGGGATACTTCTTTAACCGGACTGAAGAACTGATCTAATTGCTTTATTACAGTGCATGATTATGTGAGATATTTTGAGACAGTGTAGTATATTTGTGAATGAAATTTTATGGCTTTTTTTTCACATAGTAGGAACCATTGTGTGTGGAAAAGTGAGAAAATTGCTTTGTGCTGTAGAGTCAGGTATTCATTGTAGATTATAGCTTATTTTTCTGTGAGCAAATCTTATTCAATAAAATACTACTCTTTATAATAAAAAACAAAAACACTGGTGATGTGAAGTCATTATCCTCAGCTAACTAATCCAGGGAAAGAAAACCAAACGCCACATTCTCACTTATAATGGGAGCTGAAAAATGAGATCCCATGGACACAGGAAGGGGAACTACACACACTGGGGCCTTTCGGGAGGCAGAGCTTTAAGAGAAACAGCTACTGCATGCTGGGCTGAATACCTAGGTGATGGGTTGACAGGTGCCGCAAACCACCGTGGCACACGTTTACCTTAGTAACTAATCTGCACATCCTGCACATATACCCCAGAACTTAGAAACAAAACGAAACAAAAGAAAACGAAAAAGCAATAGCAAAACGCTAAAGGCAAAATAAACTTTCAACCTCAGAAATTGACAGACCAATTTTTCGTTCAAATCATGGTTCTCAACCCAGGTGCCATAAGGTCAGGATGAAGAATTTGATTACGTATTTTAAATAAGACATGCGGCAAATGACCAGAAATATTATTCTCAACATATGTGTGTCTTCTAATCCAATGGTTACGCTATCTACCAGGACATAGCATAAGATTCCAAAGGCCCGAGTCCCGCCAGACCGGCCTCCCACACTAATAACAATGGGAAGCCCTACGTTGTTTTACCTGTGCTTCTCAGCAACTGGCTATAAATCAGGTTGCCACCACCCCAGATTTAGTTGCATTCATTTGCTGGAAGAGCTCACAGCACGCAGAGAATCACTTACTTTTGCCGTTGTATTTTAGCAGATATTGCAAAAGGTTTAGAAATAAATTTTGGGCCCGGCATGTGGGGAGGGGCGCACTACCTTCCAGGAAGTGTTATCCAGAAGCTCTCTGAACCCATTCTTTTTGGGTTTTTATGGAGACCTCATTCTATAGGCATGATGGGTTAAACCATAGGCTATTGGTGATCAACTCAACCTGAGGCTCTCAACCCTCCCTGGAAATTGGGGTTTGACATCAATTTCTGGGTGGATCCTTAAGCCCCAGGTGGATATCCAGTGTCCAGCTGAACATCAGCCCCTCATGGACGCCCAGTCCCCAGGTGGATATCAGGTCTCAGGTGAACACATGTCCCCAGGCAGACATCAGGCACCAGGTGCACACTCAGACCCCAAGAGGACATCTGTCCCCAGGTTGACATCACTCTCAAGGTGTACATTAGGCCACACACGTACACCCAGGTCCAAGGCAGTCATGAGTCCCCAGTGAAACTCAAGGCCCCAGGAGGATACTCAAGCCCTGGGTGGATGCCCAGACCCCAGGTAATTACAAGGCCCCAGGTGGATATCAGATTCCAGATGAACATTAGGCCCCAAGTGGATACCTAGCACCAGGTAGACACCAGGCCCCAGGTGCATCCCCTAGTCTCAGGTGCACACTAGGTCCCCAGTGAACACTGCCTCCAGGTGAGCACCCAGTCCAAAGTAGACACCATGACCCAGGTGGTCATTAGGCCACAGCTGAACACCAATCTTGAGTGAACACCAGATCCCAGGTGGGTACCTAGTCTCCAGGTGGATATTGGGCCCCAAGTGGACACATAGCCCCCAGATGAACATAAAGCTTCAGGTGGACATCATGCCTCAGGTGAACTCCGGGTCCCAGCCCAGCTGAACATCAGGCCGCAGGTGGATGCCTAGGTTCCAGGTGCACAACAAGTCACAGTTGGACATTCCGCCCCAGGTGAACATCGGGCCATGGGTGGATAAACAGTCCACAGGTCGACATCAAGTCAAAGGTGAACATCAGTACTCAGGTGGACATCAGGCTCCAGGTTGACATGAAGCCCAAGGTGGACACTGAACTAGAGGTTTACATCAGGCCTCAGGTTGACACCCAGGCTCAAATGGTCATTAGGCCCAAGGTGGATACCTAGGCCCCTAGTAAACCTCAGATTCTAGGTTGACATTCAGGCCCCCAGTAGTCATTTGGCCCCATGTGGACACTCAGGCGCCAGGTTCACATGATGTCTTAACTGGACACCAAGGGGCCAGTTTGATACCCAAGTCCTGTGTGGGTGCCGGGTCCAAGGTTACACTCAAGCCCCAAGTGGACACCAGGCCCTAGGTGAATAATACAACCCAGGTGGTCATTAGGACCCAGAATGACACCAGTCCCCAGGTTAACAGGAAGCCCCCAGTGGGTACCTAGGCCCCAGCTGGACATCAGGCCTAATGTGGACACCCAGGATCAAGATGGACATCAGGACTCAGGTGGACATCTGGTGACAGGTGGACATCAAGCCTGATGTGTACCTTGTCCCCGGGTGGTCATCAGGCCCCAGTTCAACACCAGTCCCTGGGTGGATTCCTCAGCTCCAGGTGGACATCCTGTCTTCAGCTGAACATCAGACCCCAGGTGAACACCAGGTTTTAGGTGGACATTAGGCCCCTGGTGGACATAAAGTACCAGTGGACATCCATGCTGCAGGTGGACACCAAGGGCCCAGATGGGCATCAGGCCCCATTTGGACATTGAGGTCCAAGGTGGATACCAGGCCTCAGGTGAACCCAAGGTCCAACATAGACATCAGGCCTTAGGTTGACACTCAAGCACCAGATGGACTGCTGCACCTAAGCAGAAAATAGACCCCTATCTGGATATCTAAGGTACAAGTACACAACAAGCCCCAGGCTGACATCCAGGCCCCAGGTGGACACCATACCCCAGGTGAACAGCAGGCAACAGTTTGGCACCAAGTACCTAAGTGAAACAAAGCCTTAGGTGATTACCAGGCCATAGGTAGTCATTAGTCTCCAGCTGGACAATAGTACCTAGGCGGATACCTAGGCTCCAGGTGGACACTAGACCCCAAATTAACACAAAAACCAAGTAAAAAATCAAGCCCCAAGTGGACAACCAGGCCCTAGGTAAATACACAAATCTCAAGCTGACACCAGGCCCTATTTGGACACCCAAGCCCTAGGTGGACTTCAGGCCACAGGTGAACACTGAACTCTAGAAGGTCTTCAGGCCCTGTGTTGACTACCTGGCCCCAGGGGGACACCAGGCATAGATGAACTTCAGGCACCAGCTGTACATCAGGTTCCAGGCAAATGTCCAGGCCCCAGGTGGATATCAAACCTCAGATGAACACCAGGCCCCAGGTAGACATCACAAACCAAGTGGACACTCAGGCCCCTACTGAATATCCATCCCCAGGTGGACATCCATCCCAAGGTGGACATGAGGCCACAGATGTACACTTAAGCCTAAGGCAGACCCCAGGCCCCAGGAAAACTCCAGGCTCCATGAGGGCACTCAGACCCCAGGTGGATGCATTGGTCCTAGGTAAATACAAGGCCCCAGATAGACATCAGGCTCCAGTGAACATCGGAGCCCAGGTGGGTACCTAGTCCCCAGGTGTGCAACAAGCAGAAGGTTGACCCAGTCCCCAGCTGAATTCTGGGCCCCAGCTGAACATCATAACCCAGATGGTCACCCAGGCTCCAGGTGAACACACGGTCTTAGGTAGACATCAGGTCCCACATGAACACCCAAGCCCCAGGTAGACATCAGGCCTTAGGTGTACACCAGACCTCAGGTGGGCATCTGGCTCCAGATGGCCATAGGTGGATAACTAAGCCTCTCCTGGATATCAGGCCCCAGGTCGACACCAGGCTCCAGGTGAACATCTAGCCCCAGGGGGACATCCAGCCCCTGGTGGACATCAGGGCTCACATGGATAAACAGTTTACAGATGGGCACCTGCCACAGGTGCCTCACCTCTACTCCCTGAAACCTCACTTCCCCTCATGGGCCTTTTGTCCGACTTGCGGTACCCCTAGCCACCCTAGGCACACACTGGACTCGAACCAGGGGCGCCAGGGTCCCTGGGGCTCAGCGCAAGTGTTCATGGGAATACACTTTCGTCCGTGGGGGACCCAGTCCTCACTTCTCGGTGGCGCAGTTTTTTTTTTTCTCTGCCCCAGGTGCCTCACCTTCCCCTCATGGGCCTTCTGTCCACCTTGGGGTACCCCTAGAAGCCCGAGGCACACCCTGGGCTCGAACCAGGGATGCCAGGGTCACCGGGGTGCAGCGCAAGGGCTGATGGGGAGACACTTTCTTCCGTGGGGGACCCAGGCCCCGCTTCTCTGAGGCGCGTTTTTTTTTTTTCCTCTGCCCCAGGTGGGTCACCTTCCCCTCATGGGCCTTCTGCCCGCTTTGGGGTACCCCTAGCGGCCCCAGGCACACGCTGGGCTCGAATAAGGGTCGCCAGGGTCCCCGGGGCCCAGCGCAAGGGTTGATGGGAAGACACTTTCACCCGTGGGGGACCCAGGCCCCGCTTCTCTGCAGCGCGGTTTTTTTTTTTTGTTTGCCCCTGGTGACTCACCTTCCCCTCATGGGCCTTCTGTCTGCTTTGGGTTACCCTTAGCAGGCCAGAGGTGTACCCTGGATTCCAGCCAGGGATGCCAGGGTCCCCGGGGCCCAGTGCAGGGGCTGAGGAGAAGGCACTTTCGTCCGTGGGGGACCCAAGCTCTGCTCCTCCGCAGGGTTGTTTTTTATTTTTTTCTCTTCCCCAGGTACCTCACCTTCCCTTCATGGGTTTTCTGCCCGCCTTTGGGTACCCCTAGCGGCCCCGAGGCTCACCCTGGTTTCCAGCCAGGGATGCTAGTGTCCCCGGGGCCCAGCGCAGCGCTGATGGGAAGGGACTTTTGTCCGTGGGGGACCCAGGGCTCGCTTCTCCGAGGTGAGTTTTTTTTTTTTTCTGCCGCAGGTGCCTCACCTTCCCCTCATGGGATTTCTGTCCACCTTGGGGTACCCCTAGCGGGCCCTATTCGCACCCTGGGCTCGAACCAGGGTGGCAGTGTCCACGAGGTCCAGCGCAAGGCCTGATGGGAAGGCACTTTCGTCAGTGGGGGACCCAGGCCCCGCTTCACTGCGGCACGTTTTTTTTTTTTTTTCTGCCACAGGTGCCTCACCTTCCCCTCATGGGCCTTCTGCCCACCTTGGTGTACCCCTAGCGGCCCGAGGCGCACCCTGGGTTTGAGCCAAGGTCGCCAGGGTCCACGGGGCTCAGCACAGGGCCTGATGGGAAGGCACTTTCGTCTGTGGGGGACCCATGCCCTGCTTCTCCGTGGCGCGGTTTTTTTTTTTTTTTCCTGCCACAGGTGCCTCACCTCTCCTCCCTCAAACCTCACCTTCCCCTCATGGGCCTTCTCTCTGCCTTGCGGTACACCTAGCGGCCCGAGGTGCACCGTGGGCTCCAACCAGGGACTCCAGGGTCCCTGGGGCCCAGCGCAAGGGCTGATGGGAAGACACTTTTTTCCGTGGGGGGGACCCAGTCCCCGCTTCTCCGTGGCTGGGTTTTTTTTTTCTCTTCCCCAGGTGCCTCACCTTCCCCTCTTGTGCCTTCTGCACGCTTTGGGGGTACCCCTAGCGGCCCGAGGTGCACCCTGGGCTCGAACCATGGAAGCCAGGTTCCACGGGACCAAGTACAGTGGCTGATGGGAAGACACGTTCTTCCTCGGGGACCCAGGCTCTGCTTCTCTGCGGCGTTTTTTTTTTCTTTTCCCCAGGTGCCTCACTTTCCCGTCATGGGCTTTCTGCCCGCCTTGAGGTACCCCTAGCGGGCCCGAGGCACACCCTGGTTTTGAGCCAGGGATGCTAGGGTCTCCAGGGCCCAGTGCAGGGCTGATGGGTAGGGACGTTCGTCCATGGGGGACCCACGCCCCACTTCTGGGCGGTGCAGTTTTTTATTTTTTTCTCTGCCCCAGGTGTCTCACCTTTCCCTCATGGGCCTTCTGTCTGTCTTGGGGTACCCCTAGCAGGTCGAGGAACACGCTGGGCTCGAGCCAGGGATACCAGGGTCCCCGGGGCGCAGTGCAAGCGCTGATGGGAGGACAGTTTCTTCTGTGGGGGACCCAGGCCCCGCTTATCCACGGCGCCATTGTTTTTTTTTTTTCCTCTGCCCCACGTGCGTCACCTTCCCCTCATGGGCCTTCTGCCCGCTTTTGGTTACCCCTAGCGGCCTGAAGCGCACCCTGGTCTCAAACCTGGAATGCCAGGGTCCCCTGGGCCCAGCGCAAGGGCTGATGGGAAGACAGTTTCGTCCGTTGGGGACCCAGGCTCCGCTTCTCTGTGGTGAAGTTTTTTTTTTTTTTTGCCACAGGTGCCTCACCTCTCCTTCCTCAAACCTAAACTGCCCCTCATGGGATTTCTGCCCGCCTTGTGGTACCCCTAGCGGGCCCGAGGCGCACCCGGGGCTCGAACCGGGGTCTCCAGTGTCCACAGGGCCCAGTGCAGGGACTGATGGGAAGGCATTTTCATCCTTGGGGGACCCAGGCCCAGCTTCTCCTAGGCGCGGCTTGTTTTCTTTTTTTTTTTCTGCCACAGGTTCCTCACCTCTCCTCCCTCAAACGTCAACTTCCCATCATGGGCTTTCTGCTCGACTTGGGGTACCCCTAGCGGCCCAAGGCGCTCCCTGGACTCGAACCATGGATGCCAGGGTCGCCGGGGCCTAGCGCAGGGGCTGATGTGAAGGTACCCTCATCCGTGGGTACCCAGGCCCCGCTTCTCAAAGCTGTGGTTTTTTTCCTCCGCCCCAGCTGCCTCACCTTCCCCTCACTGGCCTTCTGCCTGCTTTGGGGTACCACGAGCAGGCCTGAGGCGCTCCCGGGTCTCCAATCAGGGTCGCCAGGTTCTCGGGGCTAGCGCAGGGGCTGATGGGAAGGCACTTTCATCAGTGGGGACCCAGGCCCGTCTTCTCCGAGGTGCTGATATATATATATATATATATATATATTTTTTTTTTTTTCTGCCACAGGTGACTCACCTCTCCTCCCTTAAATCTCGCCTTCCCCTCATGGGCTTTCTGGCTTCCTTAGGGTACCCTAGCATGCTGGAGTCTCTTCTGGTCCTTGAACTAGGGTCGCCAGGGTCCAGGGGGCCCAGCACAGGGGCTGATGAGAAGGCACTTTTGTCCGTGGGAGACCCAGGCCCCGCTTCTCCTCGGCACGGTTTTTTTTTTTTTCTGCCGCAGGTGCCTCACCTCTCATCCCTCAAACCTCACCTTCCACTCATGGGCCTTCTGCCCGCTTTGGGGTACACCTAGCGGGCCCGAGGTGCACCCAGGCCTAGAACCAGGGTCGCCTGGGTCCACGGGGCCCAGCGCAGGGACTGATGGGAAGGCACTTTTTTTCCATGGGAGACCCAGGCCCCACTTCTCTGTGGCGAGGTTTCTTTTTCTTTTCTGCTGCAAGTGCCTCACCTCTCCTCCCTCACAGCTCACCTTCCTCTCACGGGCTTTCCACCACGTTGGTGTACCCCTAGTGGCCCGAGGCTCTCCCTGAGCTCGAACCAGGGACTCTAGGTTCCCCGGGGCCCAGCACAGTGTCTGATGGGAAGGCACTTTCATCCGTGGGGGACCCAGGCCCCACCTCTCCGCGGCGCGGGTTTCTTTTTTTCTTTTTCTGTGACAGGTGTCTCACCTCTCCTCCCTCAAAACTCACCTTCCCCTCATGGGCTTTGTGTCCCCAAAGCCCCCCTTGGGGTGCACTTAGCGGCCGAGGCACACCCTGAGCTCGAACGAGGGACACGAGGGTCCCTGGGTCCCCAGTGCAGGGACTGATGGGAAGACACTTTCGTCCGTGGGGCACCCAGGCCGTGCTTCTCCGCGGCGAAGTTTTTTTTTTTTTTTCTCTGCCCCAGGTGCCTCACCTTCCCCTTAGGGGCTTTCTGCCCACCTTGGGGTACCCCTACTGTCCCGAGGCATACCCCGGGGTCAAACCAGGGACGCCAGGGTCCCCAGGGCCCAGCAAAGGGGCTGATGGGATGGCACTTTCATCCGTGGGGGACCCAGGCACTGCTTCTCGGCTGCGCGTTTTTTTTTTTCTCTGTCTCAGGTGCCTCACCTTCCCCTCATGGACCTTTTGTTCGCTTTGTGGTACCCCAAGCTGTCCTGAGGCGCACCCTGGGCTCGAACCAGGGTCGCCAGGGTCCACCAGGCCCAGCATAGGGCCTGATGGGAAGGCACTTTCATCCGTGGGGGACCCAGGCCCCGCTTCTCTGAGACGCGGTCCTCTTTTTTTTATTTTCTGCCCCTGGTGCCTCACCTCTCCTCCCACAAACTTCAACTTCCACTCATGGGCCTTCTGTCTGAGTTGGGGTACCCGTAGTCGCCCAAGGCACACCCTGGGCGTGAACCAGGGATGCCAGGGTCCCTGGGGCCCAGCGCAAGGGCTGATGGGAAAAAACTTTCGTCCGTGGATGACCCAGACACCGCTTCGCGGCGCATTGTTTTTTCTTCTTTGCCCCAGGTGTCTCACCTTCCCCTCATGGGCCTCTCTGCGCCTGCGCCAGCGCTGTGGGCCTCTCTGCGCCTGCGCCGGCGCTGTGCGCCTTTGCGAGGGCGGAGCTGCGTTCTCCTCTGCACAGACTTCAGAGATACAGCGAAGGCGGAGCAGTGTTCTCCTCAGCACAGACCCAGGCAGGCCGGGGGCACCGCGAGGGCGGAGCTGCGTTCTGCTCAGCACAGACCCGGGGGACACCGCTAAGGCAGAGCAGCGTTCTCCTCAGCACAGACCTTTGGGGCACTGCCTCGCTTTGGGACAACTTGGGACCGCATAGACGGTGAATAAAATCCTTCCCTTTTGCAGCCCTGAATAATCAGGGTCAGAGACCAGTTAGAAGGGCTCAGTGTGGAAAAGGGAAACCAAAAGCCCCTCTGAATCCTGCCAAGCGAGGTTCTCCCCAGCCAAGCCGAGGTGGCCGCAGTGCGAGATCCACACCGCAGCCTCGGAAGACAAATGCAGCATTCCTAATGCAGACATGACACCCAAAATATGACACTCCCATTGCTCATGTAACAAGCGCCTGTAATGCTAATGCACTGCCTCAATACAAAAATATTAATATTAGATCCGCAATCCCCTTGCTGCCATGCAGTCCTAAGACAGAGATCATAATAATCAACATTGACATAGTACAAACGTAGTAACGAACCTAGGGTTAAGGTTGGTGTTAGGGTTAGGGGTTAGGGGTTAAGTTTAGGGTTAGGGGCTGGAGATAGGGGTTGGGGTCAGAGTTAAGAGTTAAGAGTCAACGTTTAGAGTTAGAGGTTAAGAGAAGTTAGGGGTTAGGGATAAGGGGTTAGGGTTGGATTAGTGTGAGGGTGAGGGTTGTGGTTAGGGGTTAGGCTTAGGGGTTAGGGTTAGGGGTTAGGGTTAGGGTCAGGGGTTAGAGGTCAGGATCAGAGGTTAGGGATCAGGGTCAGGGGTCAAGGTCAGGTTCAGGGGTCCCACTCTTTGAGTTGTCCATTTACTCTGCTGACTGTTCCCTTTGCCATGCAAAAGCTGTTTAGTTTAATTAAGTCCCAGCTATTTATCTTTGTTTTTATTGCATTTGCATTTGCATTCTTGGTCATGAAATCCTTGCGTACGTCAATGTCTAGAAGGGTTTATCCAGTGTTATCTTCTAGAATTTTTATAGTTCAGGAATTAGATTTAAGTTCTTAATCCATCTTGAGTAGATTTTTGTATAAGATGAGAGATGAGAATCCAGTTTTATTCCCCTACATGTGGCTCACCAATTATCCCAACATCATGTGTTGAAAAGGGGGTCCTTTCCCCACTTTATGTTTTTGTTTACTTTGCCGAAGATCAGTTGGCTGTAAGTATTTGGGTTAATTTCTGGGTTCTCTCTTCTGTTCCATTGGTCTATGTTCCTATTTTTAAACCAGTACGTTGGTGTTTTGGTAACTATGGCCTTATTGTACGGTTTGAAATCAAGTAGTGTGATACCTCCAGGTTCTTTTTGCTTAGGCTTGGTTTGGTTACATGGTTCTCTTTTGGTTCCATATTAATTTTAGAATTGTTTTTGTAATTCTGTGAAGAATGATGGTGGCATTCAGATGGGGATTGCATTGAATTTGTAGATTGCCTTTAACAGAATGGTAATTTTCACAATATTGGTTCTACCCATCCATGAGCATGGGGATGCATTTCCATTTGTTTGTGTCATCTATGACTTCTTTTCTTTCTTCTTATTTTTTTTTTTTCAGAGGGAGTTTTGCTCTTGTCGCTGAGGTGGGAGTGCAACGGTGTGATCTCGGCTCACTACAACTTCTGCCTCCTGGGTTCAAGCGATTCTCCTGCCTCAGCTTCCCGAGTAGCTCGGATTATAGGCATGTGCCACCGTGCTTGGCTCCATCTATGATTTCTTTCAGTAGTGTTTTGTAATTTTCATTGTAGCGGTCCTTTGATTCCTTTGCTAGATATATTCCTAAGTTTTGTTTTTTTGTTGTTGTTGTTTGTCGCAGCTATTGTAAAAGGGGTTGAGTTCTTGATGTGATTCTCTGCTTGGTAGCTGTTGATGTATGGAAGAGCTACTGATTTGTGTCCATTAATCTTGTATCTGGAAACTTTGCTGAATTCTTTTATCAATTCTAGGAGGTTTCTAGAGGAGTCCGTAGGGTTTTCTAGGCAAAAGATTATATCATCAGCAACAAGTGACAGTTTGACTTCCTCTTTACCGATTTGGATTTCCTCTATTTCCTTCTTTTGTCTGATTGCTCTGGCTAGGATTTCCAGTACTATGTTGAAGAGGAGTGGTGAGAGTAGGCTCCTCGTCTTGTTCCAGTTCTCAAAGGGAATGCTTTCACCGTTTCCCCATTCAGTATTATGTTGGCTGTGGGTTTGTCATAGATGGCTTTTATTACATTAAGGTATGTCCCTTGTATGCCTATTTTGCTGAGAGCTTTAATCATAAAGCAATGCTAGATTTTGTCAAATGTTTTTTCTGCACCTGTTGATATAATCATATTAGTTTTTTTTAATTCTGTTTATTTGGTGTATCACACTTATTGACTTGCATATGTGAAACCACTCCTATATCATTGGTATAAAACCCACTTGATCATGGTGGATTATTTTTTGATATGTTGTCAGATTCAGTTAGATAGTATTTTGTTAAGGATTTTGGCATCTGCGTTCATCAAGGATATTGGTCTGTAGTTTTCTTTTTTGGTTATGTCCTTCCATGGTTTTGGTATTAGGGTGATGCTGGCTTCATAGAATGAATAAGGGAGGGTTTCTTCTTTCTCTGTCTTGTGGAATAGTATGAAAAGATTGGTATCATCTCTTCCTTGAATGAAAGAAGACATTCTTTGAATGTCTGGTAGAATTCTGCTGTGAATCTGTCTGGCCCTCCGCTTTTTTCTGCTGGTAATTTTAAAATTACTATTTCAATCTTGCTGCTTGCTTTATTGGTCTGCTTGGGGTATCTAATTCTTCCTGATTTAAGCTAGGAGAGTTGTATTTTTCCAGGAATTTATCCAACTCTTCTATGTTTTGTAGTTTATGTGCCAAAAGGAGTTCATAGTACCCTTGAATAATCTTTAATATTTCAGTGGTGTCAGTTGTAATATCCCCTGTTTCATTTCTTAGTGAGGTTATTTGGATTTTCTCTCTTCTTTCCTTGGTTAATCTTGCTAATGGTCTATCAATTTTATTTTTCTTTTCAAATAGCCAACTTTTTGTTTTATTTATGTTTTGTATTTGTTGTTGTTGTGTCAATTTCATTTAGTTCTGCTCTGATCTTTGTTATTTCCTGTGTTTGCTGGGATTGGGTTTGGCTTGTTCCTGCTTCTCTAGTTCCCTGAGATGTGAACTTAGATTGTGTGTTTGTGCTCTTTCAGACTTTTTGATGTAGGTTTTTAGGACTACAAACTTTGCTCTTAGCAGTGCCTTTGCTGTATCCCAGAGGTCTTGATAGGTTGTGTCATCCAGTTCGAAGAAATTTTTTACATTTCCATCTTGATTTCATTTTTCACCCAATGCTCATTCTGTGAGGAACAACCAAATTGTTTTCCGCAGCAAGGGCATCATTTTCTATTCCTAGCAGCCAGATCATGAGGGCTCCAACTTCTCCACCTCATTAGCAACATTTATTTTCTGTGTCATTGTTATGAAAGCCTTACTTGTGGATGCAGAGTGGCATGAATGAAGTCAATTAACACGTTTATTACCTCACAGAATAGTCACCTTTTTGTGTGCATGGGTGGGATAAGAAAACTTAACTCTATCCCCTGTGACGGAATAGTGGCCATTCCAGCTGCTCCAGGCTCCAGCAGAGGAAGACCGGGGTATGTGGCCCCACCAGGGTGACCCTCAGGCCTGGCGCGCACGCATTCCAGAGGCCACACAAACCATGCTCCGCCATCTGGGCGCCCAAGCTGCCGTCGCCCTCTGTGTGCAGGCAGCAGCTGCCTGGCAACCCCCGAGCCCGCTCGCGCTCCTAGCATCACAGAAGCAGGGCCACGTGTCCCAGTGGCTGCGGCCAAGCCAGGCATTCTGCTCTGCAGCAGCAGCTGCACAGGAGCGAGAACTGAGAACCCACCGCTCAACCCCACACGAGGTGACTGCCAAGTGCCCATACAAACGGCTCCGATCTCTCTCAGGTGGAGGAGTGGTCGGGAGGCACGGCCTGGGGGCCCTCAGGCTGGGTGCACTGGCGATCCCAAGGCCGACCAGGCCATGCACCTCCAGCCCGCCTGGGCACCCGAGCTGCAGCCGCCATCTGCATGCAGGCAGCAGCCTCCAGGCAACTCCCGAGCCCGCCCACACTCCCCACATCTCGGAAGCAGGGCCAAATGTCCCTGTGGCTGTGGCCAAGCCAGGCGGTCTGTCCTGCAGCAGCTGCACAGGGGCGGGAACCGGCCCTCAGCCCCATCCCCGGTGGCTGCAGAGGGCCCCTGGATAGAGATCTGGAGCTATGACAGAGGAGGAGCCAGGCCGGGGCAGGGTCTGGCAGGCTCTCAGGCCAGGGGCACCCGCGATCCAGAGGCCGCCCAGGGCATGCTCCACCACCTGGGCGCCCAGCTACAGGCGCCGGGCGACTTCCAAGCTGGCTGGCGCGCCCAGCCTCGCAAAACCGGGGCTAGATGTCGCCGTGGCTGCGACCAAGACAGGCGGTCTGCCCAGGGGTGGCTGCACCGGGGCAGGAACCGACCCTCAGCCCTATCCCCGGTGGCTGCAGACGGCCCCTGGGGCGGCCCCGATCTCTCTTCGGAGGAGGAAAGGGGCGGGAGTCACGGCCAGGCCGGCCCTCAGGCGGGAAGGAATGCGCGCCTGCGATTCCGGGACGTCCCGCGCCAGCCCAGGAGAACCCGCAAGCCAGCGGTGCCTGTTTCTCTGTGTGATTCTTTGAGGAACCACCAAACAGTTTTCCACAGCAAGTGCATCATTTTCTATTCCTAGCAGCCAGTTCGTGAGGGCTCCAGTTTCTCCACCTCCTTAGCAACATTGATTTTCTGTGTCGTTGTTATGAAAGCCGTACTAGTGGATGCAAAGTGGCATCTCATTTGGGTTTTGCCTTGCATTTTATTAATGAATAATGGTGTTTAGCATCTTTTCTTTTCCTTCTTAGACATTTGTGTATCTTCTTTGGAGAAATGTCTGTTCAAGTCCTTTGCCTATTTTTTAATTGGGATCTTAGAAATTCTGTTGTTGAGTTGTGGGATATTAAGCTTTTATCAGATACACATTTTGATTTTATCAGATACATATTTTCTCACATATTATGGGTTGTCTTTTCACTCCCTTGATAGTATCCTTTGATGCATAAAGGGTTTTTTATTTTGATTAAATCTAATTTTCGTGTATTTTCTTTTGTTATCTGTGCTTTTCTGTCATATTTCAAAATACATTTAAAACTCAAAGGTCATAAAGGTTTACCGTGTGTTTTCTTCTAAGAATTACATGTTTTTAGTCCTTACATTCAAGTCTTTTATTAATTTAGAATTAATTTTTGTATATATTGCAAGGTAGGGGTCTAACTTCTCTCTTGTGCACTGACATCCAGCTGTTGAAGAGACTGTTCTTTCCTCTCTTGACTAGACTTGGCCACCTTGTTGAACAGTCATTGACCATATATGTGAGGACTAACTTGTAGGATCTCAAATCTGTTCTATTGTATTGGTCTGAAAGTCTATTGGTCTTATTCCAGTACCACACTCTCTTGATTACTGTAGATTTGTAGTAGGCTGTGAAACTGAAAAATGTGAGTTTTCCAATGTTCTTTTTCAAGACTGTTTTGTCTGTCAGATCCTTTGAATTTTTGTATGATTTTAGAATGAGTTTCTTTGTTTCTGCAAAAATGCCTTTGGGATTTTGATGGTATTGCATTGAATCTGTAGATTACTTTAGATGATATTGTCATCTTAACAATATTGTCTTACAACCCGTGAACACAGAATGTCTTTCCACTTATTTCCACTCTCTTTAGTTTTTTGCAGCAACGTTTTGTGTATACCACCATGGTTAGATTTATGCCTGAATAACGTATTCTTTGATGTCATTATAAATGGAATTTTAAAAATGTTTTCATAGTTCTTTACAACTATATAGAAATATAGCTCATTTGCCTATGTTTGTTTGCATCCTGCCTCTTTTATTAGTTATAATCGGTTTTGTGTTTTGTTTGGAGCTTTATACCCATAAGATCATGTGTAGATATAATTTTACACTTATTTTTTATTTCTAATTTAGATGCCTTTTATTTCTTTGTCTTGCCTAATTGCTCTGGCTAGAACTGCCAGTGCTACTTTGAATACAAGTGGCAAATGCACCATCCTTTTCTTCTAGATGTTAGGAAAACAGCTTTCCGTGTTTCATCATTGATCATGATATTAACTGTTGGGTTTTTGTACATCCCATTGTCATGTTGCAGAAGATCCCTTCTATGCCTAGTTTATTGAGTATTTTTATTATAGAAGGGTGTTGTATTTCATAAATGTTTTCTCTGCATCAATTGAAATAATCACGTGCTTATTCATTTTACTGTTACAGCATATTACACTGATTGATTTTTTATATGTTGAACCACCCTTGCATTTTGGGGATAAATCTCAAAAGGTGATAGTTTACAATCGTTTGATTATACAGTATTGCTGCTAGTATTTTGCTAGTATTGCTAGTATTTTGCTGAGATTTTTGCTTATATATTCATAAGGGATATAGTGCTGTATTTCTCTCTTTTGTGCTCTCTTTGTCTTTGGTATAAGGATAATGCTGTTATCAAAAAATGAATTAGCAAGTGTTCTTTCTTCATATATTTTGTCAGAAAAGTTTGAGAAGAAATGGTATTAATTCTTCTTTAAATGTTAGGTTGACTCACCAGTTAATGCAGCTATTTGGTCATAAATGCTTCTTTGTTAATCGCTTTCGATTACTAATTCAATCTCCTAGGTTATAGGTCTATTCAAATTTTCTCTTTCTTCTTGAGCCACTTTGGTAGTTTGTGTCTTTCTAGTGATTCATCCATTTCATCCAGGGCACCTAATTTTTTGCTAGACAGTTGTTCACAGTATACTCCTGTAATCCTTTTGTATTTCTGTAAAGTTGGTAGTAATGGCTCTGCTTTCATTTATTATTTTAAAAATTAGTCTTCCATCTTTTGCTCAGTCAATATAGTGAAAGGCTTGATCTTTCAAAGAATCTACATTTTTTCATTCTACTGCTCTCCAACCTTCTATTTTATTGATTTATGCTCTAATTATGCTCTTTATTATTTCTTTCCTTCTGCTAGCTTTGGATTTAGTCTTCCACCTGGACTTATTTTGGGAGTGATATTGATGTAACTTCATGGAAATAATACTAGATAGAAAGTTAGCGGATAGATTCTCTATCTGATGAGAGTTTGGGGCAAGTCGAGTACCAGGTTACCAAGTTTTATTTTTTTCTCTGACCCAAAAAACAATTTGGCAGCCGGTGAGAAACTCTCACAGCTCTGGATGTGAGTTTAGGACACTGCATTTCTACCATTCAATTTCTTACTACTTTTTTGCACAGGGATCATGGCACAAGTTGCAGTTTCCACCCTGCCCATGGAAGATGAGGAGTCCATGGAAGATGAGGAGTCCATTGAAGATGAGGAGTCTGTTGAAGATGATTCCGTGGAGAGCAGGATGGTGGTGACATTTCTCATATCAGCTCTCGAGTCCATGGTGAGACCTTCTGTTCTAACATGATATAATTGGGTAGAACTGGGTGGTAGATAAGGTTGATTTGTTTTTGTAGAACTTATAATTTTATGATTTGTAGTTCTAATGAGTAGATCTTTTTCTGGAATAGTAGTTATGGTCAAACACTTCTAACCAAATGTGCCATGTTGTCCAGTCTGGTCTCAAAATATGGGGCTCAAGAGACCTGCCCACCTTGGCCTCCCAAAATACTGGGATTACAGGTGTAAGCCCCTGAATCTGGCCAGATATTTTTCTTTTTATGGCTGAATAATACTCTGTGTATGTATATATTACATTTTCTTTATCTATTCAGCTACTGATGGGCATTAGGTTTGGGCTACCTTTTGGCCACTGTGAATAATGCTGCTGTTAATCGGGTGTACAAATACCTGTTTGAGTCCCTGCTCTCAGTTCTTTTGGGTATATACGCTTAAAGGGTGTTGATGGATCATATAATTCTATGCTTCATATTTTTAAGGAGCTGCTAAACCATTTTCCACAGTGGGCTGTACCATTTTACGTTCCAAAAAGCAATGCATACAGCTTCCAATTTCTCTATAGCATTGCTGACAGTTAATATTTTCTGTTTATGTATTGTATTTTTATAGTGTTTGAAATTAATCTGAGGCTTTTTGCTGATACCAAAATATTAGGAAAGGTTTTCCAAAAATAATACTGCTTATTATAAAGGATTTTATGTGTTACTTAATGCCCTGTGATCTGTTTTCTAAGTAAGAAGAGGAACTTCTTGGCTGGGCACAGTGGCTCATGCCTGTAATCCTAGCACTTTTGGAGGCCGAGGTGGGTAGATCACCTAAGGTCAGGAGTTCAAGACCAGCCTGGCCAACATAGTGAAACCCAGTCTCCACTATAAAAACAAAAAACAAAATTAGCTCGGTGTGGTGGGGGGTGCCTCTAATCCCAGGTATTCGGAAGGCTGAGGCAGAGAATTGATTAAACCCATAAGGCAGAGGTTACAGTGACCGAGATTGCACCACTGCACCCCAGCCTGTGTGACAGAGCGAGAATCCATCTCAAAAAAAAAAAAACGGAAAGAAAGAAGAGGAACTTCTCTCCATCCAGCCTCATTCCACTGCACCAACTCTTCTGTGTCGGGTTGTGCAGGGGAGAAAGGAAGCTTGGCAACTCTTTGCTGTGTTGAGTTGTGGTAGCCCATCACTGGGTTGTAAAGTGCATTGCCTCCTTTCCTCCCCTCCTTTTTTTTGAGACAGAGTCTCACTCTGTCGTCCAGGCTGAGGTGCAGTGGTGTGATCTCTGCTCACTGCAACCTCAGCCTCCTGGGTTCAAGTGATTCTCCTGCCTCAGCCTCCCAAGAAGCTGGGACTACAGGCACATGCCACCACACCTGGCTAACTTTTTTTATTTTTAGTAGAGACAGGGTATCACCATGTTGGCCAGGCTGGTCTTGAACTCCTGACTTCAGGTGATCCACCCACCTTGGCCTCCCAAAGTGCTGGGGTTAAAGGCATGAGACACTGCGCCTGTCCACCTCCTCTTTTACTTGGGAGAAATGCACAGATTCTGGGTGCCATGTGCATTTGTTTTGGGAGTGATAATTGATCTAACTTATGGAAATAATACTAGATAGTTAGCGGATGGATTCTGTATCTGATGAGTTTTGGGCAAAACGAATTCCTAGTTTCTGAGTCTTATTTTTCCCCTGATTCAAGAAAACTGAGTTATCCAGCTGGTAAAAAACTCTCACAGCTCTGGATGTGAGTTTAGGACACTGGATTTCTACCACTCATTTTCTTACTACTTTTCTTGTGCAAGGATCATGGCACAAGTTGCAGTTTCCACCCTGCCCATTGAAGATGAGGAGTCTGTTGAAGATGAGGAGTCCTTGGAGAGCAGGATGGTGGTGACATTCCTGTCAGCTCTCGACTCCATGGTCAGACCTTCTGTTCTCACATTCTGCAGTTCGGTAGGACTGGGTGGTAGATAAGGTTGATTTGTTTTTGTAGAACTTACAATTTTGTGATTTTTAGTTCTAATGAGTAGACCTTTTTCGTGAATAGTAGTTACGGTCAAACACCTCTGACCAAATGTGCATGTGGAGTTTCTACACTGATTTTCAGACAATCTGGATCCCAACTGGGTATCCCACAATTCCATCCTGACACTCCCTGGAGTTAGTGCAGACCCCGCAGGATGGGAGCTCAGTCCCAGGAGTCTACCCTCACTCCACATGCCAATTGCAAGTCTTGGGTTGTTACATGTAGTTTTGACCAACCAGTTAGAAAACAGGGTTTCATGACCCCCATTGGTGGGTGGAATCATTTACTCGGACAGCTTGCAGAACTCAGAAAAACAGATTGTTTTCTTTTTTTTCTGAGATACAGGGTCTCAGTCTGTTGCCAGGCTGGAATGCAGTGGTGTGATCAAAGCTCACTGTAGCATGGAACTCCTGGGCTCAAGTGATCCTCCCACCTCAGCCTCCCAAATAGCTGAGATTATAGGCCTGTACCAGCATATCTGGCTATGTTCTTTTACTTTTTGTAGAGATGGGGTCTTGTTATGTTGCCCAGGCTGGTCTCAAATTTCTGGGCTCACGTGATCCTCCCACCTCAACTTCACAAAATGCTGGGATTATGGGAATGAACCACTGCATCTCACCAATTTACTTTCTTTTACTGGTTCATTTTAAAGGCTTAATCTCAGAAACAGCCAGTGAAAGAGATGTACATGCTGGGCACAGTGGCTCATGCCTGTAATTTCAGCACTTTGGGAGACTGAGGCGGGAGCATCGCTTAAGTGCTCAGGAGATTAAGACCAGCCTGGGTAACAAGGTGAAAATGCATCTCTCCAAAAAGATTTTTCTAAAAATTAGCCAGGCACAGTTATCTATAGTTCTAGCTACTCAGTGCCTATAATTCTAGCTACTCAGGAGGCTGAGGTGAGAGGATGGGGCTTGAGATACGGAGGCATAGTTTGCAGTGAGCCACGATTGTGCCATGGCACTCTAGGCTGGGAGACAGAGCCAGACTCTGTCTCAAAAAAAAAAAAAAAACACACACAGGGCAAGGTATGTCGAGAGGGGTACAGAACTTCCATGTCCTCTATTGTGCATATTACCTTCCTGGTATCTCCCTTGTGTTCAGCAACCCAGACATTCTCCAACTCCAGTTGTTGAGGGCGCTTATGAACGCTTCATTATGCAGGCATGATTCATGAAGTCATTGACCATTGGTGATTAAGTCAGTCTTCGGCCACTATTTCTTCCTGGAGCCCAGGGGGTGAGGCTGACAGTTCCAAGCCTCTAGTCACATGGTTTGTTCTTCTGACTACAACCACCCCTTTTTCTGAAGCTGTCTAGGAGCTTTCAGTCACCCAGTCATCTCAGTAACATCAGCAAATGCATTCTTACTATGGTGATCCCAAAGGTCTTAGAGGCTCTTGTGTTAGAAACCTGGGACTAAGACCAAATATTGAAACAGAAGATGCCCCATCACCTTCATCACCAAGGTCTTTATAAGAGCTTGAGAAGCTCTGTGCCAGGATGAGGGGCAGAAACCAAATGTGTATTTCTTTTGTTTTTCTTTTGAACACAGAGTCTCTGTTTCACCCAATCTGGAGTGCAGTGATGGTGTTGTAGCTAACTGCAGCCTCAACGACCTGTGCTCAAGCAATTCTCCCACCTCAGCCTTCCAAGCATCTGGGACTACAGGTGCACACCATCCATGCCCAGTTATTTTTTGTATTTTTTTTTGTAGAGATGGGATCTTGTTATATTGCCGAGGCTGGTCTTGAACTCTGGGGCTAAAGCGATCCTTTCACCACAACCTCTCAGGTAGCTGAAACTACAGATGCATACTACCATGCCCAGCTAATTTTTTCTTATTTCTTTTTGTTGTTTAATTGAGGGGGTCTCGCCGTGTTTCCCAGGCTGGTCCTGAAGTTTTGGTCTCAAGCATTTCTCCTGCTTTGAACTCCTAAACTGTTGAGATTATGGTTGTGAGCCACGGCCTCTGTGTCCAGCAATCACAAGAGGTCTTTATAAGTGAAAGAGGGAGGTAAGAGAGTCCGAATTGAAGGAGATTTGATGATGGAAGCACAGGTCACAGAGGGAGATTCGAATATGCTTTGCTTCTGGCTTTGAAGATGCAGTTAGGGGCCATGAGCCAAAGAATAGGAGTGGCTTTAGCAACTGGGAAAAGCAAGGGAACATATTCTCTCCAGAACCTCCAGAAGGGATGCAGTCCTGCTGGCACCTTGACTTTAACCTTAATAGACCTATTTTGGACTTCTGGCCCCCAGACCTCTTAGTTAGTAGATTTGTGGTGTATTAAGCCACTCAATGTAGGGTAGTTTGTAACAGCAGCAAGAAGAAATGAACATGAAGCCAGAATTGGTGGCCCACACCTATAATTCCAGCTATTTAGGAGGCTGAGGCAGGATGGTTCCTTTGGCCCAGGAGTTCATGATAAGTCTGGGCAACAAAATGATACCCTGTCTACATGGAAAAAAAAATTAGCGGGTGTGGTGGCATGCACTTGTAGTCTTAGCTACTAGTGGCCCTGAGGCAGGACAATTTCTTGACCTAGGAGCTCCAAGTCTCAGTGCATTGTGATCGTGCCATGGCACCCCAGTCTGAGTGACACAGCGAGATTATATCTTAGAAAAAAAAAGAAAAAAGAAATGAGTGAGCATGGCAGGAATAGGGACAGATAGCAATATTAAATAGAGTGGTCAGGGTTGGCCTCCTAAGTGAAAATTGAGCAAAGACTTGAAGGAGGGGAAGGAGCTGGCCAAGGTACTGAGGGAAGAGCATTGTAGGCAGAAACAACAGAATAAAGATGCTAAGAGGGAACTCCGTGGTGTGTCTGAAGCTCAGGAAAGAGGTCTGTGGAGTAGAGAGAGGGAGAGAAGTAGGGAAGGAGGCCAGGGAGTTGTTGGACTCAGATCAGTACAGATTGTGTAAGCCCTGGGAGGCTATTGCTGGGGCTTTGGTTTTTATTCTGTCTGATATGGGAGATGCGGAAGGGTTCTGAGCAGAGAGGTGACACGAACTGACTACTGATTTAAAAGCATCCCATGGCAGCTGAGTTGAGAAAGATTGTGGGAAGATTTGGGTAGAAGCAGGGAGGCCATGCTGTGGCAACCTCCAGGTGGGAGATGATAGTGGTTCTGACCAGGGCCCTGGCAATGGTGAGAGATGGTTGATTCTTGTTGAAATACTAAGTAATTAAAAAAAAAACCACTACTGCTTTTCCCAATTATATGAAGTATGGGATGCTAGATTACAGAAATCTTAAGTCGGGCCAGGTGCAGTGGCTTATGCCTGTAGCTTCAGCACTTTGGGAGGCAGAGATGGGAGAATTGTTTGAGTCCAGGAGTTTGAGACCACCCTGGGCAACACAGCATGACCTCCTGTCTATGCAAATAAAAATTAATAAAATATAATTATCCCGGCATAGTGGTATTTTCCTGTAGAATCTGTTACTTAGGTTGTTGAGGTGGGCAGATCTCTTGAGGGCGGGAGTTTGAGGCCAGCTTGGGCAACATAGCAAGGCTCCTCTTTCTACACACACACAAAAACATTAGCTGGGTGTTTTGGTGCTCATCTGTAGCCGTAGCTATGGTGAGGGTGAGGCAGGAGGATCCCCGGAACCCAGGAGGTCATGGCTGCATTTAGCTATGAGTGCACCCCTGCAATGCAGCCAGAGTGACAGAGTGAGACCCGGTCTCAGAATACAGATACAAGTAAAGAAATCTCAGCTCAGAGCAGTCTGTTTGTCACTATGCAGCCTTTGCAACCCCATAGCTGCGCGATTGGGTTTGTGTTGCTGGAGGTGAGACCTGTGCCCAGGTGTTGTTGCCTGTCTAATCAGTTTATTTTAAAATATATTAATGAAATTTATTTCATCATACTTTATGGCCTCATACCTGAGTGGTTTTTTGAATTCTCCTTTGAATAGCTTGTAACTATTCAAACCTCTTATTGGTTCTATAATTAATTCTTTTTCTAATTAGCTTTTTAAAAATCAGAATTGATATTAGACTAATCAGTTATTAATGAGGAGATGAAATTGAGTTGTTTGTACACTTTATCTAAGATAGTGTTATATTGGCTAACTCAAATCAGTAGTTCAGCAAATGCAGAATCAGAGCTTCTTCAGCGTGGAACTGTCTTGTGGTTCTTGAAGATGCCATTTCTTTTTTTTTTTTTTTGAGACAGCATCTTCCTCTGTCACCAGGCTCGAGTGCAGTGGCACAATCTCAATTCACAGCAACTTCTGCCTCCCAGGTTCAAGCATTTCTTTTGCCTCAGCCTCTGAAGTAGCTGCGACTACAGGCACATGTCACCATGCCCGGCTAAGCTTTGTATTTTCTGTAGATACGGGGTTTCAGCATGTTGGATAGGCTGGTCTTGAACTCCTGACCTTGTGATCCACTGGCCTTGGACTCCTAAAGTGCTGGGATTACAGGTGTGAGCCACCGTGCCTGGCCTCTTTTTTCAGTCTTTAATAAACTGCTGCCATCATTTCAGACCACTTGCTATTTTAGGCACTTAGAAATTTTTCACTGGAATTCATGTAAAGAAAGACCATGGGTGTTTGTACTGGATTTAGTATTCATCCTTCGACTGCATGACTCACCCCTAGTGCCATAATTTTAATAATGAATTTTTCAGATACTACTCAGCTGGCCACTGATCCGAACCAGCAACCCACCCTCAACCATTCAGTGGTCTTTTGTTCTTCTCTGTTCCTCCTGAATGTTGATTAGTCTCAGAAGGTGATAAAAACTTGGATTTCTTTTTTTTTTCTTTCCAGAGACAGGGTTTTGTTCTGTCACCCAGGCTGCAGTGCGGTGGCATGATCATGGTTCACTGCAGCCTGAAACCCCGGGCTCAAACAGTCCTCCCACCTCAGCCTCCCAAGTAGCTGGGACTACATACATTTGCCCCTATGCCCAGCTAACTTCTTTAGTTTTTATTGTACAGATGGGATCTTGCTGTGTTGCTCAGGATGTTGTCAGACTCCTGGCCTCAAGTGATCATTCTGCCTCAGCTTCCCAAAGTGCTTGGATTATATGTAGGTGGGAGCCACCTGTGTTCAATGCCCATTTTCTTTTTCTTTCTTTCTTTTGGAGACGGACTCTCACTCTGTCATGCAGGCTGGAATGCAGTGGTGTGATCTCAGCTGACTGCAACCTCCACCTCCCTTGTTCAAGCAACTCCCCTGCCTCAGCCTCCCGACTAGCTGGAATTACAGGCACATGTCACCACTCTCAGCTAATATTTTTGTATTTTTAGTAGAGACAGGGTTTCAGTATGTTGGCCAGACTGGTCTCGAACTCCTGAAATCAGGCAATCCACCCACCTTGGCCTCCCAGTGTGCTGAGATCAGAGGCGTGAGTCACCACGCCATGCCCAGCCATTTTTAAAATAATAACGTTATTGAAATATGATTAACGTATCATGCAATTCATTTATCAAAGTATGCAGTTCTGGCCAGGTGCAGTGGCTAATTCCTATAACGCTAAGACTTTGGGCAGCTGAGGCAGGTGGATCGCTTGTGTTCAGGAGCTTGCGACTAGCCTGGGCAACATGGCAAAACAGCATCTCTAGCAAAAATACAAAAATTAGCTGGGTGTGGTGGCTCATGCCTGTAGTCCCAACTACTTGGGGACATGAGACTGGAAGATCACTTGAGCCCAGAAGCCATAGGTTGCAGTGAGACCAGATGGCACCACTGCACTACAGCATGGGTGACAAAAGGAGACCCTGTCTTTAAATAACTAAAGAAAAAAAGAAAGTATACAATTGAGTGGTTTTTAGAATATTCAAGGAGCTGTGCATCCATCACCACAGTCTTTCTTAGAAGTGATTACCCACTTGTGAGTTACCCACTTATGAGTGAGAAACCCTCACCTCTTAGCCACTACCTCCTACGTACCCCATGTTCATAGGCAACCACTGATTTATTTTCTGTCATTGTAGTTTTGCCTAATCTGGACCTTTTATAGAAATAGAATTGTACATTGTGTGATCTTTTGTAATTTGCTTTTTTTTCTCTTAGCAGAATGTTTTCAAATTTCTTTCATGTTATAGTGTGTATCAGGATTTCTTTCCTTTTGTAGCTGAGTAATAGTTTATGTTTATCCATTCATTAGTTGATGGACATTTGTGTTGTTTTTGCGTATTCACCATCATGAGTCAGGCTGCTATGAACACTCGTACGTAAGTTTTAGTGTGAACATATATTTTTATTTCTCTTGGATTTACACTCAGGAGTGAAATTGTTGCATTATGTGATTACTATACATTTAGTCTTTGAGAAACTGCCACGTTGTTTTTCAAAGTGGTTACACTGGTCAGGCACAGCGGCTCACACCTTTAATCTCAGATATTTGAGACGCTGAGTTTGGAGGATTTTCTTAGCTCGGGAGTTCAGGACAACCCTGGGCAACATAGGGAAACAATGTCTTGATTTTTTAAAAAAATAAAATGCCAAGAAAACACCCAAATTGATTAAACCATTTTATGTTCCCACCAGTCATGTATGTGAGTTCCAATTATTCCAATTGTCACCAACTTTTTTTTTTTTGAGACAAAATCTTGCTCTGTTGCCCAGGCTGGAGTGCAGTGACATGAACATGGCCAGTGCAGCTGTGACGTTCCAGGCACAAGTGATCCTCTCACCTCAGCCTCCTAAGTAGCTGGGACTTACAGGTGCATGCTATCATGTGTAGCTGATTTTTACAGTTTTTGGTAGAAATGGGGTGTTGTCATGTAGCCCAGGTTTGTGTCAAACTCCTGAGCTCAAGTGATCTGCCTGCTTCAGCTTCCGGAAGTGCTGAGATTACAGGTGTGTGCCACCATGCCTGACTGGTGTAACCACTTTGGAAAGCAGCCACTGAGCCCAGCCTTCACCAGTATACCAATATTTGTTAATATCGTTTTATTTTTTACAATTTTTCCATTTTTAAATCCTTATTCTTTTACCTGTATTATTGATTATAATAAACAACGAATAATCTTGTAGTAGAGTTGAGTCCCCCCAAAAAGTATTTATTGTTTAACTGAAGTAGTTTTTTTTTTAACCTGGATATATATTTTTTCACTTTCACTTTATTTTTAGTGTTTATTTTTAAAAATTATTTATATGTATTTTTATTTTAATAGGTGTTTGAGAAACAGGTGGTGTTTGGTTCCATGAATAAGTTCTTCAGTGTTGATTTCTGAAATGTAGTACCCCTCATTACTCATTAAATTATATATTAAGTCATTATAAAATCGTTAATAAACCAAGGACTTTAGTAAAATGGGAATTTTATTTTAACTTGCAACCTGGGACGTAACTGTCAAAAAAATTAGAGAAATTACCACATTAAGGTTTTAAAATCTTGAACTGAAAAATGAAAACCTTGGTGCGCCTAAGAACCACCAGCCCACTGGTCAAAGTGAACAAAATTAAATGAAAAAATAAAACCAAGAAAACCAAACCCCAGCACTTTGGGAGGCCGAGGCGGGCGGATCACGAGGTCAGGAGATCAAGACCATCCTGGCTAACACGGTGAAACCCCGTCTCTACTAAAAATACAAAAAATTAGCTGGGCGTGGTAGCGGGCGCCTGTAGTCCCAGCTACTCGGGAGGCTGAGGCAGGAGAATGGCGTGAACCCGGGAGGCGGAGCTTGCAGTGAGCCGAGATTGCGCCAATGCACTCCAGCCTGGGCGACAGAGCGAGACTCCGTCTCAAAAAAAAAAAAAAACAAACAAACAAACAAAAAAAACAAACCAAACTCAGGATTATTAGGTATTCTGTAATGCTATTTTATCTTGGGACTCACAGAAAATAGTTATTATTATTATTACTATTATTATTATTACTATTTTGATATGGAGCCTCACTCTGTCACCCAGGCTGGAGTGCAGTGGTGCAATCTTGGCTCACTGCAACCTCTGCCTCCTGGGTTCAAGTGATTCTCCTGCCTCAGCCTTCAGAGTAGTTGGGATTACAGGCAGGTTCCACCATGCCTGGCTAACTTGTATTTTTGGTAGAGACAGGGTTTCACCATGTTGGCCAGGCTGGTCTGAAACTCCTGATCTCAAGCAATCTGCCTACCTCAGCCTCCCAAAGTGCTGGAATTACAGGCATGAGCCACTGTGCTCAGCTGAAAATAGTTAATTTTATGTATATTCCAAGTCAGAATACATCCTATTTTTGAATATTTGATGACTTTAGGATACTATATTAACTCTTAATTGAATTAATACAAGTTTAGGTGTAAAGATGATGTTTATGTTGACAAAAATTATTAATGTTTTACATATATGAAAGTAACAATATCATATATTTTTCATACTTGTAGAATACTTTGAAATCTATTATTAGCTAATATTTTATATTCATTTTGGGTTTTCACATTATTGTTAGATCCAGAGAAAAGTAATATTTTGTGAATACTCAAATCATAAACATTTTGCTGGATGCATTCATACTTTATTTAAAAAGTACACTAATTGAAGTTTTACACCATTTTATGATTCATCAAACACAGCAACTGAATACTGGTGTATAGCAACATTACAGATGATGTTAGTCTAAGATAAAATTCATAACACATTTTAAAAAGGGTAAAAGGAAGGAAAGGAAAAAGGATACAAGGCTGTAGAAAGATTTTAAAAACAAATGTCGTATGTCTGAATCTTTGCCTGGAGTTTCATATTTTGTGAAAAGCAGTTTGTAAGTAGAGGACTTGTAAGTGCACCTAGTACACTGCAATGGCACAGACACGGCAGATAGTCAATAAAATGATCTTTAACTTCTGATCTAGGTTATTTTTGTTGTTGTTCATGTATTAACCTAGTGAAACTCAGCCAATAGATGGAGTGGCATTGACCTGTACGACTTCCAAAATCCCATCCAACCTTAGTGTCCTCTGAAGTTCTCCATAACTTTTTGTCAACCAACATTTAGCATAAGCTACAGCTTATATTGTTAATAATTCTTCTATGTTTATGTGCTGATTTGCAAATAAATGGGCCTATATAGTCTTTATCTAGTGTTGGATTGGGATAAAAAGTTTCATGAAATCATTGTTTTTAGTATACATACAGATGGATAATTGTATAAATAAGTACAGATGTGTATAAATGTGTGAGTATACATACATATATTTTCTAGCTCATCTAACAAAAGGGCCTAGAAACAACATCATCCCAGTAACAATGAGAACACCATTCTCCAATTAAAGGAACCAAGGCTCCTTGGGGACATATTTGATATCAGGATTGGGCAGGGAAAATACAAGATTAGTTTGAAATATTTTGTCATGTTAGAAAGTAAGGAAATGCTCACAAAATGGGGAAAATGTGAAAGGGAAACAGATCCACTTTGAATAAACTTCCGTAGCCAAATTTGAGAAAATTGGGGCACTAAAATAAATAACAATAGTAATATATTACAATCTACAGAAGAAAATTTTCAATTAATCCAGGCCGGGTGCAGTTGCTCATGCCTGTATTCCCAGCACTTTGGGAGGCAGAGGCAGGCAGATCACTTGAGGTCAGCAGTTCGAGACCAGCCTGACCAATGTGGTGAATCCCTGCCTCTACTAAAAATACAAAAATTAGCCGGGCATGGTGGCACATGCCTGTAGTCCCAGCTACTCCGGAGGCTGAGGCAGGAGAATGGCTTGAATCCCGGAAGGTGGAAGTGCAGTGAGTGGAAATCGCACCATTGCACACCAGCCTGGATGACAAAACAAGACTCCATCTCAAAAAAAAAAAATCCATATTGACATCATAAATAATAAACCAAAGATTGAGAATGGGTAGTATTTTATTACAGTAAGATTTCATTAAATGTAGGAGACATAAAATATAAGAATCATCACTTTGCAAATATCATAGTAATAATTGTTGCAAGAAAGAACCTTGGAGGGATGCTAAAATTAGTGGTGAATATATGTTGGGAAAGAACATATTTGCATAATATGAAAGTATCTTCCCACAAGATAATTATAGAATAGTAACTTCAAAGTGGAGATGTCAACTTAGCCAAGTGATCAAAGTTAACATTACTAATAATAAGATAAATGAACTTCATGTAACTTCTTATATGATACACTGAGTAGGACAAAACATCAATTCTATGGTATTCTTAGACAAAATGTGTAACTTTAGTCCTAACCGTGAGAAAACATCAGACTAACTGAAATTGAGGAGGGATATTCTACAAAATAACTGCCAGTATTCATCAAAAGCATTTTAGAAAGACTGAGGAATTCTCCAGAGACATGGAGGCATGTTATCTAAGTGCAATGGAGAACATGCATTGTATCATGAACCAGAGATGGACAACAGTAGGATATATACAATAACACCCCAACATTTGAACATTAAACAAAATACTTCAGAAAAACCCATTGGCCAAGAAAAGTTTCACACACACAAAAAAAAGTTTAAACTGAAAGAAAATTTTTTAAAAACTTAATAAAATGTGGGATGCAGATAAATCATTTCTTAAAGGTACATTTATAGATGTAATATATTGAAAATAAAAGGCTTCAATCAATGACCTTTAGGTTCTTTTTTAAGAGGCTAAAAAATGAGCAAAGTGTATCCAAATTAAGAAGAAGGAAGATGATAAAGATAAAAATGTAAACCAACAACATAGCAAATAACAAAAGGTGGAGCTAATTAATATACCCACAAATTGGCTGTTTGAAAAAAATTTTTTTAATAAACAATGGCTAGCAAGATTTATCTTGAAAAAATTAGAGAAGCTAGATAATGTAGATAATGGGAATTAAATAGAGGATGTAACTACAGAACCTACAGACATCAATATAATTATGAAAATTTTAGGCCAATACATTTGACAATTAAAATAACATGGGAAATTATTTGTAAAACTAATTCTTAAAACTGATGCAAAATGAAATAGAAAAAGTAAAAGCTTCTCTATGTATTGAAGAATTTTTTTAATTTAAAAAGATTTCTACAATTACAGGCTACATGCTTTCTTAGGTGAATTCTATCAAACATTTAAGAAAGTACAGAGAGTCCTCAACTTACAGTGGTTTGACTTGTGCTCTTCTGACTTGATAATGGTGCTTTCATCTGTGTACATTAATGATGAGCATCAATATGACCAGTTTTTCACTATCAGTATAGTTTTCAATAAATTTCATGAGATACTCAATATTTTAAAATGGGCCTTGTGGTAGGTGATTTTGCCCAATTGTAGGATAATGTAAGTGTTCTGAGCAAGTTTAAGGTAGGCGAGGCTAAGTCATGATATTCAGTAGGTTAAATATGTTAAATGCGTTTTAGACTTACAATATTTTCAATTTAGGATAAGTTCATTAAGACATAAGACAATTGTAAGTTGAGGAGTATCTATAATATCAATCTTGAACGGACTCTTTTTAAGAAATAGAATTTAAGGGCCGGGCACAGTGGCTCACACCTGTAATCCCAGCACTTTGGGAGGCCAAGACGGGCAGATCACCTGGGGTCAGGAGTTTGAGACCAACCTGACCAGCATGGAGAAACCCCCGTCTCTACTAAAAGTACATAATTACCAGGGCATGGTGGCGCTTACCTGTAATCCCAGCTCCTCGGGAGACAGAGGCAGGAGAATAGCTTGAATCTGGGAGGCAGAGATTGTGGAGAGCCGAAATTGTGCCATTGCACTCCAGCCTGGGCAACAAGAGTGAATCTCCGTCTCAAAAAAAAAAAAAAAAAAAAAAAAAGAAAATTTAAAGGGACATTTCCTATCTTATTTTATGAACCCAGTATTGCTGATTCCAAATCAAGACAAAGGCATTATACAACTTTGATGTTTATCCCTCATAAACATAGACTCGAAAGTCCTTAAAACATGATAACCAATTGAATGTAGCAGTACATAGAATGGATAATAAACTGTGAACAAATTAAATTTCTAGCAAGATTGCAAAGTTAATTTATTATTTGAAAGGTCAGTTTAATCAATTTTATTCACCTGGATGATTACATCTGGCAAAACTCAGCAAACTGTGCACTTTAAAATAGTATTTATTTTATGTAAATTATGTTTCAATACAATTGATTTTTTAAGAAAAAACGTTTCCCAGAGTGATCAAAGTGGAGGGCAGGGAACAGTAAACATCAGTGCTTATGTTATAGCTACTAGAAGCCTCCCAATTCCAACGACATGCTTTCAAGCAGGTCTGATCCTTCCCCTGGAGGATACCTCTGACCCAGGTGTGCTACAAATGCATTGCCCCTAGTTGCTTCTGTCACCTTAGTGATGGAAGTGACAAGAGGGTACTGGAGAAAGAAAAGGTGTACAAGGTTCCAAATGTACATTCTATTTCCAAAGGACATTTGTGAAGCCAGTGGAAAGCGAACAAACAAGCTGCTAAATAAGTCACAAGTGTGTTCTCGTACAGTTTTACGATTAACTAAATAGGACATTCAACAGATAAAATTTGTTTTACATAGTTACTCCTCTAATAGGATGAACATGTGGATTGTGAGATAGGGCTGATATAACCTGTTTTCTCTCTGCCTCTTTTTTTCCCCCAAGTTTTGTGTGCAATACATTGGGAAAAACATAATTGGGCTACAAAGCTACAAAAATGGCTTCCTGGCAGTTCCATGCTTGTTTCCATGTGGTGCCTATGTTTGGCACTGTGTTCTCATTTGCACTTTCCTACTTGATTAGTTAATGTATGAAGGACAAGCCTGATCTCTACTGTGAATTTTTACCAAGGTATTCTAGTAGAAAAATGAGTATGTAATGGTGCTGTGGAATGCTAAAGTGTGTAAAACATTAAGAATCTAAAAATATGCTCATTTCCAAGTTTTGTCCCAGAGCAACTGTGCACTCTGATTATATCGCTACTGCTATTTAAAGTTATCCATTTGCATGTCTAAAAAATAGATTCATACTGATTGTCCCATTTTGATCTCAAAAAACTCCTGAATATGAGAGTCGTGATCAAGGGACGCTTCATGAAATGTTCCAAAGTTAAAGTGTGCAATGAAACCAGATTTATCATAGCCTTATTTAAAATAATTATTTCTAAAATTGTTATTGTTTAATTATAAACGGTATCCTTTCAGGATACTTGGAAGATCCATAGCAGTGTTTTTATTTTCACAGAACAAGCATAAATTATTTATGAAATAATAACTCAGATACAGAGATTACTTCCTATTGGCCTTACATATGAATATAAATAAATACATATTATGAACATGAGCATACTTATTTTATAGTTATGTAAATGTGTGTGTAATGTTATATATAAGTTCAATAAAGTCATGCTTATACATGGTTTCAATTCATGCTTCTAAAAACCACTCAATGTAGTCATTATCATATGTTAATAAATAATCTCTGAAAATGTGCTTCTAGTAGTTGCACAATATCCCATCATAAAGATTGTCATGCTGTTTTTAAGTCATACTTTTGGGTATATAAGTTATATCTGATATTTTTCTGCTACATATATACTATTATAAATCTATTAGTAGCTGATTTTTTGTCAACACATATGATTGTTTCCTCACAATAGTACAAGAGTTGGTTGTAACTTTATTTCCTTCCAACATTTATTTTAGGTTCAGCGGGTACATGCGCAGGTTTATTATATGGGTAAAATGTGTGTCAATGGGATTTGGTGTACAGATTACGTAGTCATCCAGGTAGTGAACGTAGTATCTAATAAGGGAGTTTTTTGATCCTCACTCTCCCCCCCACCCTCCACCCACAGTAGACCTTGTGTCTATTGTTCCCTTCTCTGTGTCCATGTGGACTCAATGTTTAGCCCCCACTTATAAGTGAGAACATGCAGTGTTTGTTTGGTTTTCTGTTCCTGCATTAATTCACTTAGAATAATGGTATCCAGCTCCATTCATGTTGCTGCAAAAGACATTATTTCATCCTATTTTATAGGTGTGTAGTATTCCATGGTGTATGTACGCTGCATTTTTTTAATCCAGTCTTCTGTTAACAGGCATCTAAGTTGATGCCGTGTCTTTGCTATTGTGAATAGTGTTATAATGAAAATATGCGTGCATATGTCTATGACAGAATGATTTATATTCCTTTGGGTATATACCCAATAATGGGATTGCTGGGTTGAATGGTAGTTCTGTTTTAAGTTATTTCAGAAATCTCCAAACTGCTTCCCACAATGGCTGAACAAATTTACATTCCTGATGAAACTGGAGACTTCCCTGACTCCCCTTGGCAGGATGTGTAACAGGGGTGTGGCTTGTCTGGCCACCGTGTGTGCTGTCAAACCCCTTACTGGGCAGGGGATCATGCAGACAGGCAGGTGTAATAGGCAGGGCAAGTGGCCATGGTACTGTCTAGGGGTGGGTGCCTGCGACTCCCACAGCCCAAGTGGGCATGTGTTACAGTGCACTCTTTTAGCTTTGCCATCCACAGACGGCTTAAGTGTTAACCTGTTCAGTGCCCTCTTGGTACCCAGTTCCTTGTCCAGCATCCAGAAAGAATTAAGTTGCACACAGACTTGAGGATGGTGAATGTGGGGGTTTTATTGAGTGGTGGAGGTGGCACTCAATGGGATGGATGGGGAGCTGGAAAGGGGATGGAATGGGAAGATGATCTTCCCCGGGAGCTTTGCCATCCAGAGGCTGATCTCTCCAACCACTGCCAGCCAAACTCCTCTTGGCATTCAGATGCTCCTTCTCTTCTTTCTGCCACATCATTCTGCAATTCTGCTCTTCTGTTCATCTCATCTGCTTGTCTGCTTCTGGAGCCTGGGGTCTGGGGCATATATGGGTACAGGACAGGAGGTGCATGGTGAGCTGAAAGACAACTTTTGGGTGCAAAAGCGGGAATGCCTGTTCCCATTTAGGGCCATGGGTTTCCAGGCTTGTGGGCAGGGCTTTGCCAGGGAACCACTCTCTTCTACCCAGTATTTCCCTGTCTCCTTTCTATATCACCACCAGCAGTGTATAAGCATTCCCTTTTTTCCACAAACTCAGCACCGTCTGTTATGTTTTGATTTTTTAATAATAGCCATTCTGACCGGTGTGATTTGGTATCTCATGGTTCTGATTTTCTGATGATTAGTGATGTTGAGTATTTTTTCATATGGTTGTTTGCCACACATATGTTGTCTTTTGAAAAAAGAATCCACAGACGGCTTAAGTGTTAACCCGTTCAGTGCCCTCTTGGTACCCAAGTCCTTGTCCAGCATCCAGAAAGAAGTTGCACATGGACTTGAGGATGGTGAATGTGGGGGTTCATGTTCTTTGCCTATTTTTAGTGGGTTTGTTTTTTGCTTATTGATTCTTTATACATGCTAAGTATTAGACCTTTTTCAGATATGTAATTTGAAAATATTTTCTTCTGTTCTGTAGGGTGTTCTCTGTTGATAGTTTCTTTTGCTGTGCTGAAGCTCTTTAGTTTCATTAGGTCCCACTCGTCAATTCTTCTTGTTGCAATTGCTTTTGGAATCTTCATCATGAAATATTTGCCTGCGTCTATGTCCAGAATGATATTTCCTAAGTTTTCTTCTAGGGTTTATATAGTTTTGGGTCTTACATAAGTCCTTCATCCATCTTGAGTTGATTTTTGTATATGGTGAAAGGAAGGGAGTGTACATGCCCCTGTGATATTGTTCCTAATATCCAGGTTGGGAGAGGATATTATACTCAATATTGCAGGAAGTGTCGACCACCCTGAATATTGCTTTTAATATCCGGGGAGAGAGGGTGATATTACTCTCAATATCATCCTCTCCCCCCACACCCTGCATAGTACAAGCAATATCAAAGGGGGTCTGTGCAACACGTGCAATATTGGGAGTAATATCCTCCCCCAACATGGATATTAGAAACAGTATCACAGGGGGTTGTACACCACCTGTGATATTGGGGAGTACTATCATTTTCTTTCCCCATGGATATGTAGAACAATATCACGAAGGTGGTGTATGACCCCTGCTATATTGGGAGTAATACTGTACTTTCCCCACCTAGATATTAGGAACAATATCACAGGGGGTTATACACCACTGCAACATTGGGAGTAATATCATCCTTTCCCTCCCTGGATATTAGGAACAATACCTCATGGGTGTGTACAACCTGTTCCATATTGGGATTAATATTTTCTCCCTTGCTGGACATAAGGAACAATATAACGGGGGGTATACGCTCCTTATGATATTGCCAGTAATATTATAGACTCCCCCCAGGGATATTAGAAAGAGTATCAGAGAGGGGAGTACATCCCCTGTGATATTGGGAATAATATTCTTTCTTTCCCTGGATATTAGGAGTAATATCACAAAGGGGTTGTATACGCCCCGTGACATTTTAATTAATATAATCTTCCCCACTGAATATTAGGAACAAATTCCCAGGGGGTTGTACACCACCTGCAATATGGACAGCTATATCATTGTCTCTCCCCTGAATATAAGGAACAATATCACAAGGGGGTTGTACAACCCCTGTGATATTGGGAGTAACTTTATACCCTTTCCACATGGATATTAGGAACAGTATCACAGGGTGGGTGTACACCCACTGCGATATTGGGAGTAATATCATCCTCTACCCCCTGGGTATTAAGAACAATATCATGGGGAGGGGGTGTATGCCCTCTGTGATATTGGGAGTAATATCATCCTGTCCCCTCTGGATATTAGGAATGATATCACAGCGGGGCTGTACCTTTTCTGCACTATTGGGAGTGGTATCACCCTCTCCCCCTATGGATATTAGGAACAATATCACAAAGGGGGTGTACACATCCTGCGATATTGAGAGTAATATTGTCCACTCTTCCCCGGGATATTAGGAACAATATCACAGGCGGAGTGTACACCCCCTGCTATTTTACCTGTAATATTATTCTCTCCCAACCTGGATATTAGGAATAATATAACAGGAGGAGTGTACACCACCTGTGATATTGGGAGTAATATCATTCTCTGCCCCCATGGATATTGAGAACAATATCACAGGGGCGGTTTACACCTCCTGTGACATTTAGAGTAATATCATCCTTTTCCCCCATGGATATTAGGAACGATATGGCATGGGAAGTGTACACCCCCGCCATATTGGGAGTAATATTTTCTCCCTTGCTGGACATTAGGAACAATATCACGGGAATGCACACACCCTGCGATATTGCCAGTAATATCGTAGTCTCCTCCCAGGATATTAGGAACAATATCACAAGGGGGGTGTACATGCCCTGTGATATTGGAAGTAATATCATCGACTCCCCCCACGGATATTAGTAACAATATCATAAGGGGTGTACACCCCTTGCGATATTTATAGTACTATCATCCTATACCCCCTGGATATTAGGAATAATACCACGGGTGGGTGTATACCCACTGTGATATTGGGAGTAATTTCATCCTCTACCCCTTGGATGTTAGGAGCAGTATCACAAGGGGGGTGTGCACCCTCTGTGATATTAAAAATAGTACCATTCTCTCCTTCTCTGGATACTAGGAATAATATCACAGTGCTGGTGTGCACCCTTTACACTATTTGGAGCAATATCACCCTCTCCCCAACTTGATATTAGAGACAATATCATGGGGGGTGGCGTGTAACACCCTGCACTGTTGGGAGTACTATCATCTAGTCTTCCCCTGGATATAAGAAACAATATCACAGAAGGGGTCTACACCTCCTGAGATTTTGGGAGTAATATCATCCTCTCCAAATCTGGATATTAAGAACAGTATAATGGGGTGTGGGGAGTAATATGGTGGGAGTAATACAATCCTCCTCCTCACTTGATATTAGGAACAATATCGCAAAACGTGTGTACACCCACTGTGACATTTGGAGTAATATCAACATTTCCCCACCTGGTATCACGGGGAGAGTGTACACTCCTTACGATATTGGAAGTATCATTGTCTCTCACTCTCGATATTAGGAAAAATAGCACAGGGTGTGTATACACTAACTGTGATTTTGAGAAGAACATCATAGCCTTCTGTCTTTGATATTAGGAACAATATCACAGAGGGGGTGTACAACTTCTGTGATATAATAATATTCTTTCTTCCCATGGATATTAGGAATGATATCCCGGGGGGCTTGTTGTACTGCCCCTGTGATACGGACAGTAATATCATTGTCCTTCCCCCTACATATTAGAAACAATATCACAAGGGTGGTATACACCCCCTGGATATTAGAAACTATCACAGGGGGGCTGTACAACCTCTTTGATACTGTGAGTAATGCCATTGTCTCCCCTCCTGGGTATTAATAACAATATCATAGGGTGGGTGTACACCCCCTGCAATATTGGGAATAATATCATCCTCTCTTCCCCGGGATATTAGGAACGGTATCACAGGTGGGGTTTACACCCCCTGCAATTTTGTCAGTAATATTAATTCTGGATGTTATTGAATATATCACAGTGGGGGTGTACACCCCCTGTGATATGGGGAGTAATAGCATCCTCTTTCCCACTGGATACTACAAAGAATATTGCAGATTGTGTACAACCTCCTGTGATATTGTTCACAATATTTAGGGAAGGAGAGGATGATATTACTCCACATATCGCAGGGAGTGTTACATCCCCTGTAATATTGTTCATAATATTTAGAAGACGACAGGATGATATTACTCCCAATATAGTAGGAAGTATACACTCCCCTGTGATACTGTTCATAATTTTTAGGGGATTAGAGGATGATATTACTTCCAATATCACAGAGAGTGTACACTGGTGATATTGTTTATAATTTTCAGTGGATTAGAAGATATTATTCCGAATATCACAGGGGTTATACATCCCCGTGTGATATTGTTAATATCCAGTGGGAAAGAGGATGATATTACTCCCCATATCACGGGGGATGTAAACCCGTTTGTGGTATTGTCACTTACATCCGGGGGGGAGAGGATGATATTACTCTGCATATCATAGAGGGTGCACACGGCTGTAATGTTGTCCATAATAACATCCAGAGGGGAAGAGAATATTATTCCCATGTTTCAGAAGGTGTACACACCCCTGTGATAGTCTCTGTAACATTTAGGGAAGAAGGGGATGATACTACTCCAGATATTGCAGGGGGTGTACACCCCCCTGTGATACTGTTCGTAACGTTTAGGGGGAAGAGGATGATATTACTCCCCATATCGAAGGGATTGTACATCTCCCTATATATTGTCCATAACATCCAGGGCAGGCGAGGATATTACTACTCCCCATATCACAGGGGGTGGACACCCCCCTCTAAATATGTCTAACATCCAGGCGGGGACAGGAGGATATTTTTCCCCATAACCCAGAGAAAGTAAACCTCCTGTGATATTGTCCATAACATCCAGTGGGGAGAGGATGATATCACTCCCCATATTGCAGGGGGTGCACACTCCACTCTGATATTGGCCGTAATATCCGGGGGGGTGAAGTATGAAGTCACTACACATATCGCAGGGATTATTAGTATCAGATTGTTTGAAGGGCTCACAGTAAGGGTAGTAGTAGGGCGAGTTCTAACTCAAATAGGGGAAATGTGATGGCTACTAGAAAGAATTTCATGGAGAAGGGAATGTGGGCAGAGGATAGAGGGTCAAATCTGCATTAATAAGGGCTAGATTTTTCTATATATATTTATTTTATACATATATATATTTTTCTCTCTCTCTACACATATATATTAAGTTGTGGGAGCCAAAATGTAATAATTATTAGTAACAGGGCTAATAGGGTGTTGATTACTAGGGTTAATGTTAGGTGAATTACTGTTTTTCGGATGCTATCAAAACTTTGGAAATCATGGTACTATTTATACTAAAAGAGTAAGATCCTCATCAATAAATAGAAACATACAAGAATAGTCACACTACATCTACAAAGTGTCGATATCAGGCAGCGGCTTCAAAGGCAAAGTGATGACTACATGTAAAGTGGTATTTTAATCGGTGGAGAAGGCAGACTGAGGAATGTTGATCCAATAATGACGTGAATTCTGTGAAAGCCTGTAGATATAAAAAAATGTTGAGCCATAAATACCATCAGAAATAGCAAAGGGAGTTTTGAAGTATTCTGAGACTTGTAGGAGGGTGAAGTAAATATCTAATATAATTGTAACAAGTAGTGCTTGGATTGTATGTTTTTGATTATTTTTTGTTAGGCTGTGATGGGCTCAAGTAATTGAAACTCCTGATGCAAGTAATACAGATGGATTCAGGAGAGGTACTTCCAGGGGGTCAAGGGGAGAAATACCTGTTGGGGGTCAATGCCCTCCTAATTCTGGAGTAGGGGCTAGGCTAGAATGGTAGAATGCTCAAAAGAATCCAGCGAAGAGGAATATTTCTGAGATAATAAATAGGACTGTCCCATATTGGAGGCCTTTTTGAACAGTTGTTGTATGGTGACCCTGAAATGTACTTTCTCAGATACAGAACACCCTTGGTCAATTGAATACAGATCAATCACTTTAAGTAAGCTAAGTCCTTACTAAATTGATGAGACTTAAACCCATGAAAACTTAACAGCTAAACTCCCTAGTCAACTGGTTTGAATCTACTTCTCCAGCCGCTGGGGGAAAAAAGGTGAGAGAAGCAGGATTGAAGCTGCTTCTTTGAATTTACAATTCAACATGAAAATCACCTTGGGAATGGTAAAAACAGGCGTTGACCTCTGTTTTTAGATGTACAGTCTAATGCCCTACTCAGTCATTTTACCCTTTTTTCTCACTTCATTTATGTTGGCTGACAGTTGACTATTCTCAACCAACCATAAAGATATCGGGACATTATATTTATTATTTGGCACATGAGCAGGGATAGTCAGTACAGCTTTAAGCCTTATTCGAGCTGAACTCTACTAGATGATCAAATTTATGTCATTGTTATAGCCTATGCATTTGTCATAATTTTCTTTATAGTAATACTATAATTGGAGGTCTTGGCAACTGATTAGTCCCCCGATAATTGGCGCCCCCGATATAGCATTTCTCTGCATAAATAATATGAGCTTCTGACTCCTCCCACCCTCCTTCCTTTTATTACTTGCATCCACTATAGTAGAAGCCGGCACTGGAACCGGCTGAACAGTCTCTCCTCCCTTAGCAGGAAACCTAACACATGCAGGCGCCTCTGTAGATTTCACTATCTTTTCACTCCACTTGACAGGTGTTTCTTCTACTTCAGGGGCTATTAACTTTATTACCACAATTGTTAATATAAAACCCCCAGCCATGTCCCAATATCATACACCCCTCTTCATCTGATTATTCCTAATTACAGCAGTTCTTCTACTCCTTTGTCTCCGAGTCCTAGCCGCCGGCATCACTATATTGTTAACTGACTGCAATCTTAATACTACTTTTTTCTACCTGGCTGGCGGAGATGATCCTATCTTATTTCAGCATTTATTCATATTCTTTGGTCACCCTGAAGTCTACATCCTCATCCCACTGTGCTTTGGGATAATTTCCCACGTGGTAACATACTATTCTGGAAAAAAAAAGAACCATTCAGATTTATGTGCCTAGTGTGAGCTATAGTATCAGTTGGGTCCTTACGGTTTATTGCATGGGCCCACCATATATTTACGGTAGGGATAGATGTGGATGCATGAGCCTGCTTCACCTCTGCTATTATAATTATTGCTATTCCTACTAGCATCAAAATTTTTAGCTGACTAGCTAGCTACACTTCACGGCGGTAATATCAAATGATACCCCGCAATGCTGTGAGCCCGGGGATTTATTTTCCTTTTTACTGTAGGAGGCCTAACCGGCATTGTATTGGCTGAGGCTTATATTATGGTTCATTCATATATTTAGAAACCTGAAAGTTTCTAAATAAGATGTAAAAAAGTTGTAAAAAAAAACCCCAGCTGAAATAACTACGAAGGTGCCTTTAATATTCTGAAGACAAAATAGCTAAGATCCAAACTGGGAGTAGATACCCCGCTATGCTTAACTCTAAACTCGAATAGTTAGATCAACAAAACTGTTCGCCAGAACACTACAAGCAACAGCTTAAAACTCAAAGGACTTGGCGGTGCTTTATATCCCTCTAAAGGAGCCTGTTCTATAATCGATAAACCCCAATTTACATCACCACCTCTTGCCCAGCCTAAATACCTCCATCTTCAGCAAACCCTGGAAAGGCCGCAGAGTAAGCACAAGTATCTACATAAAAACTTTAGGTCAAGGTGTAGCCCATGAGGTGGCAAGAAATGGGAACGTTTTCTACATCCAGAAAAATGTCGCGACAACCGTTATGAAATCTAAGGGCTCAAGGAGGATTTAGCAATAAATTGAGAGCAGAGTGCTTAATTGAATAAGGCCATGAAGCATGCACACACCGCCCGTCACCCTCCTCAAATATATTCTAGAAACTCATTGTACACCCCCCTGTGATATTGTCCATAATATCCAGGGAGGGAGAGAATGATTTGATTTTTTTTTTTTTTGAGACAGAGCCTTGCTCTGTCGCCCGGGTTGGAGTGCAGTGGCCTGATCTTGGCACATTGCAAGCACCGCCTCCCAGGTTCACACCATTCTCCTGCCTCAGCCTCCCTAGTAGCTGGGACTACAGGCGCCCGCCACCGCGCCCGGCTAATTTTTTGTATTTTTAGTAGAGACGGGGTTTCACCATGTTAGCCAGGATGGTCTCGATCTCCTGACCCCGTGATCCACCCGCCTCGGCTTCCCAAAGTGCTGGGATTACAGGTGTGAGCCACCGCTCCTGGCCAGAGAGAATGATTTTACTCCCCATATCGCAGGGGATTTACATTCCCCTGCATTATTTTTCGTAATATCCAGGGGGAAGATGAAGATGTTACTCCCCATATAGCATGGGAGAACAATTCCCTGCAATATTGTTCATAATATCTCTGGGGGGAAAGAATTATATTTCTCCTTTTATCGCAGGAAGTGTACGCCCCCTTGTGATATTGTTTATAATATCTAGTGGGGGAGAGGATGACGCTACTCCCCATATTGCAGGGGGTGTACAATCCCCTAGAATATTGTTCATAATATCCACGCGGGGAGGAGATGATGTTACTACCCATATCGCCAGGGTGTACTGCCCCCTGCCATATTGTTTGTAATATCCAGGCTGGGAAAGGATGATATTACTCCCTGTATCACAGGGGATGTACACACCCCTGTGATATTATTAGTAATATCCATGGGGGAGATAATACTACTTCCAATACCATAAACACCCTGTGTGTACACCCTCTGTGATATTGTTTGTAATATCCAGGGTGGGAGAGGAGTATATTACTCCCTATAAGGCAGAGTGTGTATACACCCCTCTGTGATATTGTTCATAATATCCACTGGGGGATATGATATTACTCCCAATATCATAAACACCTCACATGTACACCGTCTGTGATATTATTTGTAATATCCAGTGGGGGAGAGGATGATATTACTTTCCACATCGCAGGGGGTTTACAACCCTCTGTGATACAGTTTGTAATATCTAGAGGGGGAGAGGGTTATATTACTCCTCATATCTCAGGACATGTACACCCCCCTGTGATATTGTTTGTAATATTGTTCCCAATATTCTTTTCCCCCATGGATATAGGAACAGTATCGCATAGGACGTGTACACCCCCTGCCATATTGGAAGTAGTAGTGTTTTCTCCCTTGCTGGACATTAGGAACAATACCATGGGGGGGTGCATACCCCCTGCGATATTGACAGTAATGTAATCCACTATCCCCTAAATATAGGAACAATATCACAATGGGGATGTACACACTTGGCGATATTGAAAGTGATATGATCCTCTCCTCACCTGGATATTAGGAACAATATCACAGAAGGGGTGTACACCCCCTGCGATATTGACAGTAATATCCTTTCCCACCCCCGGATATTAGGAGCAATATCACAGAAGGGTTGTACACTCCCTGCGATATTGACAGTAATATCCTCTCCCCCCCGGATATTAGGAACAATATCACAGAAGAGGTGTACACCCACTGTGATATTGACAGTAATTTCCTCTTCCCCCCCGGATATTAGGAACAATACCACGGGGGGTGTACACCCCCTGCGATATTGACAGTAATATCATCCTATCCCCCCCAGATATTAGTAACAATATCACTGAAGGGGTCTACACCCCCTGTGATAGTGACAGTAATATCCTCTCCCCCCCCCCAGATATTAGGAACAATACCACGGGAGGATGTACACCCCCTGTGACATTGACAGTAATATCAACCTCTCCCCCCAACCCGGATATTAGGAAGAATACCACGGGGGGTGCACACCCCCTGTGATATTGGGAGTAATATCACCCACTATCCCCTAAATATTAGGAACAATATCACAAGGCGGGGAGTACACCCTCTGCGATATTGGGAGTAATGTCATCCTTTCCCTGCCCCTGCATACTAGGAATAATATCACAGGGGATGTACACCCCCATACGCTATTGGGAGTAACATCACTCTTTCTTCCCATGGATATTAGGAACAATATCACAGAAGTGTTGTACACACGCTGCACTGTATAGAATAAAGCAGGCGGAGGAAGATGGGATAACCTTGCTAGCTGAAGCTTCTGGCTCTCTTTTTTTCTTCTTCCCATGCAGGACACTTCCTTCCCTTCTTCCTGCCCTCGGACATGAGACTCCAGGTTCTTATGCCTTTGGACTCTGGGACTTGCACCAGCGGCTTCCCCGAGGCTCTCAGGCCCTCGGCCTCATACTGAAGACTGCACTGCGGGCTTTCCTGGTTTTGAGGCTTTTGGACTTGGACTGAGCCACTACTAGCTTCTCTCTTTCCCTACCTGGCAGACAGCCTATTGTGGGCCTGCCTTCTAACCGTGTGAACCAATTCTCTCTGGTAAACTCCCTTATACATATACGTGTATCTTGTTGGTCCTGTCCCTCTGGAGAACCCTGACTCATACATTTTGTTTATTTTTTCTCCATTGCCCTTTCCTCTGCTTCTAGGCTTACCTAGACCACCACCATTCTTTCCCCCTTTCTAAAGTAAAAGTTGTTTTTTTCTCACTAAATGCATGGTATTCTGCCCGTTTTCCATGGCTTCCCTCAGCCCTGCTCTGTTTACTGTTGCTCTCTTAAGAGGAAATCCCTGCCTCTTCCGTGGCTTTTCCCACTTGGTCTACTTACTTGTTTCTGTTGTTCTCAGAGACACACTGAGACCTTTCACATCTCACTGTCACTTCTTGGAAGGGCTCTCTACCTCGTCTGCCTGCTGAGCAACTTCTTGGGGAGACGCAGGCCCTCTTGAGTCACTGAACTTGAGCTATTTGGTGTTGGTATGTTAATTTATCTTCTTAGACCACTTACCACTTCTTTAACTTCAAAAGAGAAGAATAAGTATTATTTTCCATGGTTGATATGAAGAGTAGAAATAACTTATACAAAATGCATTGCAGTTAAGTGATAATAAATGGCCGTGAATGCCCTTATTAATGTTATTCTATCAGTCTCGGCTCAGATACCATCTGCTCTGTAAGCTCTGCTCTGAATCATATCTGCTTCTTCTCTGGGTTTCTTGTGCTCTGTTCTTGACTACTTTAAAGCAGTAATTGTTCTGATTCTAATTAGTGATCCTTCCCAATAAAATTTTAATTTTGTAGATCTCTTCTCCCCACCCCTGCCCCAGCCTAACAAGTGTTTTCTTACTTTTTTGTGTACAGGCTACATCACTGGTCTTTTATTTGTGGCTAAATAAATGTTGTGTTAGAAGAGTAAAGAGTTCCCAGTTACATGGGATCTATAGTTCTACAAAATGAATGTATACATAATCCGTGTAAATATTTCACTTATTTTAAAACAATTTTTTAATTTTTAAATTAAATTTAATTTGTGCATGTGTGTGAGACCAGAGTGAGACCAGAGATGGCGGCAGTGAGGGGCGGTGGTCTCACCATGTTGCCCAGGCTGGTCTTGAACTCCCCTTCAAGTGCCCCCCTCCTCACCTGGCCCCCCTCACCTTGCCTCCTCCACCTCACTCCTATGCCAGCCCCTGCCTTTCCCTACCCCCTCTGTTGACCGCAAGACTCAACAAGTGACTTGCTGAGCAAACCCTGCTGAGAAGAGGTCTGTTTAGGGACACAGGAGGCCAAGTACACAAAAAAGCAAAAGAACTAGCATGCCTTTTTCAATGGATGTCTATTTTACAGGGCTGGCTTCAGATTATTCTTATAGCTTTAAATAAAAGGACCGTTTTGTCATCTCGGCCCATGGCCTACATTATTTCTTTACTGTCCATTGCCCTGGGCGCTTGACTAATAATTTAACAGCAATTGTTTTTAAAATTTTAAATCATGATTCATTGCATTGCTGTAAGAGTAATTAGAGGTAAATTAGGGCTTGAAACTGCCTGTAGTGGGTTACTTTCTGAGATCTTAGCATAATTATCAGGTGAGAGGGTGAAGTTTTAATTAGCACTAAGTGGGATAGAAATTCAATGCACTGAAACTGCAGTGTCCAATTCAGTAGGCGCTAGCCACCTGTAACTGTTGAGCACTTGAAATCCTGGCTAGTCCTAATTGAGATGTGTTGTGTTAAATATACTGGATTTTGTCATTGGAGTGGGAAGAACAGCGTAGAATATCTGTTTGATAATTTTTTATATTGATTACATGTTAAAATTATTACTATGATTACTATTTGGGACATACTGAGTTAAGTATATTTAAAATTAATTTCACCTTTTAATGGGGCTTACTAGTACATTTAAAATTACATATGTGGCTCACATATTTATTGGACAGCACGGCTCTAGAAGTTTAGGAAGAAATAAGAAAAATATTGAGAATAGGTAGCGACAGTATGAAGTTTGACCTCCTGTAAGACTGATTCCAATAAAACTAATAGGTGATAGTTTTAATTGGCTTTTTCCTACTAGAAAAATTAAGTGTACTTTACATGCCTCTTTGTTCTCCCTCTTTCCCCTTCAATTTAGTGGTTAGCGTGTATTTACTACATCAGGCTTAATATTCACTAAGCAGTGTTAAGAAGACTTAGGTAAATGATTCCCTGATGAACACATTTGATTTTCAAAGCACTTTCCTAACCCATTTTTAATTGGAATAGAGTCAAAGGTAGATGGCTTATTAGTAGTCATCTCATTTAAACCTCATGGAATTTTCCTGCTAAATCTCAAACAATTTGTTCTAGGCTGTTTTGTCAAGTGCATGGAAGGGACAGGATAAGACATATGGTACTTCATTTCCAAATTGCTTGAGATGGTTTTCATTATAATCATACATTATTTGCTTCTGGTTTTCCGGAAAAGGCAGCTAAACCTGTGGTTCATTTAGATATAAATGAAATATCCTCAAAGGATTGCTCAAAGTGACTTATGCAACTTGAATATATATTTTTTTCTGTAGGGTGTTTATTCCAAATTATCTGGCCATTTGTGGCAATTTGCAGTTTTTTAGAAAACACCAAATATTTTTCAAGTTAGAGATGTTTTAATAAAAACAGTCATATTGAACTGGAAGCAGCCAAATAAAATGGCCCTTTTTTCACAGTTGAGAATTTGAAATTGGAAGTTAATTAACATATGTAAGGATGATGTGTTTGCTGCCTGGCTTATAGGAATAAGCCAAGGTGTTTTTTGAGGGATGTTGTTGCTGTGTATGTCTCACCTATTTTGCTTCCTTAATGAACAATGCAAATTTGAGACAGAAATATTTTAGAACATTTTTATCAGTTGTGACATTTTGATAGTGAACATTTTATATCTTCTGTCAACTTAAAATGTTTACATCTTCTGTCTGCTTAAAATGTTTAATTTGTTATAGCCAAATAATTTGGCTATAATTGATAATTTAATTCATCAAATTAAATTGCTTTTTTTCCCTTTAGACTTTCTTCAGTCACATCTGAATAAATCACTTAGAAGTAAGCTAGATGTAATATAATGAAATGCTTAAAAGGGCTGTGTATCTTCATATTACACTTACAGTGATTTTCTGTTGTACCCATTATATTCTACCTGCAGCTAGTTGAGGTAAAGAGAGGGCATTTAACTGTCAAGGGAACCTGTGAGGAGACTGTAGAAATCTGGAAAGTCTCTTGGGTCTTTGAGGGATTTTGGGATGCAGAGAGTGGGGCTGGGATCTCTGGCTAGGTTGGAGCCAGCCTGCATTTGTATCTTTATCTTGGAAGCAAACTTAGAATGCAGAGATAGATGTGGCCTGGATGCTGCTAACTCTAGCCAACCACTAAATCTTAAGGTGGGAGAGATGCAGGCTTTGGCTGGGTGCTAAGCTGCTGTATCTGGTTGAATGTAGAGGTCACTATCTTTTCTGAATACTTGTAAGTAAATTAAATCATTCTCCACTCCTGTATGCCTGCCAACCAAATGGGAAATCGCTATAGAAAAGATGGTTTAAATTTTAGTCTTTGAAGTGGTTAATGCACGTTTCTGGAATAAAGATTTAATGTGGACTTGGATTGGATATTGAATATTTTTGATTTGTCTACTTTTCTCTCCATAGGGAGCTTATAGCTTCATTGCACTGTGTGTGGCATTTGGGTCCTGTTTGGCAGCAATGACTGCCTTTCTGTTTAGTGTCTGTGTCCTATGAAGATTGCACTCAGGGGTCCAGATGCATCCTGTTTTGAGAATGTTAATGGATACACCAGCTGCTGCTTTGGATTTCACCCACTGGCGGTTTCTATAAAAACTTTAGACACAGTGAGCCACTCTTCTCAGGGAATGGTGGAAACCCTCCCAATTCCAATTTCCTAAACACTAGCCAAGGGCCAGCCTTGCATGCAGGCCTTTCTAAGGATGGCAGTCTCTTGCCTGTTATATGAAGTCTTTTCTGCACACTTTGTATAGCCCCAACTTAATTTTTGGTGTTGTTTTAAAATTTCATTTTAATAACATAATATTATAAGATAAGGTAACTTGGTACTAATTTCTGTTGTATGATCCATTTTAAGTTGCAGCACTGGTTACTTTTTTGACTTTCGGTGATGAACAGCTATTTGTACGTAAGTTACCATAGCAATGTTAGGTAATTATAATCTGTCCTATTTATCTCATTTACCTTTCAGTAAAATTGTTAAATAAGCAAAATAATTTCTGAGTTAAAATTAGAATAAAAATTGTCTTTTATTTGGATTACATGAATAATCTAGTTTTCATATTGTGCTAAAGCCCTGCTTAGAATTATGAAATAAGATAAAATATTCAATCATTTTTATCAATATTTTCTTACCTAAGCATGCAATTAAATTTATTTATTTTATATAATTTATATACTTCAATTTGAGAAATAATGACCACATGTTGTTACTTTGGTCTTCAATGATCTCTAATTTTTAGGGTCGCCGTGTCTTGCTTAAATATATCATAGTAACAGGTTCAGTGAATATCTTTATTTTTAATTTTATTTACTTATTTTTTTTTTTGAGACAGAGTTTTGCTCTTGTTGACCAGGCTGCAGTGCAATGACACAATCTTGGATCATTGCAACCTCCACCTCCCAAGTTCAAATGATTCTCCTGCCTCAGCCTCCCAGGTACCTGGAACTACAGGCATGCACCATCATGCCTGGCTAATTTTTTATATTCTGTAGAGATGAGGTTTTACCATGTTAGTCAGGCTGGACTCGAACTCCTGACCTCAGGTGATCCACCCACCTCAGCCTCTCAAAGTGCTGGGATTACAGACATGAGCCACTGCCCCCAGCCATCTTTTTTATTTATTTATTTTAATTGTTGTTCTGGAGATCCTGGGATGCATAGACAGTGAATATCTTTTTTGTTTTTTGAGACAGAATCTCACTCTGTCTCCCAGGCTGCAGTGCAGTGGTGTGATCTTGGTTAACTGCAACCTCTGCTTTCTAGGCTCAAGCGATTCTCCTGCCTCAGCCTCCTGGGTAGCTGAAATTACAGGTGCCAGCTGCCATGCCCAGCTAATTTTTGTATTTTTATTAGAGATGAGATTTTGCCATGTTGGCCAGGCTGGTCTTGAACTCCTGACCTCAGGTGATCCACCCACCTTTGCCTCCCAAAGTGCTGAGATTACAGGCATGAGCCACTGAGCCCAGCTGAATATTTTTTTTTAAATCAATAACCTTATTTCTTAGAGTAGTTTTAGGTTCACAGCAAAATTGAGAGGAAGGTACAGAGATTTCTCATATATCCCATGCCTCCCACACAAGCATAGCCTCCCCCATTATTAGTATTTTCCACCAGAGAGTGGTCCATTTGTTACAACTGATGAACTTACATTGACACATTATAATCACTTGAAGTTCATAGTTTACATCAGGCCTCACTCTTGATGCTGTACATTCTGTGAATTTGGACAAACGTATAATGACATGATGTGTATCTATTACTGTAATATTATCAACAGAACAGTTTCACCGCCCTAAAAATTCTCTGTGCTATGCCTGTTCATCTCTCCCTTTCTCCCTAGCAACTCGTGACAACCATTGATGTTTACTCTGTCTTCATAGTTTTACTTTTTTCAGAAGAGTCATATAGTTGGAATAAGAAGAGTGGATATCTTTTTGAGCAGTTAAAAAATTAAAGCTCCATGGCAGTTGAATGTAGTCATTTAAGATGTTCTTTGTCCTTTTGTTTTTCTTTTGCTTCTTTATCTTTGTAAAGAATGATGTATTCTGATGAGATATGATTTACATACTTAGAAAACATGATTTGTATAGACATGTGGCACATAATAGAAAGGGTTGAGGAAAAGGACACCATGCCGTACTACACAGCACAACCTGGAGCATCTTGCTCTGTGAGGTGGGTCCAGATAGACTCTTTAGCAATGGAAGGGGACAAGTGCAAAGGGTTGTGCTTTATAAAACTGGAATCACAAAGTCTTTCATACTTACCTTCGGTTGGAAATAAGACCAGGCAGTGAATGCTATTAGGTAAATACATAAGTTCCTCACTGATCCTCTTCCTTTGAGGGATGAGGTTGACAACAGCCTGTATTATGATGACACGACTCACCTACAACTAGATTCTGTCATGAGAGATGACAAGGGAGTTTTGCTTTATGCGAGGTGAAAAAAATTTTTTCTCCTACTAGGGAGATGGGCAAGCATTAGAACATTCTGGTAGTAAAAGGGCGTTGATAGTTTTCTTTCTATATATTTTTTCACATCAGATAATATTGCCCGGCAGCCTGCCATACCTCCCCAGTGTTTATTCAGCTTCTCTCTGAATGTGGATAAGCTCTTAAAGGAGTGATCTTTCCAGTGGTTCTTTCTGTGGGAGGTAAAATGGCAGGTGAATTTGGGCCGTGTTATACGTAGGCCAGAGCAAATAGCTACAACTAAGGAAACCACCGAGCACCTTACCCAGAAGAGTATTAGCCAGAGTAACACACTGATCTCTCTTGAGATCTTCTCCACTGGTGGCTGGAAAGTCTTTGCAAGGATTCCTGTTTCTGGTCTGATTCCTATGTTTTGTTGGTTTCTGGTGATAGCATGTTTTATTCTAAACTAAACAGTTTGAACTGAAGAGCTAGAGAGGCTGTGTTGTGTTATAACAAAATAAGTGCAGTAACTACACCTTAACTGTGGGAGATACATTCCAAGACCCCCAGTGCATGCATGAAACCATGAATAGTACTGAATCACAAGCTGTTTTTCCCTATACATACATATCTATGACAAAGTTTAATTTATAAATTAAATTAAATCTGATGTTATCTGTAGATAGGGTGTGAGAATTGAATTGTGTCATCAGCAGGAATGATTGCTTGTTTGTTGGTGGGGAAAAACTCTCCACACATTTGGTCACAGAAGCCTTCTTTTTTGATGATTGTTGCTGTGGTGTGACAGCAGAGAAAAACGTGTCAAGTATGTCTTTCTGCGCATATAGTGGATAAGGGGTACTAGTGTATACTCTGTTGTAATGGCCCCTCATATTTTGGTCCAGAAATCATGCTCTTTGACACTGTTGGCTCATCACACCTGTTCTGCTAACAATACCATTTTTACTCAATCTCATAGGCTTTGGCTAGGATGACTTGTATACTGCAGTTCACTTGTAGATACCAAATTTTAATAAATTTATTCTTCTTTGCATCTAATAAATACAGAGGGAAGAGTTCTTAGTGCATTAATTACCTACCAATACATATAATGAATGTTAATTCTAATAAGGTCCCAGGCATGCTCCCAAAGGAATGCTTTGTAACAAAGCGTCAGTCTTATGCTTTAAAAAACAAACCAAACCAAAACAACAACAACAGCAACAAAAAAAAAAAAAAACAGGATCTAAAGCATACACACAAGTGTGCACAATTTTTTTTATGAAGGTAGAGTCTTACTATGTTTCCCAAGCTGGTCTCAAACTTCTGGGCTCCTCAAGTGATCCTCCTGCCTCATCCTCCCAAGTAGTTTGGATTAGAGGCATGCATCACTGTGCATTCTTATGATTTTAATATTCTGTACATTTATTATTGATTTAAAATGCATTTTACCTTTTTCTTTAATAGATGTTGGAATTTCTGATGAATCTGCACTCAGGTAAGATTTCATAGATTTAAAAAATTATGTTAACTAAGAAAATACAGACGGAAGAAACTAATATCTGTTGAGTGTTGTATTCTGGGCTAGACATGCTAATATATTCTATGCATTTATCATCTCATAAAGCCATCATAACATCTGTGTTCCTATAACCTACTCTTAAATAAACAACTATGAATTAGAGCTGATTAATTGCCTCATGATCCCATAGTTAACAAAGTAGCTGGCCTACAGTTTGACCATCAGCCTGCCTGCCTTCCAAGTCCTTTCTCTTGCTCCTCAGCATAGATTGATAGATATCTGTGCAGCCCTTGGATCAAAGTATAGGTCTCAATCAGATCAATCGGATTCATTAATTTGATTAACTTCTAAATTAATGAGAGTTTAAATACCTTGAACTCTCATTTAAGTTTATTGTTAGAATGTGGTTAGTCCTAATAAATTTGACGATTTCAGTGGTAACCAGTATCTTATTTTTACCTTCAAAGGCTCTAGGGCAGATCTGACTTAGCTTGGGCCATAGGACTGTAAGTTTTACCAAAGCAAGTTTAGGCAAGTCTTAGAGACAAATTATTTGACTTCCCAGTTTGGTTTTCCATTTAGGCAAGTATTTCTGCTTACTTCCATAATACATTGTTTAGTCTTGTTGCTTTTTCCATGACTTTTATATAATCTTGTCTTCATTTTTTAAAACTTTCTTCTCTGTTTTTCTTGGTGTTTCTTTTGTTCTATTATTTTTTCAAACTCTGCTGCCTATGTATTCCAAGTTTTTCTATAGACAGAATCAAGAAGACATAGAATTACAGAATTTTAAGGAATCTTGGAATGAATTAAAATACCTTCTAGTATTTTTATCTGCGTTGAACATTCTGGTCAAGTGATTCTCTAGATAGAGAATGTGAGGCTCAAAGAGATTAGGAAGCTTTTTTTTTTTAGACATAGGAATTGGAAGAAATGAGATTTGAACTCATAGTAAAGCCCAGTACTCTTGCTTCTTTTTATGTCCTATTGGCGTGTGTTTTAATAATACAAACGGGAGTGAGTCTGTGGATAGAATGAGAATGGAATTAGCTGGTGAACCCAATGGAAGTAGATAAGAATGGAATGAGCAGGGGAAGTCCAAGTTTGAAGATAAACAACACTGGATTGGATAGGAGTACGGACTCTTCTACAAGAGATCAAAGTATTGGGGTTTATGACAAGTTTGATAAAGATAAATTATAAAAATGAAGGACACAAGATGTTGGGAATTATCTACAAAGGCACATTAAAATAGAAGGTTCAAGGGAGCTCTAAAAATTTTGCTGCTTTTTTTTTTAATCAAGGACTGACAAACTTGAAGATTTTTACTGAAAGATGCCAAAACATTTTGAGACACTGGGAAGAATGTCCAGAGCAGATAGAAATGTGGTGTCATCTACTTCCATCCTGACTTACAAAGGAGTGGCTTAGAGCCCCTGGAGTACTAAGGGGCTGGAAATTGCGGAATTACATAGATGTGTGGCACAGGGCAGGTGTCTCCTCACCTCTGCCTCTTTTCACAGTTCACTGATGTCCTTCCCATGTCCATGTGGGCTGGGTCAGGGGCATGATTAGCTGGCAAATCAGTCATGGAGTTCAGTTGGGTAGTTGGTAGTGTGTATAGCTGGTGGCAGGTGATGGAGACTCCAGTTAGCTTGTTTTTCAGGAGCAGGGATATAGAGAGCTCCTACTCCTGGTCATTTGAGGCCATTCTTTCAGGAATCTGTGCTTTCATACACTGAAGATTTGAAGATTGGAGACTTCTGTGGAACCCTGCAGAAGTAGAATCTGGAAGTGGGTGTCCATAGGAAGAAATATACTTAGATAGTACCTAGGGAAATAGAGGTACAACTATCATGACTCTGTTTCTTTTCTGGCAGTCTCTCTCCTTGGGTGTCTGAGTGCCTATGAAAATTTTTAAGGGCTTGCTAGTTCATGTAGACCTGAATAAGGTAGGACCTATAGAGTGAAAATAATGGGATTTTATAATTGTTAATATTTTAATCTTTCTGGGAAAAGTATTCTCAATAAGAACATACACCTTTGCTATTTGACTTCTGTACATTTAGCTTTCATACATTTCAAATATTGTGGGGGCTTTCCTGTACCAATTTAGGGTAAAGGAAAGCAATAGGACCTTCCTAAGTTGGATCCATGCTGAGGAATCAAGACTACCATTTTGAAGTGATGTAGATTAGTCTTTTATCCAGAGACAGATCACGGAAAAGAGACAGTGGATCTTTCTACCTTGTTTTAGGTCATCAGTTTTATTCCAGTTTAGGGAACAAAATTTATGTCATCCATGAATCGAATTTTAAGTTCAGCTTCAGGATAGATAATTTTTGAGGGCACATTATTGTCAGGCTCTGCCAATATATTGGCTGTCACTATTTGTTATAAACCTCAAGGTTAGTTTTCATTGAATATTTGATAGATTTAGACAGGTAGAGGTAGAAATAGGTAACTAAAATCTATTTTTAGAACAGAGGACATATTTTAATTATATCAAGAATCATAATTTAATATATAGATCACTGACCTTTCCCAGATTATGTTTTCCTTTATTTGAGGGGGAAGCTGGATATAAACTGGCAGTTAAAAAAATTGTAAAGAAATCAACTTTCTCATTTTCATTGTGTATTTTTGCTCTCAAGCATTTTCCATGAACTGTGTGTGGATTCATTGCCTACGTTGGATGATGAAGACTTGAGTGTTGCTACTAAGGTAAAGTGGTCTCTTGTAAAATTAATCTTCTCACTCTGAGTGTAGTTTTGCATAGTATTTACTTTTCAAATTTAGCAGTGGTTTACCTATCATTGTTTTATGGTGGTAATGGAAAGCTGGTCAGAGAAAAACGTACACATGGCTAGTTGATTCAAAAAATGTGTTTAACTTTGGTAACTAATAAAGATTGGTAAGTACTGTGACAAGGTGGGAGCTGAAAAATAAATGAACTGGAAAATAAGTAGTCACAGGAAAATCACATTAGGAAATGCTTTCTCCAATAGAGGAAATATGAAATTTGGTTAAAGTTTATTTGGATAAATACTAATACTTTGACTTTTAAATCATATGAGTGTGACTTTCTTAATATTTATTCCTGTATAAATCTTCAGTGGATCAAATTGTTTGCAGTAATCATGGAATCCTCCTGGTAATTTTTAGTGGCAGAAATATTCAGCACATAGCATATAGCTTTTGTTCTTGGAAACTTATCATTTTGGTGTCATATAGTTTTTAGGAGAGATTGTTTCTCTACTTATATTATTGGTTCTGTAGTGAGACTTAAAAAGTATTAAAAATTGTAGAGAAATAGCTGAGTTTGGTGGTGTACATCTGTAGTACCCACTACTTGGGAGTTTGAGACAGTAAGATTGCTTGAACACAGGAGTTTGAGAACAGCCTGGGCAACATTGTATCTGATTTAAAAATATAAGCTGTGGAAATGTAGAAATTTAAATTTATGTTCTCAAGATTTGTATTGCAAAGGGATTTTTATGTGATTTATGAGTTGTCCATGAAGAGTTTATATAAAACACTTCATCTAATTGAATAACATGTATTTTCCTGCAAATAACCAGTTCTAGAAGCAGAGACTCTTAATACCAATATGGTAAGTCTTTATCATCATAATTTTGTCATTGTAGTATATTTAAAATATTTACTTGGCCAGGCGTGGTGGCTCACACCTGTAATCCCAGCACTTTTGGAGGCCGAGGTGGGTAGATCACCTGAGGTCAGGAGTTCAAGATCAGCCTGGCCAACATGGTGAAAACCTGTCTCTAAAAAAAAAAAAAAAGCACAAAAATTATCCAGGCATGATAGTGCATGCCTGTAATCCCAGTTGCTCAGGAGGCCAAGGCAGAAGAATCGCTTGAACCCAGGAGGCAAAGATTGCAGTGAGCCAAGATCGCACCATTGCACTGTAGGCTGGGTGACAGAGCAAGACTACATCTTAAAAAATAAAATAAAATAAAATAACCACTCAAAGTCCTTATATCATATTCTGAAAGTTTGAATGTCAGAAGGTTTTCTATTTAGTTTTTTAAATAATCATTGGAAGCTCCTGCATACCATAAGCTACTGGAGGTCAGTAAACATATTTGTGTGTATCCTGGAGTACCTAGAATACAGTCTTACATGTAAGAAGCATTTTACTTGTTGTTTTTTGAGATGGGGTTTCACTTTGTCACCCAGGCTGGAGGGCACTGGTGAGATCTTGGCTCACTCCGATCTCCATTTCCTAGGCTCAGGTGATCCTCACACCTGAGCCATCCAAGTAGTTGAAACAATAGAGCTATGTCACCATAGAGCTGTGTCACCATGCTGGGCTGAGTTTTGTAGAGATAGGGTTTTGCCTTGTTGTCCAGGCTCTTCTTTAACTGTTGGGCTCAAGTGTTCTGCTCGCCTCAGCCTCTCAAAGTGCTGGGGTTACAGACATGAGATATTCAGCCTTAATAGTTGTTTAATCTGAATAAATAAACAAATGAATTTTTATGTAATGGAATGTTATAAGTAATATAATAAACCTAATGTATCTAATCATTAAATATTGTATTTAAAATATTGCTTACATTGTATTATTTTTTAATATTTAAGGGTGTATAAGTTTTGACATGTTATGTTGAGAAATTATGCCATAATTAAAAAGGAAATAAAATAGAAATAGGTCATCGGTAGCAAAGAGGGTTACAATATATTTTCTAGTATGATTCAACTGGAATCTTAACATTGAGATTTTAGATTAACATTTCTTAAGCTTTTTATTAGAACCAACTCATGTTCCATTAAATATACCATTTCAAGCCATACATTACTCTTTATTATTATTATTATACTTTAAGTTCTAGGGTACATGTGCACAACGTGCAGGTTTGTTAAATATGTATACATGTGCCATGTTGGTGTGCTGCACCCATTAACTCGTCATTTATATTAGGTATATCTCCTAATGCTATTCCTCCCCTCTCCCCCCACCCCATGACAGGCCCTGGTGTGTGATGTTCCCCATCCTGTGTCCAAGTGTTCTCATTGTTCAGTTCCCACCTATGAGTGAGAACATGTGGTGTTTGGTTTTCTGTCCTTGCAACAGTTTGCTCAGAATGATGGTTTCCAGCTTCATCCATGTCCCTACAAAGGACATGAACTCATCATTTTTTATGCTGCATAGTATTCCGTGGTGTGTAAGTGCCACATTTTCTTAATCCAGTCTATCATTGATGGGCATATGGGTTGGTTCCAAGTCTTTGCTATTGTGAATAGTGCCACAATAAACATACATGTGCATGTGTCTTTATAGCAGCATGATTTATAATCCTTTGCATATATATATCCAGTAATGGGATGGCTGGATCAAATGGTATTTCTAATTCTTGATCCTTGAGGAATCTCCACACTGTCTTCCACAACGGTTGAACTAGTTTACAGTCCCACCAACAGTGTAAAAGTGTTCCTATTTCTCCACATCCTCTCCAGCACCTGTTGTTTCCTGACTTTTTAATGATTGCCATTCTAACTGGTGTGAAATGATATCTCATAGTGGTTTCGATTTGCATTTCTCTGATGGCCAGTGATGATGAGCATTTTTTCATGTGTCTGCCATACATTACTCTTTAGAATTCTGGTGACCAATTCTTTTTCTGGGTGGAAAGTTGATGGAAAGTTCCAGTTTTCTCTCTGTTATAATAATGTTCTTTCAGGTAATGGTAGATGACCATATTTAGCTAATTGAATGTCTTATAGTAAGAAACACTATCACAGAAGTACTTACAAAAAACTAATTGCAGCATAAATATTAATTAGTATTATCAGAGTTATGAAAGACTGAAGGCTCTGTTATAGATCTATTTCCCCATGTACTTTATTGTACTTCATGGTTTTCGTTTTCTTTCTTGGCTTAAGCTCATACTTCATTGACAAATTAGGCTTGTTTTTTGTTTGTATCTCTCTTTGTTCTCACATGTTAAATTGAAATTTTTGGGGAGGCAGGGTCTTGCTCTGTTGTCCATGCTGCAGTGTAGTGGCATGATCTTGGCTCACTGCTGTATCCACCTCTCAGGCTCAAGTGATTCTCCCACATCAGCTTCCCAAGCAGCTGGGACTACAGGCACACACCATCATGCCTGACTCCTTTTGGTATTTTTTGTGTAGAGATGTGTTCTCATTATGTTGCCCAGGCTGGTCTCCAACTCCTGAACTCAAGCAATCCACCCACCTTGGCCTTGCAAAGTGCTGAGATTACAGGTGTGAGCCACCATGCCTGGGCAACATTGAGATTGATTTAAAGAAATTGATTAGGGCTGGGTGTGGTGGTGCACACTGCTTATCTCAACATTTTGGGAGGCAGAAGTGGAAGATTTGCTTGAGCCCAGGAGCTTGAGACCAGCCTGGGAGGTATAATGAGGCCTTGTCTCTACAAAGATAACAATAAAAACATTAGCATGACATGATGGTATGCACCTGTAGTTCCAGCTATTCAGGAAGTTGAGGTGGGAAGATTGCTTGAGGTCAGGAGTTTGAGACCACAGTGAGCCATAATCAGGCCCCTGCATTCTAGCCCTGGGTTGACAGAGTGAGACCCAGTTTCATAAAAAGGGATTGATAAGAAACTCTTGATGCAACTCATTATAATTTTAAATGGAAACTAATTCTTGATATTACCTTAGCTGTGTGTCCCCGAGAAAGTGTCAGAGCTTTTACGTGGACCTTCTCATGAAAAAGGAAACAGAATAGTCAATGGAAAAGGAAAAGGTGAGAACCGTATTTTATTTAAAAAGTCATTTGATGGAGACCAGGCGCGGTGGCTCACGCCTGTAATTCCAGCACTTTGGGAGCTCGAGGTGGGCGGGTAATGAGGTCAGGAGATCAAGACCATCCTGGCTAACATGGTGAAACCCCATCTCTACTAAAAACACGAAAAATTAGCCGGGCATGGTGGCGGGTGCCTGTAGTCCCAGTAACTCGGGAGGCTGAGGCAGGAGGATGGTGTGAACCTGGGAGGTGGAGCTTGCAGTGAGCGGAGATCGTGCCACTGCACTCCAGCCTGGGTGACAGAGTGAGACTCCATCTCAAAAAAAAAAAAAGGCATTGATGGAATGTTTCTTTTAAAATATGAGCACTAATAGAGTTTAATAGCTAAAGAAAATGTCCTATTAACTGTATCATAAGTAAAAGAGAAATGAAATGGTGATAAGTGGTGTCTCTAACCAAGGGTCAGCAGTTGATTCTATTGGAAGTACCACTAAAGGAGCTGAGTTATGAGTTCCATTTTAACATACCCTAAGACCTGAGGCAAGTCAGGAGAGAGGGAAGAGGAAATGAATAAAAGAGAAAGAAAGAATGAGGAGGGCAGAGTGTACATGGAATAAATAAAAAAAAAGTGGATGTATGTAATGGAGGGTCGTAAAGTCAAATTGATCTGTAGAAGAAGGAAGAACAGGGTGTTAGAAATAGGAAGGAAGATAAAGTGAGCTTCCAGTACCAAAATGTGTCATATAATTACAGTAACATTTTCCTTCTCTTGCTGTCATTCTCGCTACTGGGGAGGCATTAAGGATTGAGGTACTTTACCATGCAGACCTGTATTTTATCTACCATAGATGAACATCACCGTAAATGGTCAGCCATGTATGGCTATAATTTGCTTTTATAGAAAATGTTGTAACTTCATAGGATAGTATCATATTAACATAATTGAAAAGAATAGTGTTGGGTGATTTATTGGGAAGAAATTAATTAGAGAAACTTTGCCTGATTAAAAGTTCATTAGAAACATTATGGCTTATAACGTACTATTAAATTCAGGGACATAATAGGAAAGAAGTTGAGGCTAGGCCAAAAAGGCCAATTAGGGTAAACCAATATGGAAGCACACCAGTGTAGAACAGGGCATTCAAATTGTCATGAATTCGTTGAGGAGCTTCTGGAAAGTGCACATGCTGACTCAGCAGGTATTGGAGTCTGCATTTCTCATGAGCACTCAGGTGATGTTTGTGCTGGTCCTTGGACACAGCTCTGAATAGCAAGGGAATAGCCTTCCTTTAGAGAAATCTGGAAAAAGAACCACTGGAGAGCAATTTAAAAAATAACAGAATCCAGGGAAAGCTTTAATTTCCTTTTATTTCTGAGCATGATTCTAGCCACAGGGGAAGGAAAATGAGATGAAAAAAGAGAGATTACAGGTGTATACTACTGCTGAATACAGATGAAAAAAGTGGTCACAATCATCCATAAAAAGCAGTTAGGAAGGGAAGCATCAGGATGACAGTCTGATAATCATTTTTTCAAAGGAAGAGGGATGGCGAAAGGACACAAAAGGAGGAAAGAAAGACATTTGCTGGGGTCTTGGGAGTTAAAGCCAAGTAAACTTGAGACAACTCACTTCCAGTTTCTTCAGCATATGCCCAGTCTCACAAAAGAGGTTATTGCTGTGGAGAGTACTGGAGACAGGAGGGAGTGCTAGAGTTGGGGTAAACCACAGCAGCTCATTTCACTTGATAACTGTCAGGCCTCAGGGAGAGAAGTTTCACTGACATGAGTGAATAAGATATGATTAAGTTGCATATAGATGTTTTGGCGAAATTTTTTTGAGACAGCCAGTTCTTTGATATGATAGCTGTTTTATAAAATTCCTTTACAGTGTAAGATAATATACCAAACTTAGTTAATTTTAGAAGTAATCATAAAATTCATTCCATGAAAACCAAAATTATCATTTTCAATAAATACTGCACTGATTTTGAAATATAAATATGTATTAATATCCAGCAAGTCTGTGGTCATTCAATGTTTTCTTTTTTGATAAATATTTTGATATCAGAAGCTTATTTGACATGGTTTATTTGATGTGTTTTATGGACCACCTTGCATGTGTGGATCAAGGAGCTCTAATTCAAGGCCAAATGAGGGGATAGGAGAAATGTAGGTGCTGCAGTAGCCCATGTGATCATGGGAAAAATGAGTAGTTTGATTAGCTGTTATTTCATAAGTGTGTATTCTAGCTGATCAATGTAGAACCCTTTCTTTGATGAGAGGTGAATCACACATTCACCTGAACTGTCATCCCAACTGCGTATTTCCTCAGTGACAAGACAAGGGGAATTTATTTGTGCTGTGCTGGCAGCAATGCCTCTGGTGTGTGGAGTTAAAATTCTCTGTACATTCACCATCAGCTTTGACATTGATTCTCTCAGGTTTGATTTACCCCTCTGTTTAATGGTCCCTTTTCTCCTCATCAGTCCACGTGTTCACGGTTATATCAATGCTTTTCTATTTTAAGTATAGGCATTTGAAACATAATCTCACTACTGAAATGTAAACTGTGCATTTTGGGAATCCTATATTCCTATTTTCCTCATTGTGTTTCTGTCATGTTGCTGTCCTAGGCAATGAAAAGTAGAAGCCAAGAAGAACCCTCAAAACCTTAAGTAATTATTTTTATAGCCAGGCCTGAGAATTCAGCTCGACAGTAACACTGCATGAATGTTTGGTTGGCCCTGTCATACTTACATATAATTGATGACATATCCCCTTTGCTCTGTAGGGCCTCCTGCAAAACATCCTTCCTTGAAGGTAATTAATTATGTATATTTTTGAATCACAAACTCCATGTTGTATAAAATATATATGATTTATGAATCGTTTTCTTTTAAAACCCATCCAGCCTAGCACTGAAGTGGAAGATCCTGCTGTGAAAGGAGCAGTACAAAGAAAGAATGTACAGACATTGAGAGCAGGTACATTTAATGGAATACTGGAAATAAAGTACATTCAATGATTGGATGTACTCATATTATTCTTATTCCTAATTCTATTTGTTCAATATTGAATAGAAGGCATTGACATAAATGTTATTGTTGGTATCCATATTTGAATAAAAACAAATTTAGAAGCATAAAAAAGATTTTAAAAATGTAAGCTTTAAGTCAGATGTTTCTGTTTTAATGTTTTGAATAGCATGAAGTTTACAGTATAAAATTTTTATACTTGTCAGGGATTCAAAGCAGTGAATTTTGAGACTCTTAATATATTTCCAGTGAGTTAAGTGCTAGTTGGAGTTCCGATCTTTACCTAGAGGAAAGCTTTACTTATTAAAGTGTCAGTTTCTGTTTTAACTTCAGAGGCTTGCTGCTAGTGTTATTACACTGATGATCTGAAGCCTATCAGATGTTCTAATGAGCAAGACTGTGTGTGTAGGTGTATATATAGACGTGTGTATGCGTGCACTTGTGGCATCTTTGACTATTACAAATGACGAAAGTAATGATTCATTTATGACTGGTAGACACAGTCTTTTAAAATGGTGATTTTGAGCCTTTTTGGTGTTAAAGTTTTCAAAACATGATTGCATAGAGGCTACCAACATCATAAGTTGGTTGTTTTTCATTTCAATGCCCTTTTGAAATCTTTAACTACATTGTGATGCTCAGAAATAATATGCAGAATTTTTTGTGTCCTAAAATGGTATGTGAGTGGTTATACACTTTATATACCTTTCTGCCACTTTCTTTGGTGTGTTTTGTATTATATTTTCCACTCGTACCCACATTGGTGTGATTATCTCTGGTTTAATTCATTTTACACTGTTCATTGTATTCCCTCATACCACTTTACCACATTTAGTTAGACTCTCCTGTTGCTGATAAATGAAGAAATAAAAAGAAAAATAATGTCAGATTAAGAAGGCTTTTCTTCAATTGGTTTGTACCTATTAGCATTTACTATATGAGAGTTTAAACCTGAAAAGTTCAGAATACAAGCATGCACCACCATATTTTATTAATGCCCTTAGAACTATGACTCATGAGACTTTAGCCTATGAAGTTAGGACAATTCATTTCTCTGAAGAAGAATGCTGGGCTGTTCTCAGAAAAGAAAACTGAAAATAGCAAATGATATTGTCTTATTTTACCTCTTGGACATCCTTGAATGAAACTGCTACTAAAGGGATACTCGGATCAAAATTCAGATCTAATGTTTTGAACAGTATAGTTTGTGAATGTCCAGTGATCATGAGCCCTTGATGGGAAAATGACCTTTCGAGTTTCACTTTTGCATTTTTTGCTCTTTTCGTTGACTTGTCTTGAAAGCTTAAATTCAACTATTTTATTTTTACAGAAACCAGGAATATAACTTTTAAAATATATGTCTGTCCTGTCTCACGGTGTTGTGTACTCTTGAGATCTTGTATGAACATAGACTTATATGGGAACAATTAGGTTTTTTGTTTGTTTGTGTTTTTGAGACAGAGTCTTGCTCTGTCACCAAGGCTGGAGTGCAGTGGCTCAGTCTTGGCTCATTACCACCTCTGCCTCTCGGGTTCAAGCAATTCTCCTGCCTCAGCCCCTTGAGTAGCTGATACTACATGCACGTGCTACCATACCCTGCTAATTTTTCTATTTTTAGTAGAGATGAGGTTTCACCAGGTTGGCCAGGCTGCTCTTGAACTCCTGACCTCAGGTGATCTGCCCACCTCGGCTTGCCAATGTGCTGGGATTACAGGTGGGAGCCACTGTGCCAGCTACAAATAAGATTTTTAAGGCTATTATATTTTATACAATTCTTTGGTCTATGTGAATTCTGAAGGTATTCATGCATTGAGGGAAGATTATCTCAGTTTAATGAAAGCAGTTTTTAATTTAACGTATATTCATTAAAAATTTTTGTGAAGTTTTTGTCTCTAGTACACAGAAACACACAATAATGTCATGGGTATTTGACCTTAATGTGTTTATGCACAAACTTAGTTATTCAAATATTTTCTTATCCCTGAAGAATCTTAATTACTAATAAACAAATTTCTCATGGAAAACAACATATATAACAGAGATGGTTGAGTGATTGAAAGTAAACTGTAGTAAATACCAGAAGCTTAGAACAAGTTAAGTAAACTTGTCTGAGTTAATAGCAATTACAGGACTTTTAAAATACATTAGAACACGGGGGAGTAGTGCATTTGTGGGGTAGAGGACAACATGGTACTGCTTCAGTGAAGAAAGAACTTTTACACCTTATTACAATTTGTATTATTGTTTTATAGTGTTGATTTTCCCAATATTAATGGGAACCACTGAGCATTTGCCTTGTGGTGTCTCCTCAGCTATATTCACATATTCCATCACCTTTTCTTAATGGATAATCACGCACTATGAGTAAGGGTTTTCAGAAAAGCTGTGTCATTTAAAGATAACACAGGAGCATCAAATTTAATTCTGCTAGGACGCCTGGTCTACTGATTAACTGCAGCTAATATGAGGTCTACTTCACATCCAAGTTAAATTCAGTGCCCTTAATCAGTCATATGATGAGGTCAACAGTAATAAATTATGCAATATTTTTTCAGCCACCCCTACAGTTTTAATTTCTTTTTCCCCTTATGTCTGTGTTTAACATTTTGCTTTGCAAAACATGATGATAATCTTCTAGAGTAGTGAGGACAAGCTATAAATCCAAAGTTTCTTACCTATGCAAATGACTTGTTTGCTCTATTTTCTCATGAGCTTGGTAGATCCAGGAAACAGAACTTTTAAAACAAAATCCCTATATGTTGCTGGGTGTGGTGGCTAGTGCCTGTAATCCCAGCACTTTGGGAGGCTGAGGCGGGCAGATAACCTGAGGTTGGGAGTTTGAGACCAGCCTGACCAACATGGAGAAACCCATCTCTACTAAAAACACAAAATTAGCTGTTCATGGTGGCACATGCCTGTAATTCCAGCTACTTGGGAGGCTGAGGCAGGAGAATTGCTTGAACCCAGGAGGCAGAGGTTGCCATGAGCTGAGATCACACCACTGCACTTCAGACTGGGCAGGAAGAGTGAAATTCCATCTCAAAAAACAAAAACAACCACAACCACAACAACCACCACAAAACCCAAATGCATTTCCTTGGCACAGTAAAACTGAAACAGAAAAAGGGTAAAGTAAGTACAAGTAACTGAAAGAGTTTATGTATATTATTTTACTTCTCATTTGATAAAATTTGTAAAGTAATGAGCAGAGTGTATTTCTCCAGGGACCCAGATATATACATTTATTTATTCAATAGAAATTCATTCTTATAATGGCCACTGATACCTATATCCTAAATATTTCTGAAAACATCTCCTCAGGCCTGCATCATCTTTGCAACATTGCCTTACATTTTATCTTTGTTCATTGATTTATATGCCTCAGAATTTTATGCTCCTCACAGTATTTAGAGTGAATTATCCCTAATGCAAATAGATCCGTGAACCACTCCTGAATACCTAATGTCCAAGCATCTTAAAGGTTTATATAAGGATTTCAGAAACTGACTTCTGGGTTGGGCATGGTGGCTCATGTCTGTGATCCCAGCACTTTGGGAGGCTGAGGCAAGTGGATCATTTGAGGTCAGGAGTTCAAGACCAGCCTGGCCAACAAGGTGAAACCCCATCTCTAATAAAATACAAAAATTAGCAAGGTGGTAGTGGCACGCTCCTGTAATCTCAGCTACTCAGGAGGCTGAGGCAGGAGAATTACTTGAACCTGGGAGGCCGGGTTGCAGTGAGCTGAGATCATGCCACTGCCCTCCAGTCTGGGAGACAGAGTATAACCTTGTCCCAAAAAAGAAAAGAAAAGGAAACTGATTTCTGCCCAAATCTCCATCTGTATCCCTTTCCCCATCTGCCTTTTTCTCTGGAATTACTGAGCTGCTGGTAATGGCCCCCTCACCATTCCTCTTCTGCAGAGAAATACATACTCTCTTGGAGGCTTCTCTTCCTCTCTTGTTGCTGCCTGGCATGTACTCACCCTTTCCTGCCCTCTGCCTCGCTTAATCTGGCTAACCTCACTCTCTAAGTCTCAGCTCATGGATGATCTTTAGGAAAGCCATCCCTGACAGCTTCTATTTTCCTTCCTTATTCCCCAGTGCCTAACACTTAGCAGTAACTCACTAAGTAATTATTTAGCAAAATTAAGACTGTTTATACAAAGATGATTCAAAAGATTGTCCTCTACAGTCTAGCAGCAAAGGGGGTCAACATGTAAAGACATGATGTGCAGGTCAGGTGGTAAAGTGACACTAGAAAAATTGACAAGGTACTAAGGGACCCCAACGAAGCAGACACCTGTGTGTGTGGAGAAAGATAGCTAGAATCAAGGAAGATTTCACATAGCATTCTGAGCCTTTTTTTTTTCCCTCTTTTTGGAGACAAGTTCTTACTCTATCACCCAGGATTGGAGTGCAATGGCATGATTGAGACTCACTGAAACCTCAGACTCCTGGGCTCGAGGGATCTTCTCATCTAAGCTTCTTGAGTAGAGGGGACAACAGGAACATACCACCATACCTGTCTAATTTTTTGTAGAGTCAAGGTTACCTATGGTTCCTAGGCTGGTCTTAAACTCTTGGCCTTGAGCAATTCTCCCATTTTGGCCTTCCAAAGTGCTGGGATTACAGATGTGAGCTATTATGCCCAGCCTACTTTCTGAGTCTTAAAATAAGAAAATAAATTTTTCAGAATAGCAGGGGAAAACATTTGTGATGTAAAAAATGGGGTGCACACTAATTGAGGTATAAAGAACAATAATTTTGCAAATTATTAGTAACTGCCAACTCAATTAATGTCTTGTTAAAAAGATACTGTTATGAAGTATAGTAAAGCATTACATTGTATATTTTGACTGTATTTCAAATATCTGTTTTGTTTCCAACAGTTTTGTTGACTTATGTTGGGTGGAACAATTTGTAAGTGACCCTGAGATTTTGCATGGCTTGAATCTGGTGATATCTGGTGTCTCCCCAAGTGGTTTGTTGAAGTTTTGGATAATTAGAAGTATTTCTTACAGAAGTAAATATTTCAGTAAACATTGTTTCATTCAAACTCTCAAAATATAAAATACAAAGAAATGTTATTCTCTATTTATTTTTATAAAGATTATAGTCTTTATCTAACTCTTCTTAGTTCATTTGAACTAAATCAATGAATTTGTCTACAGAACAAACCTTATCAGTGGCTTTAGAGGAAGAGCAAGAAAGGTGTGAAAGAAGTGAAAAGAAGCAATCACAGGTATATGAAAATTTAAGTTCTTGTTTAATATTAGGTTTTTTTTTTGTTTTACTAACAAAGCATAGTCCAAATGACATGACCTTTCAGACTATACCTTTAGAATCCAATAGATCATAATTTTATATTTAATTTTTAAAACATCTTAACCAGTTATGAAACTTAAGATATTCTTACTATCTCTAGTAACTATTAGTTATTTTTGTAATTCTTAGTATCTCTATTAACTCATAGCTGTCTTTACCCTTGGAATTGAGGCAAGAAATTTTCAGAATTATCTTGCTGTTTTATTTATATAACCTTACTCATAATACACAAGGTAACATGAAGTATTGGGTCATATTACTGAGGAATAGAAATTATGAACAGTTTAACACCAATGGCCACTGAGTTAAACTAGTGTTAAAGGAGTCATCATTGCCAGTGCTTCAAATGTTGCAGTTTTATATTGCTGGTCACCAGTGCCGAGGTTAAAGATTTATTCTGTTTTGTGGTCACCGGTTGACTTCTGTGTCTGTGTTCAGGGAGTGAATGGGGTCATAAAAGTCAATGCAGTTGCCTATTAAGAGAATCCTACCGTGCAGAATGGGACCTTTGGTGTCAGGGTGTGAACAATAACTTTATTTCAACATAAATACATACTAAACATTACTAAAATTTAAAAAATCCAAACCCTATCACTACCGGAACTTAAAATATATTAGAAGTGGATATAAGCAGAAATTCTATCTAGATACATAACACTATCATAGTATATCATTTGAATTAGAATTTAAAATTTTGCTTCTCTTTCTTATTGGTGTTCAGTTTAGCTCTTAATAATTTAGTGTTTGCCTAGTGCTCTAGTTAATCTTCAGAAATAAACATGCACTGTAGGGGCTCACTCTTTCTGGTATGCTGAGGTAAAGTCTTCGTAAGAGAGGAAGCTTTTATAATACTACCTATCATCTTTGAATTCATTTCTGGTAGATTTTACACAAATGCATTAAGTTTAGTCCAAACAGACACTGAGAGTTCAGCTTGCTGGTTCATGTTTCTGTCCTATGTTAAGCCAAGGCAAATTATTTTTCACTTTTTAGTTACAATCCCATAATTTAAGAGTAGCAACACATAGATTAAGTTTCACAGTTAAATTTTAAATATTTTCTAATATTTCTTTGTTTATACTTGATTAAGGCTAATTTTAAAACATGCACTCTGACAGAAAAGACATCTGAGAAACAAAACAAGCAAATTTGTTTTCCATTTTGCACCTGCCCCCCCCCCCCCAAAAAAAGTCTCAAGAACCAGAACTGGGTAAGAACAGTGATAAAGGGAATCAATCTATATATTCATGACTTTCTTTAAAATTCATTACAAACAAGTTCAAGCTGAATATTGGTAAAATTGCTGAAAACCCCAAAATTACTGCTTGCCCTGAGGAAGAGCTCCTACATGGTAACTCTAAAGAGGGATGAACAAAAAAGGAGTGCCCTCTAGTCTGATGAATCGTGTCCCTGATTGTGAGGAGAAAAATGTATCTGGAGGGTCTAGCTCTGTGGCAGTCCAGGCAGCGCCTGAACAGAGGAAGCCCATGTCAAATGTCTTTTTATTCCATTCACACTCCAGGTCCCTGAAATACACTTACCAGTCATCTTCTAAGCTTCATTTAAAATAAAATAAATCAGACTATAAAAATGATAACAAACCAGACACACAGCTTGTTTCTAACACAGATGATGGAAATTTTTGTTATGATATAGAAACTGAAAAAGTAAGGAACCCAGTAATTATGATTGAAATGAAAAATGATTAAGAGTTTGACATGCAAATGGAAAAATATATAAACCCAAATACCACTAATTGGAAATTAGACATTAGGCATTGGTCTCAGTCTAGAGATCCAGAAAGTCTCTTTGATTTGTGGTTTACCCACTCCAAAGAAATGAAGCATATGATTCAGATAGAAAGTCACAGTATTTCTGCTGCTACAGATACTTATAAAAACAGAAAACCAACACAGTGCTTATTCCAGAAGCCGCTGTATGACAATCCCAGTGTTAATAACTACAAAAGCATGAATGTTGAATTATAAAATGCGGGTTATTCTTTGCCACATAGTGAGAGAACATCAAAAATATAGCTAGAAGACTTACAGCAAGATATTCCAAGGTCACTAACATAGCACATGTATACATATGTAACAAACCTGCACATTGTGCACATGTACCAGAACTTAAAGTATAATAATAGTAAAAAGAATGAGGTAGGCATGTTACAAGTAGAGTTCCTGGCTTTGGAGAAAGAGAAAGTCCAACTTCAAAAAGACAGAGGTTCACTTGCTGCTTCTTTTTTCTCTTTATCAATTATTTGATTTAGGCAAATTTTCTATTCAAGAAAATCTCATGTGTACAGTTACAGCGGGGTTTTCTAAATGTGTAATTATGTGTCAAAGTAGATTAGTCCTGCTATCTAAACAACGGTTCTGGAGAATGTTCTCATAATGTTTCTTCATTAATCAACCTAAGTCTCACTCTCAGTCTTCCAAGTGGCCTATGAGCTGGGAAGCTAATTCAGCCATATACCATGTGACCTTCTGAACCAGATCAACATAAAGAAATTGCTAAAGAAATAAGCTTTAGATTCTAGATTCTTTTTTCTGTATTCATTTAGAGATAAATTACATTTATTTAATGATAGAATGGGAATACAATGGGAGGGAAGCAATGACTGAGATGAGCCACAAAAACACATCTAGCCTTGAGAGTTGCAATGAATATTCCCAGCCAAATGAGTCTGTTTAATGTGTTTTCATGCACGCCAGTTTATCTGCTTAGCTCAAACTGTTTGAATTTATAGTTCCATCATGGTTATTTCCAATATTTTGAAAACAAATATATACTTCCACATATTTTAAAAAATCACCACTCCAATATTTCTGTTGAATCAGACCTTCCATTATGTTGTTTAATAAAGTATGGTAAGTTTTGGCATGTATGATTTTTATCATATAAGAAAGAAGCATAATTTCTTAGCTAAAAATTTAGCCTTTGACTCTTTAGTAGAAAGTTGAATTCTGTACATTGTGCTCTAAAGATAGACAAAAATCTAGAGATTTTCTTCTTTCAAAGTAAAAGCAGATGAGGCCTTTTTCCACCCTCTGAGGTGTTAAATTGCTTTGCTCAAGTTAGACTTTTAATATATCTGACTAATTTGATAAATTTATCTGGTAATTTATGTCATTCAGCAATATGGAATTGTATCATGTTATTTGGTGCCGTGAAATGCTAGGGAATGCCACCTCAAGAGCTCTGGATGAAACATTTCACATGTCTTGGTTGGTTTGACTCCCATTTTCAGTAGATAATGGGGCTAAAGTAGATAACTGTACTGTATGTTTTCCACCTATAAATGTTTGTGGTAATTGAATGTGAAATCTGGGAAGCATCTCATTTTCCAGAATTCTGCACTAGAAACTCAGCAGTTTCACTCTGCTTCTTGTGTTGTGGCAAATATTGGTTCCCATAGTTCAGGGAGAACTTTCACTTTTTTGATATCCCAGGATCCAAAAAAAAAAAAAAAAAGAGATAAAAGGCAGTGGGGAAAAGAATAGCTCAGTGCAGAAAAGGGAAAACTTCTTTACTCTTCCTGAAGGCCTACAAGGTCACATCCTCTTAATCTGGCTATTTCATGTAAAATCCAGGTGGCAATGACAGAAGATATATATTATGGCTGTGTCTTTTTATTTCTCTGTTTCTGCCAGTCAGATAGCATAAACATTTATATCAGATAGCAAAGAGTGGATGCGAATAAAAGCACAAAATGGAGAAGAGTCCTTTTTGAAATTTTGGAAAATTATTCCATTCACTCAAACAGAAATGAGCAGACTTGACAAAAATTTCAATGATAAAATGATAAGTATCTTATAATTATTATGTATAATGATAAAATTAAAGTAAGCACAAAATACTTTTATTATTAAAATGGTGATAGTTAACTTGAATCAAGTGAAAAAATCAGGGAAAACGTTTTTTTATTGAATAAAATAATAATTATTATTCATATTACTTTTATTAAAGGTCAAAGAAGGAAATAATACAAACAAAAGTGAAAAAATATAACTATCAGAAAATGTATGTCATAGTACATCTTCTGCTGCTGACAGATTAACCAAACAAAGAAAGGTTGGGAAAACGTATCCTCAGCAATTTCCCAAGAAACTGAAGGAAGAGCATGATAGGTAAGTAAGCCTACAGCAGTGTGTTTTTGTTTGTTTTTTGTTTGTTTGTTTTTTTCTGAGATGGAGTTTCTCTCTTGTTGCCCAAGCTGGAGTGCAACGGTGTGTTCTCACCTCACTGCAACCTATGCATACGGGTTCAAGTGATTCTCCTGACTCAGCCTCCCTAGTAGCTGAGATTACAGACATGTGCCACCATGCCCAGCTAATTTTTTGTATTTTTAGTAGAAATGAGGTTTCACCATGTTATCCAGGCTTGTCTCGAACTCCTGACCTCAGGTGTTCTGCCCGCCTCGGCCTCCCAAAGTGCTGGGTTTACAGGAGTGAGCCACCGTGCCTGGCCACCTATAGCAGTATTTCTCAGCAGATAATTGTCATTGTGCTATAAACTAATTCAAAATTTGACAAATGTTCCTTATGATTAACAAGTTTTATAGTTTTACCAGGGATATTTAGCCCTGCCTGGTAATCAGAAAAATGCAAATTAACATAAAATAAGATATATTTTGTAAAGTCATGATGATATTGAAAAAGTAATTACTACCATTGAAAATGTGAGGAAAAAGGCATTCTCATACACTGTTGGTATATGAAATTGGTAAATTATTTCTGAAGGGTAACTTAGTGCTGTGTATCAAAATTTCAAATAACCTGACATCCCTTTAACTCAACAACTCCACTTCTGGGACTAGATTTCACAGGAAAACATAACTTGTGTAAACATACACACACTTATTAAGGGCATTAATTATATATTACGCATAATGAACAATAGCTTAATAAATATATAAAATATATGAAATAAGAAGGTGAATTGGAAGTATTAAGAATTATAAAAAGTGTGGGGTGACAGATGTTAGACTCTTTAGCCTAGTTTAAGATGACAATCATCTGCAGATATAGTTTGTGTGAGAGACATCTTACTTTGTAAATCATTTGGAGAGACACCTACAATATTTCATAGAGATGAAACTTTATTTCTAGTGAACTTATACGCTTGTCAATAAATAGTAACTTTAAAAATTTAGTTGATTGTAAATGATCTTTTCTAATCGGGGAGTAATTATGACTGTGTGATTTGAAAAGGTAATTTTGAACTTCTAACTATACTGAATTATTTCCAGTATCCTTCTTTATAATACATACTAGAGTGACTAGTAACAAAAACTTTAGCAGAATATTCTTTCCTTACTACTTTTCAAGTATATACATTCGTTTGAAGATGTTGAAGTGAGAAATTAAATATCTGAGAACTACAAAGGAAAAATAATCCAGAACATAGAAATTTTATTAGGATGATAAAGAGCATCTGCAGAGGTAGATCACAGGATGATCTCTTTGTTTTTTAACAAAATGAATTTTAAGATAAATGTCTTTATCTGCAGATGCATCTTAAGACAAGGAAGTGAAGAAAAAACAAATGTTAATATGCTGTACAAAAAAATAGAGAAGAATAAGAAAGGAAAGAGAAACAATATAAGAAAGTAGTTGAAGCAAAACAACTTGAACCAACTGTTCAATCACTAGAGATGAAACTGAAGACTACAAGAAATACTCCAAATCAGATAAATCAATCTTTGGTAAAAATTCTATATTTTAAACTTTATTTTATCAATGTTACTTATAATATCCTCTTGATTTAATATATAATATTTTGGTCTAAAACAAACCAGAAATGTTATCTCATTTTCAAAAAATGAATGATGACACTTACAGGTACAATTATTGATATTTATTATAAATCTTGGCATCCACATAGGATATTATTTTATTACAAAGAGCTTTTGAAAACAATAATATGCCATAATATATACTTAGTGATAACCTATTGATAAAGATTTTTTCCCAGTAAAATTGTTCCTTGTACTTCCCGCTATTTCATATTGATTACTGTACCTAATACTATAAAGAGGAAACAAATTATTGCAATCACAAATAATCTCATGATATTCTAAGAAGAGCTCTATAAATTTTATCTTATTTACCATTGGTGTTTTGAAATAAAAGTTTTCTTTCTTATTGATACATTTACACCACAGAAGTAACTGTGATCTGTCAGAGAACTAGAAGTAGAGTCAGAAGTCCTGGGGAAAATCCTGTAGCTTGCTTATATTTTTAACATTTCTTTTTCAAAATTGTGGTAACTTGATGAGTTCATCAATGAATGTATATAGGAGTGACTAGTATAATGTCTAGATTTATGATTTAGTAAATGTAATTCTTACAACTGACTATAAAAGTGTTAAAAGAGTCAAATTGAAATAGAATGTTATCAGCGAAACAGAACTGTAGTAACTCTGGGAAATTTTATCTGTCCAAATACGTGTGAAGTAAGGTTCTTACTACAGGGTGGTGTATGGGTTAGATATCAAAGTGTAAATGCAATTTTTTGATATATTTTAATTTAGTCAAATTTGTTAATGCTTTAATTTATGCTTTTGAGTTTGTTGTAATTCAGGGAAAGGCTTTTCCAATTTTGAAATTCTTAAAAATTCCCTGGTGTGCGTGTGTGTGTGTGTGTGTTTACTTTTATAAATTCATTGACTTTAAATAAATTTCTGAACTTTTTGGAACTTATGTTCTATAAGGTTCAAAGTCTTGTTTCAACATTTTCTCCAGTTGGATATCCACTTACAGTAACCTTTTTAGTATATGGATGTGCAGGTTATTCTTTAACTTCAGAGGTAATCATGATATGTTATTTTATTGAGTACTAGCTAAAACTTTCTTTTGTTTTATTTAGGATTTTCATAGTCACGAAGAAATGAAAGATCTGATGGATGAAAATTGCATTTTGAAGACAGATATTGCTATACTCAGACAGGAAATATGCACAATGAAAAATGACAACCTGGAAAAAGAAAATAAATATCTTAAGGACGTTAAAATTGTGAAAAAAACAAATGCTGCCCTTGAAAATTATATAAAACTCAATGAGGAATTGACAACAAAAACAGCATTCCGGTATCAACAAGAGCTTAATGATCTCAAAGCTGAGAATACAAGGCTCAATTCCGAACTGTTGAAGGAAGAAGAAAGCAACAAAAGACTGGAAGCTGAAATTGAATCATCAGTCTAGACTGACTGCTGCTATAAGTAAACACAGTGAAAGTGTGAAAACAGAAAGAAACCTAAAACTTGCATTAGAGTGAACACAAAATGTTTCCATACAAGTAAAAATGAGTTCTGATATTTCCGAAGTAGAAGATAAGAATGAGTTTCTTACTGAACAACTTTCTAAGATGCAAATTAAATTCAATACCTTAAAAGATAAGTTCCGTAAGAAAAGAGATACTCTCAGAAAAAAGTCATTGGCTTTAGAAACTCTCCAAACGACCTAAGCCAAACACAGCAGCAAATAAAGGAAATGAAAGAGATGTATGAAAATGCAGAAGCTAAAGTGAATAATTCCACTGGAAAGTGGAGCTGTGTAGAAGAGAGGATATGTCAACTCCAACATGAAAATCCGTGCATTGAACAGCAACTAGATGATGTTCATCAGAAAGAGGATCATAAAGAGATAGTAACTAATATCCAAAGAGGCTTTATTGAGAGTGGAAAGAAAGACCTCATGCTAGAAGAGAAAAATAAGAAGCTAATGAATGAATGTGATCATTTAAAAGAAAGTCTCTTTCAATATGAGAGAAAGCAGAAGGAGTAGTAAGTATCAAGGAAGATAAATATTTTCAAACTTTTAGAAAGAATATTTAAACATCTGGCTCTGGATACGTGTTGAACTTAGTTGAATATAAAAATCAATGGATAAAAAGTGTGTTTACCATACTGTATAATTCCATTTACATGAAGCATCCAGAAAAGATAAACGTATAGGGACAAAAAGTAGACTAATGTTTGCAAAGGGCTGGGGCTGAAAGCTGGTAGTGACTGCTAATGGGCCTGAGGGATCTTGCAGTGATGGAAATGCTGTAAATTTGGATTGTAGAGATGGCTGCACAACTCAGTAAATGGACTAAAAAATCTTTTAACTTTAAGTTAAAACAGATACATTCTATAGTATGTAAATTATATTTCAACAAAGCTATTTTAATAAAAAAAAGGAAAACCGTGTTTACTATACCAGCTTAGAAACGTGCCTCATTTCTAGGAAATAAAAGGTAGAGGTGAGAGATGATTTACTTTGAGAAAAGACATTGTGTCACCTATGAAATTTTATTAGGCACAGAGTCATATTTTAAGGTAGATAGTTCTGTACTGCTGAAATAATAATTTTAATGACTTTATGTTGCCACATGTTAAGACCATAATGTAAGTATAAATGGAAATGTTTACACCTGAAATGAGTATTTTCAAATTAAAATTTAATTGATTTTCTTTGACACTTAATTCTAGATTTCCCAGATGAACTGAAGTGTATTGCTGTGTCTTGTAATACCTTGCTTTAAGTAGCTTTTTATGTATTTTAGTTGGTATATCTTTGTTATTAATCATATTAATTTAACAGATCTGAAAATATGTCAAATTACATATTTTTATGACTATGTAATGTTTTAAAGGCACCTACTTGTTATAAAATCATAATTTAGGATACATGTGGTAATATTTAGCAAAACTATATTTGGTTTAGTCTTCCCACTGGTATTTATAGTTTACTTTGAATATTTATATTAATAATTAGCTCCTAATTTTTATTTCAAGGCTCAATGACTATCATTGGAATATAATTTTGTTCAGTACAAAGATACTTGTAGCTGCCTGTGATTTATGAGTAAGGCATTAGATCCCTATTTTCAGACTGAGGGGTGGCAGGCTTCACGTACAGTGGGAATGGAGTAATTACAGGAGGGAGTTGTGGGAGCTTTGAAGTCAGAGAGGGAGGTAGAGACCTGTTTACCTAGGACCTCAAAGGCCATTGGAATTTTACTTTTATTCTGAGATAGGAATCTGTTGGAAGGATTTGAACAGGTGATTGAATATGTCAGGAACTTTGAGGTTGAGTTGAGCTTCTAAGGTGATTGAATGGTGGGATGAATCTGTTATGTAAGTAAGAGAATACCAACTTGGCAGGAAGAGAACATATTGTGCATCCCTCACTGAATTCAGTAATAAATACAAATGTGTACATGTGATTAAAAGAAGGTGAATTGATATGTGTGGTGATAATTTTCAAAGTAGGTATGTTAGAGTTAAATATTATTAACATAATTTAATAATAAGACAATTTATAAAATCAGTAACAAAAATATTTTCTCAGGAGGTTGTGAGACAACTTCAACAAGAAGCGGCTGACAGACTAAAAAAATTAACTATGTTAGAGTCTCCACTGGAAGGTATATCACATTATCACATTAATTTGGATGAGACACAGGTCCCAAAGAAGAAATTATTTCAAGTGGAAAGTCAAGTATGTATGGAACTTAGCATGTCAACTGTTATTCTGTAGCTAGTTGAATTACATAACATGTTTTAGGATACTAATTATGGCAGAAGCTTAATTTTTTATTTTCATTATAATGAATTATTTCCATTTTACTATCTCTATAATGTACTTATTTTTTTATATAGTGACTTTCATTCTACCATTTTGAAAAACCATTGCATACCTTTTCTCTTACAATATGTACCCTTGGAAAAGTTGAGAATTATACATCATTCCTCATAGAAAACTGACTTTTGTCCTGTTAAAACAGTATTTTAAAGTAATTTTTGTATTGCTCTGGTGAGGCAGACCAGATTAAATCAGAGAAGAATGTTTCATGGAATGTTCCAGAAAATTGTCTTATTTCTTCACTTTTGTGAGTGGACACAGAATCTGTGTCTATTTATTTCACAGATTCTAGGTTAACTTGTACAGAAAGGCCGTTATACTATTCTTTTAAAAGTGCATGTTTTAGGTTAATTTACAAACTATTTGAAAAGTTAGGTATTTTCTTTATTATCTTTTATTTAAAATATACTATAAAACTGTGGAAATAATTAAATTTGAGATAACATGTACATCAAAAATTGAGAGTTGAGAAAATTATCTTGATCCTGCCTTTGGATTTTAAAAACAGTTTCACTGAGATATCATTCACATTTCAGAGAGTTCAACCATTTAAAATGTACAACTCAGTATCTATTAGTATATTCACAGCATTTTCATCACCCTGAAAAGCAACCCCACATCTCCTAGGCATGACTGCAGCCTTCCTCCATGTCCCTCCACCTACCTCTGTTGTAGGCACCCACCCACCATCTATCTACTTTTGTCTCCATATGTTTGCCTGTTCTGCTTATATCATATACATAGAGCTATACAATACGTAGTCCTTTGTGACTGGCTTTTTCACTTAGCATAATGTTTTCAGAATTCACTTAGCATAATGTTTTAGCACACACTGGTAGTTTATTTCTTCTTATAGTTAAATGATATTCTATTCCATGGCTATACTGGTTTTCCATTCATTCATCAGTTGATGGACCTTTAGGTTAGTTTCCACTTTTTAGCTCTTATGAAAAATGCTGCTGTGAACATTCTCTTACAGGTTATTATGTGGACACGGGTTTTTATTTCTCTGCCATTGGACTTTATCCTCAGAGTTAATTGGGCAGATTTCACCACTTGTCTTGCTCATGCTATTCTTTCTACCTTCTCAGTTTGTGTTCATCTAGCCTCATTCACTCAGACGTGGCAGACAATTTATTGTTTTCATGAAGCTTTCTCTGACTGTTCTCTCATTGACCTTATGTGTTAGCAATCATTGTCTAGTCTGTGCAGAAAAACTTAGTTCTTAATTTTACATGGCTTTTTTTTATGGAAGATAATTTTCTCTCATTATAAATTTGCTTAATGGGGGAATAATATATAATATGTATGCCACCTATCCTTGCATACATTGAAAATATTTTAGCTTAGAAGTTTGTAGCATACAATTCAATACTTTATACCATACCAATTATTTCTTCTTTGAGACCTTGACACAGTAAGATTTATATTCTAAGTGTGTTTTTAGCAATTATATATCAAATCTAAACCAATTAGTTTAATACAGGAGACTTGTTAAATCACATATTTATGTTTTTCTCTCTATGAAAAATAATCTAAATTGGCCTTTTTTCACTATGCAGCAGAACTGTATTTCTGGACTGCTACCAGTTTGTCAGCTGAACAGTTCTGGGTGCAGCTTGTCCGATGACGGATAGCACAGCACCTCAATCTGAGTGCTCAGCAGAGTGCTTGTGAAGGCAGCACCACAGCAACAGTTGCTCAGAGGGAACGGATTCAGGAGCCTTGATTTAACAATAGAGTCCAGGGTTTTCAGCTCATTGTCTTTAGCCTGTCTCTGCTGGTCATGTCAGTTATGTACTATTCAATCCAGGAGGTGCTGTTTACATTGTAGTACATACATAGTCATTGCCTAATGAGTCATACAGAGAGAAAAGTAAGTTATAAATTATGTCCCCCATTTGCTGCAACTCTCAGTCGTAAGAATGATTCAGTGCAGCTATAGGAGAGTACTTCCATTGGCATGCCACCTGCCTAAAATACACAATTTTGTTAAGATATACTATAAAATTATTATGTTAATAGCAAATATTTTATGTAGCTCACTATGTTCCACGTAGTCTTCTAAGTGTTTCATGTTAGTCCCCAGTTAAACACCTGGTTTTGGAAGGCTGAAGCAGGAGGATCGTTTGAGCCCATGAGTTTGAGACCAGCCAGAGCAATATAGTGAGACCCTGTCTCAAAAAAAAAATTTTTTAAACACTTATCTGAGGCATGGTGGTGCACGCCTGTAGTCCCAGCTACATTGGGAGGCTGTGGTAGGAGGGTTGTTTGAGCTTGGAGTATTGAGGCTGTAGTGAACAGTGATCAAGCCACTGCGCTCCAGGCTGGGTAACAGAGGGAGACTGTCTCATAAATAAAACGTTTTGTATAGATTCCCATAGAAGTGAGTTAGACATCAGTCATAGAATTATTAGCTACTTTGATGTCTACCTTGGGAGTAAAACATATAATAAGGGGCAGCATTAAACCATCTCAATCAATAGCCTCCAACTTCTCGAGAAGGTTCTTATTTCATGAATTTCTAAACAAGCGACTACCTGGATTAAGACATTTGGTGGACACCATTTTGAGATGAACAATCTTGAATGAGAAGAAGGGAGATCTCTACTTACTGAAGCTTCCCAATGACATAGTTAAGTGTCCCCCAAAAGAAAATTTAGAAGACTTTCATCATGCCATATCTCTATGGAAAAGGAATTTCTTTAAAAGAAAACAAAGGCAAACAATTGATAATATGATTCTCATGGGAAAGTTTTCATTATAAAAGAAAAAGAGGGCTGGGTGCCGTGGCTCACGTCTGTAATCCCAACACTTTGGGAGGCTGAGGTGCGTGGATTACCTGAGGTCAGCAGTTCAAAAACAGCCTGGCCAACATGGTGAAACCCTGTCTCTACTGAAAATACAAAAATTAGCCAGACGTGGTGGTGTGCACCTGTAGTCCCAGCTACTTGGGAGGCCGAGGCAGGAGAATCACTTGAACCCAGGAGGTAGAAGTTGCAGTAAGCCGAGATGGTGCCACTGCACTCCAGCCTGGATGACACAGTGTGACTCCATCTCAAAAAAAAGAAAAAAGAGAAAAACAAAAAGGGACAAAGTATACTGGTCCAAAAAAGAAGAAAGCAAGAAAAAAAGGACAAAGTATACTGGTTACTATCATAACAGTGAGATAGTCCCCCTTTGAGATTAGAAAATAACAGTACACTCAAAGCAACATTAATGAGAACCAACATAAAATAGACAACATTCACTATCTACAAAAGTAATCTGCACCAATTAGCAATGTATGAGCATGTGGTTGAGAATATTTTCTATAATATGTGTACTAGAAGGAAGAGACCTCAAGAAAATGGTCAGAGCTGGAAATGTAGATTAGGGAATCTAGGTCAAAGTTTTGAGATTTTAGGAGTCCTGAGAGAATTTAAAAAGAGAAATAACCACCAGGCATGGTGGCCACACCTGTAATCCCAGCACTTTGGGAGGCCAAGGCAGGAAGATCATGAGGTCATGAGTTCAAGACCAGTCTGGCCAACAAGTTTTTTATATAGGTAAACGTGTTCCATGATGGTTTGCTGCACCTATCAATCCATCACCTAGATATTAAGCCCTGTGGGCATTAGTTATTGATCTTGATGTTCTCCCTCCTGACCCCAACATGCCCCAGTGTTTGTTGTTCCCCTCCCCGAGTCCATGTGTTCTTATCATTCAGCTCCCACTTATAAGTGAGAAGATGCAGTGTTTGGTTTTTTCTTTCTGCATTAGTTTGCTGAAGACATCAGCTTCGGGTTCATCCATATCCCTGCAAAGAGCATGATCTCATTCATTTTTATGGCTCCATAGTATTCCATGGTGTATATATACCACATTTGCTTTATCCCATTATCACTGATAATGTCCATCTGGGTTGATTCCATGTCTTTACTATTGTGAATAGTGCTGCAGTGAACATACAAATGCATGTATCTTTATAATAGAATAATTTATATTCCAAAGTATGGTAATTTTAAATCAGTTTTGGTATTAAAAATCATGCATTTTGGAAAATATTGATAATGGAAAAATCCAAATTCTGCCAAAATATGTTGAGAAAATAGAGGGTAAATATATCTTTTCAAACTTTAAATGCCTCAGGCACTTAGTTAATCTTCCCCAGATCTGCGAAGACCTAGAAGGGGAGAGATTGGACTACCTTAATGAGGGCCATTTCAATCTCTTGGCCCTGCAGCAGCCATTTCAAAATACGTCAAAAAATATATTTTGGGGTAAAATATTTTGATTTCCTTCAGCTTCTTCTCTCTGTGATGCTGCACCAGAATCAGATTAGAAAGGAAGCCACATTATAAGTGTTAATAAAACCCATCTGATGAGATTTGATAGTTTGAAGGGTGTGTTTCCCAGACCCTTTAGATAGAAATTGGGGCCAAAGAAAACAAGGTCTTATTCCTCTATATAAATCTGTCAGTGCTTTAAGCAGTGAAAGAAAGATTTTTCATTTAATTTTACAGACTTGATACTAATGAAAAGGATAGCTTGTAAAATATAAATCTCTTTTTCTATAAAAAGGACATGTTGTTGATTCTCTTAGACCTTGAACCCTGGCCAGTGATTTGAAACCAAGCAGTACCTATCTCCAGATCTCTAGTACCAAATTAATTTGGGGTGGGGGGTAACAGGTTTATTGAGAAATAATGAACACGCCATGCAATTCACTCATTTAAAGTATAGAATTCATTAACTTTAGTATTTTCAGAGAGTTATGCCGTCATAATTACAATTAATTTTAGAACATTTTCATCACCCTAAAAACAAACCCCGCATCATTTAGCCATCTTCACTAGTTTTCCCTTCCTCCCTCAGCCCTAGGGAACCACCCACCTTCTTTGTATAGATTTGCCTATAAAACTCTGAAATAAAAAGCAAGTGGTCTGCTGGGACTGGCTTATTTCACTTAGCATAATTTTTCATGCTGCATCTGTGCTGTAGCAGGTATTGATGCCGGGTTTTTGCTCCTTAGTTCAGCTACATCTGGGTTCATCTCTCGTGACCAGGAAAAATTAAGCATGCAGACACATTGAGGAGGGCAGAATTTATTATGTGAAAGGACAGCTCTCAGCAAAGAGAGGGTTCCTGCAAAGAGGTTCTCACCTCACAATTGAATACCAGGATCACATGAGCTGAAGCTGCCAGGCTCCTCCTCTGCATAAGGCGTGAATTCCTGGTGACTCCACCCCATCCCCCCACTGCATGTGGGCCTCCGGTCTGCTGCGGGCATGTCCAGGCAAGACAAGTCCAGGTTCCCTTATCTGCACATAACATCTGGTCTAAACACTTGTGGGGCTGGTTGGAGATTCTCCGGGGACCCTTCCGTATCTGCCTAGGCATTTTGCTGTCTCCTACTAATACGGTATCTGTACTTAATTTCTTCTTATTGCTGAGTAATATTCCATTGTATGGATACATCAAACATTTTATTTATCCATTCGCCAGGTGATGGACCTTTGGGTTCTCTCCCACCCAAAGGTGACAGACGTTCTGGTTCTTTCCACCTTTTGACTACTATTAATAATGCTGCTGTAAACATTTATCTATGCGTTTTTGTGCTTGCGTATGTTTTTATTTTTCTGGAGTATATACTTATGACTGGAATTTCTGGGTCATATGGTAACTTCATGCTTAACCCTTTAAGGAGCTGCCAGTTTGTTTTCCAAAGTGGCTGCATCACTTTACATTCCCAGCAGCATTAGATAAGGGTTTTAATTTCTTTACATTTTTCCTAACACTTACTCTTTTTTCTTGAACAAAGATTTTATCCTGTGGTGTGAAGTGATACCACATGTGGTTTTGATTTACATTTTCCTAATGACTAATTACATTAAGCATCTATTAATGTGCTTATCCATCTTTATATCTTCTTTGCAGATATATCTATTCAAAATATTTGCCCATTTTTTAAAATTGGCTTATCTTATTTATTAATTGCAAGAGTTATTTATATTTCCTATATATGTAAGTCCCTTATCAGATACACGCTTTTCAAATACTTTCTTCTACTTGGCGTCTTACCTTTTCACTTCTTCATACTGTCTTCTGAGGCACAACAGTTTTCAATTTTGAAGTCCATTGAATCCATTTTTCCTTTGGAGTCATAGCTAAGAAAACACTGGCAAATGCAGTCACAAAGATTTATGCCAGTGTTTTCTTCTGAGAGTTTTATAGTTTTAGCTTTTACAGTTAACTATTTTATTTTGAGTTAATTTTTAAATAAGATATTTGGTCGAACTTTATTTATTTTTTGCTTATGGATACCCAGTTGTCCCAGCACCATTTGTTGAAAAGACTATTCTTTTCCCATTTTGTTCTTTCGTTAAGTGTGTATAAAATCAATTGACTGTAAATGTGCAGGCTTATTTTTAGATTGTCAATTCTTAGCTTGTTTATGTCTATTCTTATGTCAAGGCCCAATCGAATTGAATGAGAAGTTTTTTTCAATCATGTTGCATATTACCAGTTGTATTATGTCATAATAAAAATTAAATTTAGTGGAATATCTGTAACTTTACCTTTTGTGTCACAAAGGAGTCTCTGGCCAGCTTATACCTTACTTCCTGTAAGACATGATCAGACGCCAGGCTTACAAGACACACTTAATTTCTTTTTTTCTCCATTCAAGCCTTTAGTCTCTTTTTCATTGCCTCCCGCTATAGTTATATTTTCAGTAAATTTTGGTCACAGGATCTGCTGATATAGTCTAATATTTAATGCATTATGTTTTACTAACTCATTATAATTCATAGAACCTTCCATAGATGTTTACCATCTAGGAAGGAGAAGTTTAAGTCTGAGCCACCAGCTTTCCTCAGTGGAAATCAAGTGAAGTCATCATCTTGCAGTTTACAGACCCTCTTTCCTCCTGGTATCTGGTTCTCTTGGGTTGCACTGTGGCTAATCCTTTTCTTGGTGCAGATCTTGCATTCTCAGAAACCACAGTTCCCTGTATTGACCTCCTTTTACTGAAACAGAGATGCACAGCTCTGCTTTCTAGCTCAGTAGAGGATTCTTGGAATAAAACGTTTAACTCATTCCAAGAAAAAGTCTTAGGAGTGCAGCACTTCAAAATCAGGTAACGTTCAGGCAATTTATCAGAGACACATAGTAGATTAGTATTTTGACTTTCAAAATTTCAGAGCCAAGTTGTGTGCTACAGACAGACATTGTGGCATAACATAGAGATGGGATGGTCTTAACTTCTCCATACAAACAAGCTTGGAGTAAGGTAAAGGAGAAATTGCATTTGATGTCTTAACACTCAAAACATACTATGCTTATTTTACTTCTGTGAAGACTAAAAATCATTCCATAATAATCTCCTTATTTCCTCATTTAGAAAATAAAATGAAAATTGAATACTAGGTTGATTAGTAAACACTCAAAGCTTCTTCTTTTAGAATTTTAGTTAATTGAAATCAGGTAAATGTCTGATTTTGCCTATGTCACCAAGTATTTCTAGTTGTTTTTCAAATCATACATCTTCTTGCTTCCCAGTCTTATTTCCTAACTTGAGGGGAAATTGTAAGGAGACACCCTTGCCTTGTTATCAGAATTCATAATTGAAGGAGTTTTAGGAAAATTCCTCCTCAGCAGCTTATGTCTCTCTCCTGGTTATCTGCTGCTTCTCAATAATGTTTGACATCAATAAATAAATAGCAACATTTATTAGATCCTGCTTTAAAGGAGACTCTTTTCTGCTGCATAAGTTATGTTTCCTGTTGTCTCTTTTTAAAACTTATTTTCCTAACAATTACCCAGAGTCTTGTGGCTTGAAAGAAAAACATTTATTTTGTTCATGAACCTGTGGTTTGGGAAAAACTTGGCCAGGACAGCTTGTCTCTGCTCCCTTCAGCTTCCCTAGGAACAGCTGATTAGTTGGGGAAATGGAATCCTCTGAAGCTTTGGTCACCCACTTGTTTGATGGTTGATGCTGGCCATCGGCTGTAAACTTGGTTGGAACAGGAAGCATAAACACTGACACAGGCACTTTCAGGCTCTCTTTGTGGCCTGATGGCTCTCACAATTGGGGCTGGGTTCCAAGGGAAAACAGTCTGAGCTAGGGAAGCCACATGGTATTCCTTTCACTACATTCTACTCATTAGAAGGAAGTCAGTAAGGCTGGCCCATATTTTGTTTTTTAAATGGGATGAATGAAGCTTCTCTTTTGTTTTAATTGACACATATATACATAATTATGGGCTATAGAGTGATATTTTTATACACGTATATAGTGTGTAATGATCAAGCTAACTAGCACATTTACTACTTCAACCATTTTTCATTTCTTTGAATTGTGAACATTCAAAATCTTCTGGCTTTTTAAAAATATACAATAAGTCATAGTTGACCATATTCACCCTACAATGCCACAGAACACCAGAACTCACTCCTCTTATCTAACTGTAATTCTGTATCCATTAACCAGCCTCCCCTCCCCTACTTCTGTCAGCTTTTTTTTGTTAAGAGACAGGGTCTTGCTAGTGTAGTCTGGGCTCTGGGCAACTGTAGTCACCCAGACTGGAGACAGTGGTTTGATCATGGTTCACTGCAGCCTCAAACTCTTGGGCCCATCTGATCCTCACACCTCAGCCTCCTGAGCAGCTGGCATTATGGGCATGCACCATTGCACATGTCTGATTTTTGACTTTGTAGAGATATCGCCCTATGTTGTCCAGGGAGCTCTGGAACTTTTGGCCTCAAATGATTCTCTTGCCTTGGTCTTACAAAGAGCTAGGAAATTACAGGCATCAGCCATATTGCCCAGCCTTCAATTTTCCTTTAGCTCCCACATATGAGTAAGAATGTGCAGTATTTATCTTTCTGTGTCTGCACTTAACATAACATCCCTCAGACTGATCCACGTGGCCACGAATAACAGGATTTAATTCCTTTATACGGTGAATAGTATTCCACTGTGTTTGTGTGCCACAGTTTTTCATCCATTCATTTGGTGATGGACATGTAGGTTGATTCCATACACAAGCTGTTGTGGATAGAGCTACAGTAAACATATGAGGACAGATATCCTTTTGATCTATTGTTTTCTTTTCTATTGCCTGAATACCCAGTAGTGGGTTTGCTGGATCCCTCGGCAGTCCCATTATTAGTTTTTTTGAGAAAACCTCCTGTTGTTCTCTGTAGTGGCTGCACTAATTTACCTTCCCACCAACAGCTTGTAAGAGTTTACTGTTCTCTGGAGCCTCACCAGCATTTGTTATTTTTTTTGTCTTTTCAATGACAGCAATTTATCCAAATTGAAGCAAGATTATATCACATTGTAGATTTGATTTGTATTTCCCTGAGGATTAGTGATACTGAGCATTTTAAAATTTATTTATTGGCCATTTGTATTTCTTTTTCTAAAAAAAAGTATAGTTAGATATTTTGCCCAATTTTAAACTCAGATTTTTTTTACTGTGAAGTTGTTTGAGTTTTTTTGTATATTTTGTATATTAGTCCCTTATTAGGTGAATAGCTTGACAATATTTTCTCCTATTCTGCAGGTTTTCTCTTCACTCAGTTGTTGGCTGGACAGAAGCTCTTTAGCTTAAGGTAGTGTCATTTGTCTATGATTTGTTGTTTGCCTATGCTTCTGATGTCTTACCCATAAAAATCTTTGTGCAGACGAATGTCCTCAAGCATTTTCCCTATATTTACTTAGAGTAGTTTGATAATTTTAGGCCTTACATTTCAGTCTTCAATCGATTCTGAGTTTATGTTGTTATATGGTGTTACATAGGAAGCTAATATCATTTTTCTCCATATGGATATTTAGTTTTCCCAGTGTCATTCATTTGAAGAGGCTGTCCTTTCCCCAGCGTATGTTCTTGGCATGTTCGTCCAAAACCAGTTGCCTGGAAATATGTGGATTTATTTCTGGGTGCCGTATTCTATGGCCTTTACCCCAAGAATCATTACTTCTTAAAATGCAATTCAAATTAGCACGAAACTTTTGCAGTTTAAGGAAAGGCTTATAGCATCAGAATCCTTAATCATAGATTTCATTATTTTGTGTTTTTTTTTTTTGAGATAGGGTTTTTGTCTGTCATCCGGGCAGAAGTGCAGTGATAATAATTCACTGCAGCCCTGAACTCTGGGTACAAGCCATCCTTTTGCCTCAGCATCCCAAATAGCTGGGTCTACAGGCATGAGCCACCATGCCCGGGTAATTAAAAAAAATTTTTTTTGTAGAGATGGGGGTCTCACTATGTTGCTCTGGCTGATCTCAAATTCCTGGCCTCAAGTGATCTTTCTGCCACAGCTTTTAAAAGTGCTAGGATTACAGGCATGAGCCACCATGCCTAATATAGAGTGTAATATTATTTTCAAAGTCTTATTCCTAGACCCATTTATTGACTTTGGCCTAAATAACTCAATATGATATCTCTGAAACTTTTTTTGACATACTGTGGGGAATGATAATGAAGGAAGGGGGTTAGACACTTTTTACTAGGAGATAACTTTGTACCATTTAAGGAGGAACAAAAATGAATTATCAGAAAAATAAAAGTTAAATGAAGTATAAAAATTCTATGGCAAAGATGATGATAGTAAAGAATATATTTTTATGACTCATGGTAGCTTTAACTTTGTTCTTAAAATTCTGAGTAATTTAAGGGTTCACATTTGAAGAATCTGCTGCATTACAGATAACATTTTATTGCAAGTAAATGCATTTCAAAATTTGCTATTGGTTTTGTATTAGACTATTCTCAGCCTACTTCATTATCAAGCTATACTATTTTATTCATGCAGTTTGATGATCTTATGGCAGAGAAGGAAGCTGTGTCTTCAAAATGTGTCAATTTGGCTAAAGAGAATCAGGTTTTTCAACAGGAGTTATTATCTATGTAAAAAGTACAACAGGAATGTGAAAAACTTGAGGAGGAAAAAAGATGTTGGAAGAAGAAATATTAAATCTTAAGACACATGGAAAACAGTATGGTAGAACTTAGTAAACTACAAGAATATAAATCAGAGCTAGATGAAAGGGCAATGCAGGCAGTAGAAAAATTAGAAGAAATCCATTTACAGGTGAGTTGTTTAAATCAGGTAAGTTTACTTGTAATGTGCTTTCATTTATTTCACTGCAAATTATATTTTGGAGATTATATATATATATATATATATATATATATATATATATATATAGTGTTTCATCTGCCTCTCTTGTAGCAATCTGCTTTGTAGAGTTCTAGAAAAAAATGGTATCTGTTTTTTCTTTTAAATATTTAAATTTCCATTATTATTATAACAAAATCTTTCAGAGTAATGATTCTCATTATGGAGTCATTTGATGATTAAGACCAGTTGGCAAAGGAAAAAATTGTGATTTAGAAATTATGTGATAATTATGAATTGGTCTTAAGCTACAGTGTTCATTGATCACTTTTTAAAATTATGAATGGATTCTATTACTTTTTATATGACCAGATTACATTAATACTAGCATAATTATGATTTCAAATTTTTACAAATCAGACTTAATTCTGAATTCAGTTATTAGTTTTGATATTGCTGAAATATTTTAAACTTCAGCCTCTTTTTTAACATATTAAAAATACTCTTTGAATCACTGATGCAAAATGAAAGGCAACAAACATAATAATTAGGTTATAATTGTTTTAAAAGTGTATTCTTTTCCTCTGTTTTAGGAACAAGCACAATATAAAAAACAATTAGAGCAGTTAAACGAGGATATAATACAGCTTCACTAAATAAGAAGGAACTCACACTTAAAGATGTGGAATGTAAATTCTACAAAATGAAAACTGCTTATGAAGAGGTTACAACTGAGTTAGAAGAATATAAGGAAGCCTTTGCAGCAGCGTTGAAAGCTAACAATTCCATGTCAAAAAAATTAACTAAGTAAGTCAAAATATACACTCATAGAAAATGAATTAAGCTCATTAATTTGTTTCAAAAGCATAATTTTTAGTGAGATGGCTTCATGAGATTAGAAGGAAGTGAATGCTAATTTCACAATGTAATTTTGAAAAATAATGTTAGTAAATAATCTTACCTTTAAAATGTTAGTCAAAGATAGTTTTTGTCTCTCCTCTCATTTTTTTTTTTTTTGCTTTTGTATGGCTTTTTTCCTGAAAAGTCTCATGTAATTAACCTGATCTGTTAGTTTTTTTCACTAAGTATTTTTGAAGCTTTATAATTAATGAAGTGATCTTGTTATAAAATTACTTGTCAGAATTTCCCTAAATAGAAATATTAATGTGTTTAATTTACTTTTCTGTAGATCACAACCTAAATGCAAAGTGGTCCTGCTACTCTGGGCACAATTGTTTTTGATTGTGATCTTTAGTATTATCACCAGAGGGTGCCTCAAGAAAGACTATTTGTGTAACATATTCAAGATGTTACAGAAAGGCACCCTTGTGAAATAGGGAATAATTATCACAGGAATTTAAAGAAGTGTAATTCACAAAGCGGTTAAAAAATAGCACCTTGTTCAGCCTGAAGCAGTGTGTGGAAGGCAGAAAGAACATGCCCCACCTCCAGGGCCTTTGTCACAGAATATGGGCCTTTGTCACTAGAATATGGTGTCTCTTAGAAGATTCATGAAAGAATGAAAAGGATCCTGAAAAACACTCGTGAACACAGATTTCTAATAACTTTAATATCATGGGTAAAAATTCCCCATAAGTTCCCCGATACCCCAAGAATTGGACTGGTTAAGAATTCTCAAAAGTTAGGCTGGGTGCAGCTGCTCATGTCGGCAATCCCAGCACTTTGGGAGGCCAAGGCCAGTGGATCACTTGAGGTCAGGAGTTTGAGACCAGCCTGGCCAACGGTGAAACCCCACCTCTACTAAAAATATAAAAATTAGCCGGGTGTGGTGGTATGTGCCTGTAATCCCAGCTACTCTGGAGGCTGAGGCAAGAGAATTGCTTGAACCCAGGAGGCGGAGGTTGCAGTGAGCCAAGATTGTGACACTGCACTCCAACCTAGGTAACAGAGTGAGACTCTGTCTCAAAAAAAAAATCCCAAAAGTTTAATAAAAAGACCAACTGGTTTATAAAACTGCTAACCTAAGTAAAACAAAAATTGTATACCAAGGAAATATTTTGCCACATTTGCAAGCTAAATCACCAATATTGAAATTGTTTAGATATATAATTTAAATAAACTCCATGGTCTAAGTCAAATCACCTATAACTACTCATCAGTTACCAGTGCCATGCACCTAATTTGGAGAAGCAGCTGGTATTCAAGAGGATGTAAGTCTAATGTTAATTAAGCACAGACTTATGAAGAACCAGGATGGCCACCTTATCCTTCTTAAGTCCTTAAAACTTTTGTTATTAAAAGTTCTGCATTCCATAACTCATCATGGAAAGAGAAAATGATCCAAATTAAATATATTGGTGTGGTGATTTGTAAACTGCTAAAATAGTTTATAACCAATGTTTGGTTTGTCAAACCTATATTCCTAGGAAAACAATCAAAACTTCAGGTACATTTGGTTACCTGATGGGCCATTTAAACATTTTATAAAGGGATTTCATTCAGTTGTCATTTTCAGTGCATGTTTTCTGATTGTATAAAAGCTCTTCCATGCGAGAGAGTTGATGTTAAAATAGTAGATTATTACCCTGCAGTGTATTTTCACCTGGTAAAGAAAGCCTTTTATGGTTCACTGAAGACAGTCAACCCCTGCAAAATCTAGAATCTGATGACTGGATCTTCTGAGAACATCAGAGAAGGACTGCCCTTGCCATCCACATGACAGCAAAACTTTAAAACCTTAAACTTTGGGTTCATAGTCTCACAACTCAGAAGGGTCCTTCCACACTTGGAACCATATACCCATTGGAACCCTTAAGGTAAAGCTAACAAGGACAGTTCCCCCCCCAGAAGAAGATGGCATCCTTAATGTGAACAGCTTTTCCCAAGATCACAGATCAAGACTTCTCTACTATCATGAGACACTTATCTGAAGTATCTGTGCAGCTGCTAACACTTATAACATGTGGAGAAAACATGGGGTATTATAAAGATTTGGTTGTAGGGAATTAACAGAAAAACCCACGAGTTAAGCAAGTAAGCTCTTTATCTAATTCATTCTTTAATCTATTTGATTTTAGGTGGTTTGATTTATGGGGACCCTGAGTTAGGAGCATATACCAAATTCTTGGTGTTATCCCAATAGTCATAAGAGTCTCCCTGGTGCACTGTACTTACTCAAATGTTTTACGAGTTTGCATGCAGGCATCTCTAAAATATCAAATGGTATCTCTTCAACTGGAATGACAAGAGATTAAAAAAAAAGTGCAACCATAAGGACACCATAACCTATGAGTGACATGCTAAACCGGAAACCCAAAACAATGAGAGTGACATGCTAAACCAGAAACCCAAAACAATGGGAGTGATGTACTAAAACTGGAACCCAAAACAATGGGAGTGACGTGCTAAACCAGAAACCCAAAACAATGGGAGTGACTTGCTAAAACTGGAACCCAAAACAATGGGAGTGACGTGCTAAAACCGGAAATGAAAACAATGGGAGTGATGGGCTTAAACCAGAACCCAAAACAATGGGAGTGACCTGCTAACCAGAAACCCAAAACAATGGGAGTGACGTGTAAAACCAGAAACCAAAACAATGGGAGTGATGTGCTTAAACTGGAACCCAAAACAATGGGAGTGACCTGCTAAACCAGAAACCCAAAACAATGGGAATGACTTGCTAAAATCGGAACCCAAAACAATGGTAACTAAGAGTGATGCTAAGGCCCTACATTTTGGTCACACTCTCAACTAAGTGAGAACTTGACTGAAAAGGAGGATTTTTTTTTCTAAGACAGATTCTTGGTCTGTCCCCCAGAGTGGAGTGCAATTGCACGATCTCGGCTCACTGCAAGCTCCGCCTCCCGGGTTCAGGCCATTCTCCTGCCTCAGCCTCCTGAATAGCTGTGACTACAGGCACCCGCCACCACACTTGGCTAATTTTTTGTATTTTTAGTAGAGATGAGGTTTCACCGTATTAGCAAGGATGGTCTCAATCTCCTGACCTCGTGATCTGCCCACCTCAGCCCCACAAAGTGCTGGGATTACAGGTGTGAGCCACTGCACCCAGCCAAAAGGAGGAATTTTTTAAGCAAAATTATGGGAGGCCATTGTTTTGAACTAAGCTCATGCAATAGGTCCCAACAGACCAAACCAAACCAAAATGGAGTCACTCATGCTAAATGTAACATAATCAAACTAAGACTTTAAGGAAACACATAAATCCTAGAAGAAGCCAGGTTTTGTTTTTCTCCTGTAAACAGGATGTTCCAGCATAAGAAGATATCTTCTACTCAAGTCCTTGTTCCACCTTTTCAAATCTCACTGTTCTATTTCCCAAGGGGTTTCTAAACCAAGTAAGTACATTTCAAGGGTAATAGTGACACCAGTGACTGAAGTTTTGGCCAATCTCTCAAAATTGAGAAAATAACCAAAGGGAAGGCATTGTTAAAGTGAACTAAGTATGGCCTGAGAAGGACTCCATAATTATATATATGAGTCCTTGTGGATGAACTGCAACCTACTTTAATAGGTATACAAGAATGAAAAACTAACTTGAGAGTATGCACCTGGAACAACAGCTACATCTTGGCCAATCCCAATGGCCAAACTTCAACCACTCAGGAACTGCCAAATGTTCAAACTGTTCAAACAAGGCAAATGCTGAGTTGTTTCTGTACCTCACTTCTGATTTCGGTATGCCATTTCCCTTTTGTCTATAAATCTTCTTCCACCACATGACTGCGCTGGAGTCTCTGTGAATCTGCTGTGATTCTGGGGACTGTCTGATTCGTGAATTGTTTATTGCTCAATTAAACTCCTTTAAAGTTTTCCTTTTAACAGAACTAACACAGAAGAATTTCCAGATCATGACCAGACGTTTTGTAATATCCAACCTTGTATTAACATGAATAGACTCTTCCTTAGATAGCTAACCTTGTTTTTAATATGAACAGACTCTCCCTTAGCTGAGAAAACCAGACAAACTCCATTTGACTCCTTCATTTACAAGACATCAAGGGCTCCTTAACCACCCCCTTTCCTCAAGTACTTTAACTTGTGCAAGCTGATTTTCAACATATCAAAGAGTACAATTAACTGATAAAGTGCTGAGACAAGCGATGTCCACAGTTCCCAGCAAATTACTCTGAGATAGTATCATAAAGCCCCCACATTTGTCCGGCAGATAATGCCCAGAGCCCCTTCACCTATCACTTTGTGGTGAATTTAAATCCCCTGCACCTGGAACAGTTTGTTTTCCTGTAACCATAAGTATTTTTAACATTTTTGTCGTTTTTTTCTTCTGTAAAGTTGCTGCAGCTAGAATCCCCCGTCCCCTCTCTAAACCAAAGTATAAAAGAAAATCTATTCCCTTCTTCGGGGCCAAGAGAATTTTGTGCATTAGCCATCTCTCAGTCACCGGCTAATAAAGGACTCCCGAATTCATCTCAAAGTGTGGCGTTTCTCTTTAACTCACTCAGGTATGACAGTTTCAACTATGGTAGAAGACTCGAGTAAGGCAAATACAGTCCCCCTAAATTTGACTATTATTTAGGTTAATGGTGAGTTTAGAAGAAATAAGTTAAGACTACACAGAGTGGGCTAAAGTGCAAATAAACACTGGAAATATTTCCCAGAAAATATGACTTTGAACAGGCTGCTGCACACCCTGCATGTACAGATAAACTAAGAAAAAGGTGTGGAGAGTTATTTAAGGACCTATGGTTAACTCAGTCCTCAATATGTTCCAGGTTTCATCCATGAATCGAGGAGGACCTCCCAAAAGCTGTTTGGGACCACACTCTTTGAGCAAGGAGCATACCTTATGATGGAAGCTGTGCTTTAGTGGCCGATGACCATTTCCACTGCACAACACTACAAGTGCTTACTGCCAGGCTGGTGTGAAATATGTTCCAGCACATAATCTATGTCACCAATGAAGGTGGTGGTTCAGACTTGGTGCACACAAGCTTTCCTGTCCCACAAGAACACAGCATGCTCTCTTCTCGGATTCCATTCCAATCACATAACAAATATGACTGCCTTTTTTCTCTCGGCATCAGAAAGATCAGAGGAAAATTTGCACTCAACTTAGACAACTCTAAGCTCTTATAACCTGCCTATATCTACAGGTCAGCTTTATCTTATTTATGTATATTTCCTTCAACTTGAGTTTTACTTATTTCTACTTTTCCTTTTTAATTCACAGACACCCATAAACTCAGAAAATACAGTGTAAAACAAACTGAAGAACAAATAAACAACTCACCAGAGATTTATTCATTTCCTGTTGCTCTTGGAAACACCCAGAGGACACTGGAAACATAGCTGGGATAGAAGGCAAATGACGTGGATTAAGGAGAGAACTGGTGTGGTGTGCTCCCAGATTCTTCTGCCCAACACTCTAGACACATTACCTGGGAAAGCCCTCCTCCCTCCTGAAAAAGAAAAACTTCTCCATGGGAGAAGAGTCCTTCATGCCTCATTAGGGGCAGCAAAGACTCAAGTTAAGATAAGATACATCTACAAGTACATTAATTGGTAGACATTAGATGCACAATTTATTTTTGAATAAAAATATGTATTACCTACTAATTTAGTAACAATATTATCTAAAGATATAATCTAATAATTTAATACAAAGAAACATTATAAGTTCACTAAAATAAATGTTATAGAAATATACTGGGCTGTATTAACTATTTTCCTATTAGTATGTAGATTCCACAAATAACTTCATATGAGTGTTCCCATGACAGTACATCTTGCTTTTCTATACCTGAACATTATGGAAAGTGCATCTTGCAAACCAGCAATTTTGGTCTACAGTTACGTTTTTTAAAATGTACATAATATGTACTTCCTGCAGTACACCATTCTACTCATGTTTCCCAATAACACCTTTCTTTCTATCCAAGCCCTCATATTATGCTCTGAGAATAAATTGGGCTTTTCCATCTGACTTGTCCAGTGAATGGACAATGGAAAATGTGATGCAAATATCCATTGGTTCTTCCCTTTTTGGACACAGTCAAATTGTGAAGAGGTCTGGAGCTACCATGTTGGAGACACAGGGCCTAGCCAAGAGTCACCACAAACCACCAGATTGTGAAGGAAACTATCTTAAACCAACCAGACTCAGTCAAGTCACCAGGTGACTAAGGCCTTTTTGTGATCCAGGCAACACAAATATATCAACTACCCAGCTGAACCCACCACACCAAAATGCAGATCCACAGAACTTCAAACAAATAAAATGGTGGTTGTTTTTTATAAGCCAGTAAGGTTTAATTAGTTCCTTAAACAGCAAGTATTAACTGTTACACCTAAGTGAACAGAATTCATTTCTGTGTTTTTAACAAAATTACGTAGGGGGAGAAAATCTTAAATTACAAATCAAATACAATCAATAGAACTTCGCAATCTAATGCTAAATTTGGTGATGGACTAGGTTTAATATATCTCAGACGCTGGAAAAAATCGAGCTAAGGTTGAAGGAATGGGACGGTGTTTGGAGAGTATTTTAATCTTCTCAAGTATGACAGGTCACTCCTGTACCCCAGACCACACTTTCAGGCCCCTTCAAATAAGGAATATTTCCTAAGTCCTTGACAGTTCTTCTCAGCTGAATTCACCTCAACCTTCTGAAAGTTCGTCCAAACTTTCTACTATCACCTAGTCTTTGCAAATCTTGTGCATTCTAGGGAGTAGAATTAATATTTCCTGAGCGAGGAAAACTGGGATCTTCACCTGTGACCTTTTTTCCTCCTCTGAAGCACCAGTGAGAGGTTAGACCAGATGGCTGTTATTTCAAGTGCGCTTCTTATTCATAGGGAACCCTCCCTTTCAAACTTTGTAACACACAGTTAAGACTGAAGTACCCTTAAGGCTGACAACCATCATCCATTACACCATCTCCCTCGCGGAATCAGTGAGTTCTTCCCTGGAAACTAGGTCTCATACAAACTTCTGTAAATGCGACCCAGGAGGACTAGGCAGGTCACACAGTGAAGGAGGGAACCAGAAACTTCACTTGCTAAAGAGACACCAGGAAACCCAACTAATACAAATGGCAAGTTTAAGACTAGAGGCGCACGCGTTTCGCACTACTCCTCTGGGAATGGGGAACGTCTCCCGAGAACTGTGTGTTAGCACCGGGACACATGGGCAAACTGAGTGACATGCGGGTTGGTAACCGGGTCCCTCAGCGGCAGGACAGGAGCTTGGCCTGCAGACTCCAGGCCCAGGGCCACCGGCCTCGCCTACCTGCTCCTGCACCTCTAGAACCCGCTTCACTGCCAGAACCCCACGCCTGTCCTCCCAGCCCCCGCCAGGGTCCGCGGCCAACACCTGCACTTCAGGCCCTGCCCGCCTGCGATGCGCCCACGCGTCTGCTCCCGCAACTAGGGAACACTGGTCTGGCCCCCCGGGATTCCCTGAGGCCCACGGGTTCCTCTTCGCCCTCGCACCGACCCGCAGGGACATAGAACCAAGCCCCAAGCTGGCCCAGCTACAGGGCCGCCTCTGGGTGCCACACTTCCGGAGGAAAATGGCGGAGTGGGCCGGGCGGCGCAAGCGCAGAGAGAAAAGCTGGTTCCCAAGGTCCTTGATGGTAACATCATTGGAAGGTGACACTACATTTCCCATGAGGCTCTGCGGTCCCCCGTTAGGAACCTACGCAGGACATTCTGTTTTGCCCAGCAGTTGAGTTCAGTTACCCAGACACCCGGACTTAATGGATCAGGACTGGTCCCAACCCAGGTGACACAGATGTGGCATTCTGGTTCTTTATTAAATCCTGGTTTCACAGCCTGGGACATTGTGAAAATAATGGAGAAATTTCAATAGAGGCCAATTGGTCTATGCTATTAATGAGTAACTTTTTTTTTTTTGGAGACGGAGTCTCACTCTGTCGCCCAGGCTGGAGTGCAATGGTGCAATCTCGGCTCACTGCAACCTCCGCTTCCCGTGTTCAAGCGATTCTCCTGCCTCAGCCTCCTGAGTAGCTGGGATTACAGGCGCACGCCACCACACTCGCCTAATTTTTGTATTTTTAGTAGAGATGGGTTTTCACCATGTTGGTCAGGCTGGTCTCCAACTCCTGACCTCGCGAGCCGCCCTCCTTGGCCTCCCAAAGTGCTGGGATTACAGGCGTGAGCCACTGCTCCCAGCCCTCAAGTCTATTTTTTATAGATGCATTCGAAAGCATGAAAAAAATCATGTTTCTATTTTACTTTAAAATTTTAAAAACACAACTAATGAATATGGTAATTCTCTTCCAATCCGTTATGTTTTCTCTCACTAAACTAATTTGTGAGCCTTCAATTTACACAGTTAGAAAATATGCTCTAGTGCATATACTAGGATAAAATAACAGGGTCATAAGACAGGTGCACTCCATAATCTTTGTGACAACTTACACTTCCAGTGTCTGATAAATATTTGCCTGCAAACTCCCACGTTTCATCCATCCATCAATCAATCAAATCTACCTATCTTTATTTATTTATTGTGAGAAAGACCTGAAATTTGCCTTTCCTTCCCTGATTTCTGCCACAAACTAGGCAAGGAGTTCTGCCTAGGGGTTTCTCAGAGCTCCAGCTACCACTGAGGTTCCTAACAGGGAAACTCAGGCTTGAATGCTCAGGGTTGATGTGGGAGTGCGTGTGAAACAGGGGTGGGGTGAAAGGGCAATGACGTTTGTAGGTGGGCAGATGGGGGTGTGAAGGGCTTTCAGGTAAGAGGCACACAGGAAACTGGGAGAGGCAGCGAAAGCACCTCACGGCTCAGATCACCAGAAGACGCTCCCACCAGTGCCATGACAGTTTGCCAATGCTATGGCACCACGGGAAGTCCCCAACCCTTGCCATAGAAACAGCTAGAAGTTGCTGCCCATTTCTAGCTATTTCCGAATAATCCGCCCCTTAATTAGCATGCCATTAAAAGTGAATTATAAAAATGACTACAAGCCACCCCTAGGCTGCTGCTCTGGGAGCACAACCAACGGAGGGCTCCCTGCCCTGCCGGAGTGGACGCAGGGCTGTAACACCGCCAATGCCTCCGTAGAGCTGCTTTCTTCCACCACAGGCTTGCTCTTGGATTTCTTCCTGAGCGACGCCAAGAACCTGCCCTTCCTCAGTGTGACTCTTGCCTAAAACCTATCCCTGGTTTTCTCATTTCCTAAGCATGCCCTGACTTGTTCTTTCATCTCCTCTGATCTTGCAATTGGTCCTCAGTGACTCTATTCTGCAGATCCAGAAAACTCAACCTTAATCTTCCCAGAGCCCTGTTGTCTCCAATATTGGAATCTCTAGCCTTGTTTTCTCAGACGCCTAGATTACAGGCCTCTCTCTTGAACACCTATTGGTATGGTATCTGGGGATCCTTTAAATACACGGTGATTGGCAGGGGTTACATAGCGGAAATCAGTGCCTGACAATTCTCCTTCCAGGATATGGACTGTCATTCCCTCTCTTGGTGGGCCTCAGTCTCTTATCCATAAAAGTAGAGATTGTAATACTCATTTGAATTGCAGATACCTCAACCTGAACCCACCTAATATAATGTAAAAGCCAAGAGTGCAACCCCTTTCCTCACCCCGTGAAGGTAAAGCCCTCAGAACCAAGGAGAGAAGGCTCAGGGATGATATCTGGGTGTTTCCAACGCTAACCATGTATTGTGGTTTTTAGTGTTCAAGTTTAAGCTTCCCCAGCTTTAATTCTATTGTAACAAGATTTATTTTTGTAATTCCATTTTTGGATTCTTGATTTCTTGATAAATAAATACAGTTATTTTTGTATACCAATCTTATATAGTGTTACATTCTTAAATTTGTTCATGAGTCCTAATACTTTTTAGTAAATTTCTTACGATTTTCTAAATGCAAGATCATGTCATCTATACATAAAGACAACTGTACTTCTTCCTTTCCAATATAGATGCCGTTTATTTATTTACGTTGCCAAGTTGTCCCAGCTACTACTGTTATCAAGTAAAAGGGTCTCACTGCCCAAAGCACAAGAAGCCGGTACCATGACACTGAGTTTTCGAGAAAAGAAAAAGTTTAAAGTCAAACCAAAACCTATGGGGTACAGGCGGGGCGCAGTGGCTCATGCCTGTAATCCCAGCACTTTGGAAGGCTGAGGCAGGCGGATCACAGGGTCAGGAGATTGAGACCATCTTGGCTAACACGGTGAAACCCCGTCTCTACTAAAAATACAAAAAACAAAAATTAGCCAGGCGTGAAGGCGGGTGCCTGTAGTCCCAGATATCAGGAGGCTGAGGCGGGAGAATGGCGTGAACCTGGGAGGCGGAGCTTGCAGTGAGCCGAGATCGCGTCACTGCACTCCAGCCTGGGCAACAGAGCTAGACTCTGTCTCAAAAAAAAAAAAAAAAAAAAAAAGCTATGGGATACAGTAAAAACAGTACTACAGTGCTAAGAGGTAAGTTTATAGAAAAAAGCATCTACATCAAAAAAAGTAGAAAAGCTTCAAATAAACAACGTAATAATACATCTTAAATAGTTAGAAAAGCAAGAGCAAACCAAAACCAAAATTAGTAGAAGGAAACATAGCAAATATCGGAGCAGAAATAAATGAAATTGAAATTTAAAAATATAAAATATCAATGAAATGAAAAGTTAATATTTTTTAAAAGACCAACAAAGTCAACAAACATTTAACCAGACTAAGAAAAAAGAGAGAAGACTCAAATACATAAAACCAGAGATTAAAAAGGAGACACTATAACTGATACTGCGGAAATTCAAAGACTCATTAGAAACTATTATGACCGACTATATTCCAATAAATTGAAAAACCTGGAAGAAATGGCTGGGCACCGTGGCTCATGCCTGTAATCCCAACACTTTGGGAAGCCAAGGCAGTTGATCACCTGAGGTCAGGAGTTCAAGACCAGCCTGGCCAACATGGTGAAACCCCATCTCTACTGAAAATACAAAAATTAGCCAGGCACGGTGGCATGCACCTGTACTCCCAGCTACTCCAGAGGCTGAGGCAGGAAAATCACTTGAACCTGGGAGGCAGAGGTTGCAGTGAGCTGAGATTGTACCACGCTGCAGCCTGGGTGACAGAGCAAGACTCCATCTCAAAAAAAAACCTAGAAGAAATGGATAAATGAAATTGAAGCCATAATAAAACATCTCCTAGCAAAGAAAAGCCTGGATTCAATGGCTTCACTGGCTTCACTGATTAATTTTACCAAACACTGAAGGCAGAATTACTATCAATCCTACTCAAACTATTCCAAAAAACAGAGAAGACTGTAGTATTTCCAAACTCATCCTATGAAAAAGACCATTCATCATGTCTAAGGGGGATTTATACCGAGGATGCCAACATGGTTCAACATATGCAAATCAATGAATGTGACACCTCATATCAACAGAATGAAGGCCAAAAACCTTATGATAATTTCAATTGATGCTGAAAAGCATTTAATAAAATTCAACATCCCTGTGATAAAAAGAAACCCTCAAAAAAACTAGATGTAGAAGGAACATACCACAACTCAATAAAAACCATATGCAACAGACCCACAGCCAGTATCATCCTGAACAGGGAAAAGCTTAAAGCCTTTCTTCTAAGATCTGGAACAAGACAGGAATGTCCACTTCCAACACTGTTACTCAACATAGTACTGGAAGTCCTAGCTAGAGCAATTCAGACAAGAGAAAAACAATAAAAGGGATCCAAATTGGAAAGAAGTAAAATTATTACTGTTTTCTTGTTTGCAGATGATTTGATCTTATATTTGGGAAAACCTAAGGACTGCACCAAAAAACTATTAGAACTGATCAACAAATTCAGAGTCACAGGATACAAAATCAAACTACAAAAGTCAGTAGCATTTCTAAATGACAAAAATGAACAATCTAAAGAAGAAAATCAAGAATGTAATACCATTTACAATAACTACAAATAAAATAAAATATCTGGGAATAAACATAACAGAAGAAGTGAAAGATCTCTACAATGAAAACTATAAAACATCGATGCAAAAAAATTAAAGAGGACACCAAAAGAAAAAAAAAAAGGAAAGATAGTTCATCTTCATGGATTGGAAGAGTAAATATTGTTAAAATACCCATACTTCACAAAGCAATCTACAGAGTCAATGCAATCCCTATTGAAATACTAATAACACTCTTCACTGAAATAGAAAAAAAATCCTAAAATTTATACGAAACCATAAAAGACCCAGAATACCAAAAGCCATCCTGAGCAAAAAGAACAATACTGGAAGAATCACATCACCTGACTTTAAATTATAGTACAGAGCAATTGTAAACAAAACAGCATGGTACTGGCATAAAACAGACACGTAGACCAATGGAACAGAATAGAGAACCCAGAAATAAATCCATACATTTACAATTAACTCATTTTCAATGAAGGTGCCAAGAATATACATGGGGGAGAGGACAGTCTCTTCAACAAATTGTGCTGGGAAAACTAGATATTCATTGGCAGATTTTTTTTTTTTTTTTGAGATGGAGTATAGCTCTGTTGCCCAGGCTGGAGTGCAGTGGCATGATCTGGGGTCACTGCAAGCTCCACCTCCCAGGTTCACACCATTCTCCTCCTCAGCCTCCCAAGTAGCTGGGAGTACAGGCGCCCGCCACCATGCCTGACTAATTTTTTTTTTTTTTGTATTTTTAGTAGAGACGGAGTTTCACCATGTTAGCCAGGATGGTCTCGATCTCCTGCCCCAATGATCTGACCACCTTGGCTTCCCAAAGTCATTTGCAGAATAATTAAACTAGAACCCTCTCTTGCACTATATACAAAAATCAAATCCAAATGGGTTAAAGACTTAAATCAAAGACATGAAACTACTGAAAGAAAACATTAGGGAAACTCTCCAGGAAATTGGTCTTGGCACAGATTTCTTGAGTAATAATCCAAAAGCTCAGGCAAACAAAGCTAAAATGAACAAGTGGTATCACATCAAGGTCAAAAGTTTCTGCATAGTAAAGAAAACAATGGGCAAAGTGAAAAGACAATCCACAGAGTGGAAGAAAATATTTGCAAACTATATATCTGACAAGGGATTAATAACCAGAATATATAAGGAGCTCAAACAACTCTATAAGAAAAAAACTAACAATCCAATTATTTAAATGGGCAAATGATCTGAACAGACATTTCTCAAAAGAAGGCACACAGGTCAGGCGCAGTGGCTCACACCTGTAATTCCAGCACTTTGGGGAGCCAAGACGGGTGGGCCACTTGAGCCCAGGAGTTCAAGACCAACCTGAACAACATAGCAAATAATTTTAAAGACTACCTGGGCATGGTGATGCCTGCCTGTGGTCCCAGCTACTCAGGAGGCTGAGGTGGGAGGATTGCTTGAACCCTGGCAGTCAACACTACATTAAGCCATCATCATACCACTGCACTCCAGCCTGGGTGACAGACTGAGACGCTGTCTCAAAAAATGAGCAAAAACAAAAAAGAAGATATATAAATGTCAAATAGGTATATGAAAAGAAGCTCAATATCATTGATCATCAGAGGAATTGAAATCAAAACTACAATAAGATATCATCTTACCCCATTAAAATGGCTTTTATGCAAAAGACAGGCAATAACAAATGCTTGCAAGAATGTGGGGAAAAGGGAACACTCTTACTCTGTTGGTGGGAATGTAAATTAGTATATTCACTATGGAGAAAAATATGGAAGTCCCTCAAAAAATTAAAAATAGAACTATCATATGATCCACTGCTGAGTATATATCCAAGAGAGGGAAAATTAGTATATCAAAGAGATATCTGCATTCCCATATTTATTTCAGCACTATTCATAATAGACAAGATTTGGAAGCAACCTAAGTGTGCAGCAACACATGAAGGGATAAAGAGAATGTAGTACATATACACAATGAAGTACTCTTCAGCCATGAAAAAGAATAAGATTCTGTCATTTGCAACAACATGGATGGAACTAGAGGACATTATGTTAAGTACAATGAGCCAGGCACAGAAAGACAGACTTTGCATGTTCTCACTCATTTGTGGGAGCTAAAAATTAAAACAACTGAACTCATCAAGATAGAGAGTAGACTGAGAGTTTCCAAAGGCTGGGAAGAGTAGCGGTGTTACGGGATCTTTGGGGTGTTACTTTTCTGGACAGAAACCTCTATGGCTGGTGGCACCTTTGCCCGAGTTTTGCTGGGCCTCGCACACTCAGCCTGGCAGGCTGTGCTCAGCTCATGCTACCACGTTGGATCCCATGCCTGCCAAGGGAGACTGCGTGGAGTGGCAAGGGGTGTGTGAGTGAGCATGGGGTCTGGCCACTGTGCAGTCAGATCTGCTGGCTGCTGCAGTGGGGCAGGTGGCTCCAGGTGCCAACACGGGCGCCAGCTCTCCACAAGGCTGTGGCTGGACCACGGGCACCTCAAGCAGCTTCCATAGCTTGCACACTGGGAACACAGTGGCACCCAGAATTTGGAGATATCAGGAACCAAAGGGCCCCAAAGAAGGAATCACAGCCCTGGCTTGGGGAGCTCCCAGGTCTGGGCTCCCCAAAAGGCCACAGCTCTTCTTTCCTTCTCTTTGCCCACAATGTGGTGAGCAAGCGGCATGTATCAGCCCTGTTTGTGTTACAGCTGTTTCAACCTCTTCCCTAGGATTTGTCTTAATTAATTCCCATATCGTCTTATTTTTTTACATGTGTTTCAACTTCAGAAGATGTATGGATCTAAACACAACATGATGTGTTAGCTAGCTGCCATATGAGTTTCTCCCTGTTTCACCACTATATAGCCTAAAGTTATTCCGTCATCCATGACTATCCTGGCTAGAGAGTCTGAAGATCTTTATTTGGTAGCTATGGCTTCAGCTAGTTCACTTGCTAAGTTACCTAGAGTGGTTGACAGATTTCTAATTATACGTTCATGAGAGGTTACTCCCCACCATTGCAAGAGACTTCTGCCAAACATAGGCCAAAATTCATCTCCTTGGTTTGCAGGTACGGTTTGTCTAATCCTGGAAAATAATTTCGATGAACTACTTCAGCGTTCAGAAACATTGGAGTTATAAATAGAAAAAGGAAGAGCCACATAACCTAATAGACAATTACCTCTCATATGTCAGTGGTCAACACATTCATAAGCCCATGTGTGCTTGATCCAGGGATCACACAGGGTCCCTGATGGATTCTGAAATTTAAGGCTTTGGTTTACTGGTAACAGAGACAGGTTAAAGTACATGTCTTCAGTCTTGAGTAGAGTGTAATCAGTCTGATTTCTTCTTCTTTTTTTAATGAGACAAACATCAGGTAAAGACCTTGACAAGAAGGAAGAGAAATCCCGAGATTCTATAATCATAATAATCGAATTGTAATTGCTAGTTTAAGTGGTCCTTCAAAAATACATCTCATTCCTGACAGGATAAAACAAGTTTTATAAAATATATTATATCTGGGTTCACTAGGGAACACTTGGAGCCAGGAAATAATTCAGGATTCAGCCCAAATTATAGGCAAATAATAAAAACTCAGAAAAAATGATCAGGGCTGGAATCTAATAGCATATGTCACAGTTTTCTTTTGGAACATAAATTTTCTCTCTCTAGTCCATCATTTTATCAAAGACAAATAATAGTAGGATAAATTTCTGTGCAAAATAAGTTTTAGTCTTATCCTGGCCTGATTATTTGCATAAAGTGCAGCAAGAATATTTATTGACCATATAGGCTTCTTAAAATTGGCTTTGTTGGAACTTTTTAATAAGGAATCTTAGACTTTTAAAAGCCTTGAGGCTAGCCAAGTCAAAGATTTGCATCAGACTGTGTCTGTAATACTTTTTTTAACCTACTTTTTAAAATTATACTTTAAGTTGTGGGGTACACAGGCAGAATGCACAGGTTTGTTACATAGGTATACATGTGCTGTGGTGGTTTGCTGCACCCATCCACCCACCACCTATATTAGGTATTTGCCCTAATGCTTTCCCTCCCCCCGCCCCCACCCCCCAACACGCTCCAGTGTGTGATGTTCCCCTCCCTGTGTCCTTGTGTTCTCGTTGTTCAACTCCCACTTATGAGTGAGAACATGTGGTGTTTCATTTGCTGTTCTTGTGTTAGTTTGCTGAGAATGACAGTTTCCAGCTTCATCCATGTCCCTACAAAGGACATGAACTCATCCTTTTTTATGGCTGCATAGTATTCCATGGTGTATATATGCCACATTTTCTTTATCCAGTCTATAATTGATGGGCATTTGGGTTGGTTCCAAGTCTTTGTTATTGTGAACAGTCCTGCAATAAACATACGTGTGCATGTGTCTTTATGGTAGAATGATTTATAATCCTTTGGGTATATACCCAGTAATGGGATTGCTGGGCCAAATGGTACTTCTAGTTCTAGATCCTTGAGGGATAGCCACACTGTCTTCCACAATGGTTGAACTAATTTACACTCCCACCAACAGTGTAAAAGCATTCCTATTTCTCCACACCCTCTCCAGTATCTGTTGTTTCCTGACTTTTTAATGATCACCATTCTAACTGGCATGAGATGGTATCTCATTGTGGTTTTGATTTGCATTTCTCTAATGACTAGTGATGATGAGCTTTTTTTCATATGTTTGTTGGTTGCATAATTGTCCTCTTTTAAAAAGTGTCTGTTCACATCCTTTGCCCACTTTTTGATGGGATTGTTCTTTCTTGTAAATTTGTTTAAGTTCTTTGTAGATTCTGGATATTAGCCCTTTGTCAGATGGATAGATTGCAAAAATTTTCTCCCATTTTGTAGGTTGCCGATTCACTCTCATAGTTTCTTTTGCTGTCCAGAAGCTCTTTAGTTTAATTAGGTCCCATTTGTCAATTTTGGTTTTTTTGCCATTGTTTTTGGTGTTTTAGTCATGAAGTCTTTGCCCATGCCTATGTCCTGAATGGTATTGCCTAGGTTTTCCTCTAGGGTTTTTATGGCTTTAGGTATTAAGTTTAAGTCTTTAAGCCATCTTGAGTTAATTTTTATATAAGGTGTAAGGAAGGGATCCAGTTTCAGCTTTCTGCCTAAGGCTAGCCAGTTTTCCCAACACCATTTATTAAATAGGGAATCCTTTCCCCAGTGCTTGTTTTTCTCAGGTTTGTCAAAGATCAGATGGTTGTAGATATGTGGTGTTATTTCTGAGGGTTCTGTTCTGTTCCTTTGATCTATATATTTGTTTTGGTACCAGTACCATGCTGTTTTGGTTACCGTTGCCTTGTAGTATAGTTTGAAGTCAGGTAGCATGATGCTTCCAGCTTTGTTCTTTTTGCTTAGGATTGTCTTGGCTATTCTGGCTCTTTTTTGATTCCATGTGAAATTTAAAATATATTTTTCCAATTCCGTGGAGAAAGTCAATGGTAGTTTAATGGGGATAGCAGTGAATTTATAAATTACTTTGGGTAGTATGGCCATTTTCATGATATTGATTCTTCCTATCGATGAGCATGGAATGTTTTTCCATTTGTTTGTGTCCTCTCTTTTTCCTTGAGGAGTGGTTTGTAGTTCTCCTTGAAGAGGTCCTTCACATCCTTGTAAGTTGTATTCCTAGGTATTTCATTCTTGTTGTAGCAATGGTGAATGGCAGTTCACTCATAGTTTGGCTCTCTGTTTGTCTGTTATTGGTGAATAAGAAAGCTTGTGATTTTTGCACATTGATTTTGTATCCTGAAACTTTGCTGAAGTTGCTTATCAGCTTAAGGAGATTTTGGGCTGAGACGATGGGGTTTTCTAAATATATAATCATGTCATCTGCAAACAGAGACAATTTGACTTCTTCTTTTCCTAATTGAATACGCTTTATTTCTTTCTCTTGCCTGACTACCCTGGCCAGAACTTCCAACACTATGTGGAATAGGAGTAGTGAGAGAGGGCATCCTTGTCTTGTGCTGATTTTCAAAGGGAATGCTTCCAGTTTTTGCACATTCAGTATGTTATTGGCTGTGGGTTTGTCATAAATAGCACTTAATATTTTGAGATATGTTCCATCAATACCAGTTTATTGAGAGTTTTTAGCATGAAGGGCTGTTGAATTTTGTCAAAGGCCTTTTCTGCATCTATTGAGATAATCATGTAGTTTTTGTCATTGATTCCGTTTATGTGATGGGATTACATTTATTGATTTGCATGTTGAACCAGCCTTGCATCCCAAGGATGAAGTCAACTTGGTCATGGTGGACAAGATTTTTGATGTGCTGCTGGATTCAGTTTTCCAGTATTTTATCCAGGATTTCTGCATCGATGTTCATCAGGGATATTGGCCTAAAATTTTCTTTTTTTGTTGTGTCCCTGCCAGGTTTTGGTATCAAGATGATCCTGGCCTCATAAAATGAATTAGGGAGGATTCTCTCTTTTTCTATTGTTTGGAATAGTTTCAGAAGGAATGGTACCAGCTGCTCTTTGTACCTCTGGTAGAATTTGGCTGTGAATCCGTCTGGTACAGGACTTTTTTTCGTTGGTAGACTATTGATTAATGCCTCAATTTCAGAACTTGTTATTGGTCTATTCAGGAATTTGACTTCTTCCTGGTTTAGTCTTGGTAGTATTCTCTGATGATAATTTGTATTTCTCTGGGATCAGTGGTGATATCCCATTAATCATTTTTTATTGCATCTATTTGATTCTTCTCTCTTTTCTTCTTTATTAGTTTGGCTAGTAGTCTGTTTTGTTGATCTTTTCAAAAAACCGGCTCCTGGATTCATTGATTTTTTAAAGAGTTTTTCGTGTCTCTATCTCCTTCAATTCTGCTCTGATCTTATTTATGTCTTGTCTTCTGCTAGCTTTTGAATTTGCTTGTTCTTGCTTCTCTAGTTCTTTTAATTTTGATGTTAAGGTGTCAATTTTAGATCTTTCCTGCTTTCTCTTGTGGGCATTTAGTGCTATAAATTTCCCTCTACACACTGCTTTGAAAGTGTCCCAGCGATTCTGGTACGTTGTGTCTTTGTTCTCATTGGTTTTGAAGAACATCTTTATTTCTGCCTTCATTTCGTTATTTACCCAGTAGTCATTCAGGAGCAGGTTGCCCAGTTTCCATGTAGTTGTGAGGTTTTGAGTGAGTTTCTTAATCCTGTATACTAATTTGAATGCATTGTGGTCTGAGAGACTGTTTGTTATGATTTCCATTATTTTGCATTTCCTGAGGAGTGTTTTACTTCCAATTATGTGGTCAATTTTCGAATAAGTGCAATGTGGTGCTGAGAAGAAGGTACATTCTGTTGATTTGGGGTGGAGAGTTCTGTAGATATCTTTTAGGTCCACTTGGTCCAGAGCTGAGTTCAAGTCGTGGATATTCTTGTTAATTTTCTGTCTCATCTATCTAATATTGACAGTGGAGTGTTAAAGTCTCCCACTATTACTGTGTGGGAGTCTAAGTCTCTTTGTAGGTCTTTAAGAACTTGCTTTATGAATCTGAGTGCTCCTGTATTGGGTGCATATATGTCTAAGATAGTTAGCTCTTCTTGTTGCATTGATCCCTTTACCATTATGTAATGCCCTTCTTTGTCTCTTTTTATCTTTGTTGGCTTAAGATCTCTTTTATCAGAAACTAGGATTGCAACCCCTGCTTTTTGTTGCTTTCCACTTGCTTGTTAAATGTTCCTTCATCCCTTTATTTTGAGCCTATGTGTATGAGATGGGTCTCCTTAATACAGCACATTGATGGGTCTTGACTCTTTATCCAGTTTGCCAGTCTGTGTCTTTCAATTGGGGGCATTTAGCTCATTTACATTTAAGGTTAATATTGTTATGTGTGAATTTGATCCTGTCATTATGATACTAGCTGGTTATTTTGCTCATTAGTTGAGGCAATTTTTCCATAGTGTCAATGGACTTTATAATTTGGTATGTTTTTGCAGTGGCTGTTACCAGTTGTTCCTTTCCATGTTTAGTGCTTCCTTCAGGAGCTCTTGTAAGGCAGTCCTGGTGGTGACAATATCTCTCAGCATTTGCTTGTAAAGGATTTTATTTCTCCTTCAACTATGAAGTTTAGTTTGGCTGGATATGAAATTCTGGCTTGAAAATTCTTTTCTTTAGGAATGTTGTATATTGGCCCCCACTCTCTTCTGGCTTGTAGGCTTTCTACCAAGAGATCCACTGTTAGTCTGGTGGGCTTCCCTTTGTGGGTAACTCAACCTTTCTCTCTGGCTGCCGTTAATATTTTCTCCTTCATTTCAACCTTGGTGAATCTGATGATTTTCTGTCTTGGGGTTGCTCTTCTTGAGGAGAATCTTAGTGGTGTTCTCTGTATTTCCTGAAGTTGAATATTGGCCTGTCTTGCTAGGTTGGGGAAGTTCTCCTGGATAATATCCTTAAGAGTGTTTTCCAACTTGGTTCCATTCTCTCTGTCACTTTCAGGTACACCAATCAAACGTAGATTCAGTCTTTTAACATAGTCCTCTATTTCTTGGAGCCTTTCTTCATTTCTTTTCACTCTTTTTTCTCTAATCTTGTCTTCTTGCTTTATTTCATTGAGTTGATCTTCAATCTCTGATATCCTTTCTCCTGCTTGATTGATTCAGCTATTGATACTTGTGTATGCTTCATGAAGTCCTTGTGCTGGGTTTTTCAGCTCCATCAGGTCATTTATATTCTTCTCAAAACTGGTTATTCTAGTTAACAATTTGTCTAACCTTTTTTTTCAGGCTCTTAGCTTCCTTGCATTGGGTTAGAACATGCTCCTTTAGCTCGGAGGAGTTTGTTATTACCCTCCTTCTGAAGCCTACTTCTGTCAATTCGTCAAACTCATTGTCTGTCCAGTATTGTTCCCTTGCTGGCGGGGAGTTGTGATCTTCTGGAGGAGAAGAGGCATTCTGGCTTTTGGAGTTTTCAGCATTTTTGCACTGGTTTCTCCACATCTTTGTGGATTTATCTACCTTTGGTCTTTGATGTTGGTGATGTCGATACTATTCCTTTCTCTTTGTTAGTTTTCCTTCTAACAGTCAGGTCCCTCTGCTGCAGGTTTGCTCGAGTTTGCTGGAGGTCCACTCCAGACCCTGTTTGCATGGGTATCACCAGTGGAGGCTTAGTTGGAAATGCATGAACCACCTGCCTTCTGTGTTGATCTCACTGGGTGCTGCAGGCCGGAGCTGTTCCTATTCAGGCATCTTGCCAGCTCTCCTGTAATACTTTAATGAGTGGGTGTAGTCCTCTCTTCTCAAGGTCCCCAAATATCTTGAGGTTCCTGGGCCCGTCAGAAACTGACATTCTTTACTTCTTACCACAAGGACAGCAACTTTGTAAAGGACCCTTGTAGACAGGACATCAAGCCAGTCATTCTAAGGGGCTTTGTATTGGTGCTATAAAGTCAACCTCAATTCCTTAAAGTGGTCTGGTCGTATCTGCCATTCAAGTTAAAGCCTTGATAAAACAAACAGTGTCTCTAATTGAATCCTGTTACCAAAAACAGATTCTTATTGAAATTATGCAAATAATTATATTGCCATAATTTAAGAATGCTCACGAATGGCTTCTGAATTTTGGAGAAATCAGCTAGAGAGACAGATAAATGGCTCAAATTTTTGTTCACAATGTAGTTTATCTAATGTATTGTAAGTTAAAAATAGCTGAAAAGAAAAAAATTCTTGACTTTGGAAAACAAAACATAAAGAGAATCAACAATGTTTCCAATGGAAGGGCCATGAATAAAATCTTTTCCTTCTTTTATAAGTTCAATCCCATGTAACTAAATCTTGTTCTGCTTGATTTCAAATAGTAATTCTCATTCAGTTTTTTGTGTTTTGCTTGATTTCAATTGGAAATTCTCATTCAGCTTTTTAGAGTCCTGGAAGATTTTCCTAGTCCAACAGTATGATCCCCAAAGTTATCTGAAACCATATTTAAGAGAACTTGTCAGAGTCCTTTCCTTTAAAAGTAATTTAGATGATAGCTGATTGTAAAGGCTTTTTTTTTTTTTTGAGACATTGTCTGGCTCTATCACTCAGGATGGAGTGCAGTGGCATGATCTTGGCTCACCGCAATCTCTCCCTCCTAAACTCAAGCCATCCTCCTACCTCAGCCTGCAAAGTAGCTGGGACCATAGGCATGCACCATCATGCTGGCTAATTTCTGTATTTTTGTAGAGACAGGGTTTTACCATGTTGCCCAGGATGCTTTCAAACTTCTGAGTTCAAGCAATTCACCCATCTTGGCCTTGCAAATTGCTGGGATTTTTACATGCGTGAGCCACCATGCCCTGCACCATGCCCAGCACCGTGCCCTGCACAGCCTCCAGCAGCGTGCCCGGCCTGTAAAGGGTTTTAGAGAAGAACTTTAAACAATCACCGTGGATGACAAAAACTTAGAATATCCTTTGGTTAAAATCCAGTGGAAGTTCTCAACTGGAGAGAAAATTTAGTTATTTCTATTATATGTAGCATTTTAAGATAACAGCCAGAATCATGACTGACGGCAACACATCAGATCAATCAGACTTCCACAAATTTTATATAATCTTTAGAATATTTATATTAATAATATATCTATACATATACAACTTTAGAGAATATTTAACATCATCAAAATTATGACTGATACCATATTAGATTTTTATAATTTATATAACATTTAAAATATTTATATTAATAATATACCTATAAATGTAACCAAAAGAAGGTTTAGACCAGGCACAGTGGCTCATGCCTGTAATCCCAACACTTTGGGAGGCCAAGTTCGACAGATCATCAGAGGTCAGGACTTCGACACAAGCCTGGCCAACATGGAGAAATCTTGCCTCTACTAAAAATACAAAATTAGCCGGGCGTGGTGGCATGTGTCTGTAGTCCCAGCTACTTGGGAGGTTGAGGCAGGAGAATCGCTTGAACCTTGGGGCAGAGGTTGCAGTGAACCTAGATCACGCCACTGCACTCCAGCCTGGGTGACAAAGCAAGATTCTGTCTCAGAGAAAAAAAAAAAAGAAGATTTAGACTTATCTTTTGCCAATGCTTCCCATACAATGTTATCAACTAAGTTTTAGCAAAGATGTAAAAAAAATTGAAAACATTTGACCAAAACAGAATGACAGTTTATTGTTTTTTATTTTATTATTTTTTTGAGACAGGGTCTCACCCTGTTGCCCAGGCTGGAGTGCAGTGGTGAAATCATGGCTCAATGCAGCCTCAACCTCCCAGGCTCAGGTGATCCTCCACCTTAGTCTCCCAAGTAGCCAGGACTATGAGCACTTGCTAAAACACCTAGCTAGCTTTTGTATTTTTAGTAGAGATGAGGTTTTGCCATTTTGCCCAGGCTGGACTTGAACTCCTGGGCTCAAGTGATCCACCAACCTTGGCCTCCCAAAGGGCTGGAATTACAGCCATGAGCCACTGCACACAGCCACATGTCATTTTTAAATAACAGTCATTCATTTAATTAGCATGACAACCAAAAGACATCAAAAGCAACATAGAAGGTTACATGGACGTGAAAACTGAAAACCCTCAGTTTTCCCAAGTAATTAAAAAAAAATAAAGGCAACACATGGATTATCTTGATAAAACCTAAAATCTTTATTACAGGCCAGTCATTTAAAGAGTAAAACTCCTGTGGCATAACTGTGTCTTCTTACAGGAAGCTAATTTAAATCACTTGAAAGTCAATTCCGATGATAAGGAGACTTGAATTTAATTAGACATAGAAAGAGTGTGTCCAGGGTCATGAGTGAGCATAATATTACAAAGGAATGTAAACAGGAAAACCAGAGCATAGAGCAGTGGGGATCCATAGCTCACAATGATAGCATGGAAGTTTCCTGGTTACATGAAGTAATTAAGACATATTTAAAAGCCAAGAGTACAAAATAAGACCTGATGAAAAACCTGAAGGAGTTATCATTGCAGCCAAGCAGGAAACCCAAGCCTTTTATTCCTTCTCAAGAAGGAACAGGAGACAATGATGTGATCTGTGAGTCATGTGTAACATGAAAGTACAGGAAAAGTTGAACTTCTGATATACAAATCTGAAAAGTTTTTATAGTAACAGATTTCAGGATCAAAAGTCAATATTTATTACCTCTTATTATGAGCAAATAAATACCTTAAGAAAACCTTGTTGTTTTAACCAAAATTTTTAGTTTTAATGTTTTTAATATTACAGCTAATTTAAATAAACTTTATAAACAATCTATCTGATCTCAATCAGTTTTGACCTCGATGTAAGATTTACATAAACTTTTAATAACCTTGTATAATTTTTTCATCTTTCCCAACTTTTTATACACATTTAGTTTTCTCTATCTTTTTTATTCCTTTAATTTAAAATAATCCTTAAAAATCTCTAAGCGAATTTACTTTTTCTGAAACAAAAACCGGTATACATTTTGCATACAGAATTGTTTCTCTTGTATCTAGTAGTCTTAATCACATATATCTACCAAGATATTAACACTTAGTAACCCTTATTTTAATAAAAAATCTAGGAAGCAAGAAATCTTGAATTGTCATATAGCAGTATCTTACATATGAGAATAATTTTATAATTTAGAATTATGTGTTCCTAAAACATATTTTTTAAGATGGATTTTCACACTTGTTGCCCAGGCTGGAGTGCAATGGTGTGATCTCATCTCACTGCAACCTCCGTCACCCAGGTTCAAGCAATTCTCCTGCCTCAGCCTCCCAAGTAGCTGGGATTACAGGAACCCAGCACCACACCTGGCTAATTTTTTGTATTTTTTAGTAGAGATGGGGTTTCACTATGTTGATCAGGCTGGTCTTGAGCTCCTGACCTCGGGTGAGCCGCCTGCCTTGGCCTCCCAAAGTGCAGGGTTACAGGCGTGAGCCACAGTGCCTGGGCTAAAACATAAGTTTTAAATTGGAAATAACCCAGATATTTAATGAATATCTATTATTTAATTTAATATAACTAAAATTTCAAAAATAGGCTGGGCATGGTGGCTCACACCTGTAATCCCAACACTTTAGGAGGCCAAGGCAGGAGTATCTTGAGACCAGCCTGAGCAAAATAGTGAGATGCTGACTCTACAAAAAAAAATAAAAGTTAGCTGACCATGGTGGTGCATACCCGTAATTAACAGCTACTTGGGTGGCTGAGGTGGGAGGATCCCTTGAGCGCAGGAGGTCAAGGTTGCAGTGAGCTGTGATCATGCCACTGCACTTCAGCCTGGGTGACAGACAGAGACACTGTCTCAAAAAAATTTCAAAAATACATTAAGATGTCTTGTATAGACATTTATCCATTTACATTTACTTATTTTTGACAGTTTATCTAGAGTATTTGTGAGAACTGAGGTATTAGACAAAGCTAGTCATCACTTCTAGGTTTTTCTCTTGTTAACCATGTTATAGCCTGTGAATATCAGGTGTTCACGTAAGTGAGGACTTCAAAGTTAAATACATGGGTATTTTACCAATAACTCAGAAGATTCCATTATTGTTGTTCAACAAACCATATTAAATTGGTCTTATGTATTTAAAAAATCACATAAACAAATATTCTTTTTTTCCTGTGTTTATAGTTTTATAACCTTCATGCCAAACCCTAGCACCTTAAAATAGCTAGCAAATGTAAATATAAAACACAGTCAAAAATGTATGCTGACAATTCTGAAGACATTTCTATTTTTATTTTATCAATACTTTTTAAATTATTTGTATTTATAAAAGAACTCTCTTTTATCTGGGCACAGTGGTTCATGCCTGTATGCCAGCACTTTGAGAGGCTGAAGCAAGAGGATCACTTGAGCTCAGGAGTTTGAGACCAGCCTGGGCAACATAGTGAGACCCAATCTCTACTAAGAATAAGATAAAAAATTGCCAGACATGGTAGTGCATGCCTATTGGCCCAGCTACTAGAGAGAATGAGGCAGGAGGATTGCTTGAGCCTGGGAAGTTGAGATAACAGTGAGCTATGATCCCACTACTGCACTCCAGTCTGGGGAACAGAGTGAGACCTTAGAGTGAGACCTTGTCTCAAAAAGAGAAAAAAAAATAAAGAATTGTTTCATTCTTTTGTTTTTCTTCAGCCAAGTAACCTTGAATTGGTAACACCACAGACAGTAAGTCTTATCTCAACACCAGTAGACAAATCAGCAGATTCAAAGTAGGCAGGGAAAAAAAATAGATAGGCAAAAGAACTGAGAATTTTTCATTTTAGGGTTTTTAAAAATAGTAACTATTTGAGTTCTGAATTTTCTTTCATGTAAGTTGGCCATCAGGTTTAAAGTGTGCGTGTAATCCCAACATTATGGGAGGCTGAGGCAGGTGGATCACTTGAGGCCAGGAGTTTGAGACCAGCCTGGCCAACGTGACAAAACCCCATCTCTACTGAAAATACAAAAATTAACTGGGTGTGGTGGTGTGCACCTGCAGTCCCAACTATTCAGGAGGCTGAGGCAGGATAATCGCTCAAACCTGGGAGGCGGAGGTTGCAGTGAGCCGCGATTGTACCACCATGCTCCATCCTGGGCAACAGAGCAAGACACTGTGTCAAAAAGACAAAGAAAAAAAGTGTATCTATATATATATGTGTGTGTGTGTGTGTGTTTGTGTGTGTGTATAGGCTGGGCAGAGTGGCTCATGCCTGTAATCCCAGCAGTTTAGGAGACCAAGGCCGGTGGATCACTTGAGATCAGGAGTTTGAGACCAGCCTGGCCAACATGGTGAAACCTCATCTCTACTAAAACCACAAAAATTAGCCGGGTATGGTGGTGCACACCTGTAATCGCAGCTACTCAGGAGGCTGAGACAGGAGAATTGCTCGAACCTGGGAAGTGGAGGTTGCAGTGAGCCAAGATCACACCACTGCACTCCAGCATGGGCAACAGAACAAGACTCTGTCTCAAAAAAGTGTGTGTGTGTGTGTGTGTGTGTGTGTGTGTGTGTGTGTGTGTGGCTAGAATGGTCCATAATATATAGCCAGCTCGAGTCCCAGAAAACCTAGCAAGCTTAAGGTTAGAGCTTCTCATTTTGGCCTTTTCAAGATTAAATCTCCTTTAGTAGGCCCTTCCCCTCTAGGGAGGTACTTGCCGGAGCGCTGCCTGAAGTTGGTTTTCTGATGCCTTGTTGTTTCTGTTCTGAATGGTTTATTTCTCATTATAAGAGCTCAGCAAAGCAGGCAGAGTTAAAAAGCAGAGACATGAAGGCTTTAAAATCATGGACTTCACTCCTACACTGAATCTCAGGTCCCCAGAAAGACAGAAACACCATGGGACCACAGCAAAGGCAGAAGGAGGAGTGAGAGAGGGAGGTGGACAGAACAACAAACAGGAGTTGGCTCTCATTTTTTCACGCGTGCCATTTTCTTTAGGTTTTTCTAGTTTATGGAGTCAGTTTGTTCCAGTTGAGCACACAGATAAACTAGAGATCTCACAAGGCTTTTGCTGAGAACATCAAAGCCTTTAACCTCTGTTGGGCCAAATATTTAGACCAAAAATACAGACAGACACACAAAAGCCAGAACCAGACCAGATTGAGTAGCTCAGTGGCTACAGTCTTTATTCCCTTTATTCTTTAGGATACGAACTCAAACCAGATTCAGGGTTCTAACCCCAACCAGGACCCCCCTGGGGTGAAACTGAAACCCCACAGTCTAGACAAGGTTGGGGGTCATTTTTTATTTTATTTTTTTTTTTGAGATGGAGTTTCACTCTTGTTGCCCAGGCTGGAGCGCAATGGTGCAATATTGCCTCACCGCAACCTCCGCCTCTCAGGTTTAAGCACTTATCCTGCCTCAGCCTCCCAAGCTGGGATTACAGGCTTGTGCCACCACGCCCAGCTCATTTTGCACTTTTAGTAGAGACGGGGTTTCTCCATGTTGGTCAGGCTGGTCTCGAACTCCCAACCTCGGGTGATCCGCACACCTAAGCCTCCCAAAGTGTTGGCATTACAGGCATGAGCCACTGCACCCGGCCTGCTTGTTCTTTTCATTTCATCCTGATCTCTGAATACAGGAGAGTAGCTGATTTGGTGTTCACTAACAAGCTCAGAAGCTTTGTTTCATTTACAGTATCATTCTTGGCAAAACCTGAAGTTTTGCCTCCCGGGTTCACGCCATTCTCCTGCCTCAGCCTCCTGAGTAGCTGGGACTATAGGTGCCCGCCACCTCACCCAGCTAATTTTTTGTATTTTTAGTAGAGACGGGGTTTCACCGTGTTAGCCAGGATGGTCTCGATCTCCTGACCTTGTGAAGCGCCCACCTCGGCCTCCCAGAGTGCTGGGATTACAGGCGTGAGCCACCGCGCCCAGCCAGAAGCTTTAATTTCAATGATGATTGTGCTTTTTATCTCTTCCTCAGCATCTGGCTCATGATAAAATTTCAGGTGTCTTGATGGTATCTAAATCAGTTGTTGATTCGGTCCTGGAGAAACACAAGCATAACCTCTATGCCAACTTATAATTTTACCTATTTCCCAAGTTTTTGTTATTGGATCTCTCCACCAAACCAGTTGTTCTGCTTCTGTCTTTGCAGCTGGTTTCTGTAGATGCTGTTCAGCTGCTGGTCACATCTGGCCTTTGGGCAGGCTCAAAAATTTGAAAGTTAATAATGCAAGATTCAATTGTGTATGGGCTATCCCATAATCCCTGTTTCTCCCCCTTTTTTGTTTTTATTATCAGTTGTTCATCTGTATGAAATCTTAACTGAGCATTTTCAATTCACTGTGTGGAATGACCCATGTATGAAGAATCAGAAATCACATTAACAGGCATATCAAAAGCAGTCAACACCTCAATTACAGCTACAAGCTCCGCCTTTTGAGCTGAAGTATAGGGTGTCTGGAAAACTTTACCTTTTGATCCACAATAAGAAGCTTTACCATTACTAGACCCATCTGTGAAACAATGAAAACGCTTAGCAGGCTGCAGGTTGTTTACTGCAGGAATTGTAAATGCAAACCGTTCACAGTCTTGCTCAGGTAAAAGGGTAGTAAAGAAACAGTCTTTTAAATCTGTGAATATTAAAGGCCATTTTTTTGGAATTATAGTAGGAGAAGGCAATCCTGGCTGTTATATTTCCATTGGTTGTATAACTGAATTGATGGCTCTTAAGTCAGTTAACATTCTCCATTTACCTGATTTTTTCTTAATTATGAAAACTGGAGAATTCCAAGGGGAAAATGTTGGAGCTATGTGCCCATTTTCTAATTGTTCAGTAACTAATTTCTCTAAAGCGTTCAGTTTCTCTTTGCTTAGCAGCCATTATTCTATCCAAATTGGCTTATCTGTTAACCATTTTAAAGGTATAGGTTCTGGAGGCTTAACTATGGCCACCATCAAAAATGGTATCCTAATCTTTGGCAGGAACTTTGTCTTTCCGTTTGAAGCAGTTCTTTCAAACCTTGCATTTTTTTTTCTACTCCTATACCAGGGACATGCCCCATTTTGTGCATCATATGTTGACTTTGAGGGCTGTATAATTGTTATGGAATTAGAACTTGTGCTCCCCATTGTCATAAGAAATCTCTCCCCCATAAATTTATAGGTACAGAAGTTGCAATTGGTTGAACATTCCCAGGTTGTCCATTGGCCCCTTCACAATGCAAAGTATAGCTACTCTGATACACTTCTGGAGCTTTAGCAGTTTCCACTGTGTTAAATTGAGTGGGCTGAATTGGCCACATGGACGGCCAGTGCTGTAGAAAAATAATTGAAATGTCCACTCCTACCAAAAAAAAAAAAAAATAGTATCTACCAAACCTTTAAAGTTCTTTCCCTGGATAGTTATTTCACAGGTAGGATGTTTATCAGTAATTTGATTTACCCAATAAGCTGCCTTGCCTTTTTTATTTGTGCTTCCAAATCCTCCAGTTCATTTAATTTCACTTTTTCCCATTCCCACATATGGCTCACTCAGGAGCTGTGCTATGCGCACTCCTGGCTGTGCTTTCCAGGGAACAGAACTAAATATCACAATTTGAATTTCCTCATTGTAATCTGAATCAATGACTCCAGTGTGTATTTGTACCCCTTTTAAACTTAAACTAGACCTTCCTAAAAGTAATCCCATTGTCCCTGCTGGCAACGGTCCACAGACTCCTGTTAGGACCTTTTGTGGGTGTTCCCCAGGCAGAAGGCTCACAGCCTTTGTGCAGCATAAATCTACTGCGGCACTATGGGATGTGGTGGGGGACAGATAACGTATGGGGGTGAGGGAATGGCCTGAGCTGGAAATGCCCTGGTTTAGAACAGGGCCTGGGATGGGCCCTTCAGGGAGTTCCCCAAAATCGGGTTCCCTTCTTTATCAAACTTAGAGTGACACTGATTAGCCCAAAGTTTTCCTTTTTTACATTTTGGACATATTTCAGGATCAGCAGTTTTGTTTTCTCCCCTATCTGGTGGCCTGACTCGATGATTTTTTTTTTACATTCTTTTTAGTATGACCATGTTTCCCACAGTTAAAACAAGCTCCAGGAAATAGAGTATTTCCTTTATCCACTCTCAGTCCTGCCATCGCCTGTACCAACAAAGTAGCTTTATGTAGATTATCTCTGATATCATCACAGGCCTTGTTATAATCAACTAAATGTGCTTTCCGTCTGATAGGTCGCAGAGCAGCCTGGCAATAAGGATTAGCATTGTCAAAACCAATAACTGCAACACTATATCCTTAGCAGCCAAATCTGCAATCATCTTTTTAAGAGACTCCTGTAACCAAGCTATAAAATCCACATATGGTTCTCTTGGTCCCTGTTTTATAGCACTAAAGGAAGGGTATTGTTCTCCACATGAAGTGATTTATTCCAAGCTCTAATGCACACTCCTCTAAGCTGCTCTATGGCATCATCCTGCATGACCACTTGTGCATGTAAACCAGCCCAGCCACCAACCCCCAAAAGTTGGTCTGCAGTTATATTAATTTGAGGTTGGGCCCAGGCATTGCGAGCAGCCTGAATGGAAGCTTCATCTGCCCACTAAGTTTTAAATTGTAAGAACTGAGCAGGAGTTAGACAAGCTAGAGTAAAAGTGTCCCAGTCAGTAGGAATCATCCGACTGGAAACAGCAACATTCTTTAACAGTCCCATTTCAAAAGAAGAACCTGGTCCATACTGATTTATAGCTTGTTTAATTTTTTTGAGTAATTTAAAAGAAAAAGGCTCAAATGTAGCTATCATATTTCCCTGTTGATCTGGGGGGTGTATTCAAGCAGGGAACTGCCAAGCCTCTAAATCCCACTTTTGTCTAGCTTGCTGTATTCCTGCCTGAATCGAACTAAGAGCAGTCGCTCAAGGCGCTGCTCGAACAGTCACCAGGGCAACTACTTTTTACCCAGTGTCCTCCAGAAAAGAAAGATCTGGAGGGTCATTTTCTTCAAAATAATAATGAGGGTGTGCAGAAGGATAGGGATGAACCTCTCCCTCCTTTTCTGCTTTAGTTTTAGGTGACAAATAAACCTGGTCTGTAACCTCTACTGTTACTTTGTTATACTCTCCTTCCTCCTCATCATCAGTGTGGAAAAGTTCCAAGGGAGAACGAACCACAGCCCACACTTGTCCTATTACTACCCTGATGCTTCCGAGCTCCCCTTCTTACTCAGCACGGGGATTGCTTTAAGAGTACTTGGGTGTCCTCCAGCTAGTTCCACATTCTCCAATCGTTGCTCCAGCGATCCTTTGACCTGTATTCGAGCCCCCATGAATGGGCACCACTTGCTGAGACCAGGTCGGTGGGAGAGACCCTAACCCAGCAGCACTAGAAGAATTAAAGGCACACACACAGAAATATAGAGGTGTGAAGTGGGAAATCGGGGGGGGGGGCGTCTTACAGCCTTCAGAGCAGAGCCCTGAACAGAGATTTACCCACGTATTTATTAACAGCAAGCCAGTCATTAGCATTGTTTCTATAGATATTAGATTAACTAAAAGTATCCCTTATTCTTAAGGCACAGATCACTCATGCTATTGTTTGTGGCTTAAGAATGACTTTAAGTGGTTTTCCACCCTGGACGGGCCAGGTATTCCTTGTCCTCATTCCAGTAAACCCACAATCTTCCAGCGTGGGTGTTATGGCCATCATGAACATGTCACAGTGCTGCAGAGATTTTGTTTATGGCCAGTTTTGGGGCCAATTTATGGCCGGATTTGGGGAGGCTTGTTCCCAACAGTTCCTCAGGGTAAGGGTGCCCTAACTCCTGTGGGGACCTTCTTTGGTGGCTCCCCAGGAAGTAAGGAGATGGGAATTGTGCTGTAGAGGTCTACAGCAGCACTGCTTGCTGAGGCGGGGGACAATTGCTGTACATTTGTAAGGGCAGTGGCTGTGCTGGGTATGCCTCAGTTTGTTGAGGGGCTTGAGGCGGGTCCCTCTTCCTATTTCCTGAAAGAGGTTGTCCATCTTTGCTAAATTTAGAATGACACGGACTTGCCTAGTGATTGCCCTTCTTACACCAGGTACGTACATTGGGACTTTTCTGTTGATTGATGGTAGTAGTTTTCGTCTTTTGAATTCCTTTCTACATTCCTTTCTTGTGTCCAATTTGCCCACAATTAAGGCAAGAGCCTGAGAAATGAAGCATATTTTTTCTTACTCTTAATCTAGCCACAGCCTGAGCTAAAAGAATAACCTTATGTAAGTTATCTCCAATGCCATCTCAAGCCTTAATATATTTAGTTAAATGGGCCCTCTCTGTCTGGGATCTAATAGCAGTTTGACACTCTGCATTAGCATTATTGTATGCAAGAAGCTGTATTACAACATCCTGAGCTGTTTTGATCATTTACGGCTTTATACACAGCCTCTTGGAGCTGAGCAATAAAATTAATATATGATTCTTTAGGTCCTTGTCAGACAGAACTGAAATAAGGATACTTTTCCCCTGTAACATTTATCCTTTTCTATGCATGTAAGCACATGAAGCACAGCTGAACAATGGCAACATCTTCCATTAGTGCTTGATTCTCTAATCAACCCCAGTTAGGGCCAACTCATATTAATTGATCAAAGAAAACAGGCACAGGTGGCTGCACTTGTGTGTTTTCTTTTGCCTGAGTTTGAGCTTCACCAGCCTACCAAGTTTTAAACTGCAAGGACTGAGATGGAGTGAGAACAGGTTTTGTCAAAGTATCCTAATTATATGGTAGTAATCTATTATCAAGAGCCATATTTTTAAATAAAGTTTGCACAAAAAGAGAGTTCAGTCCATATTGACTAATGGCTTGCTTAAATTCTTTAGTAACTTAAAAGAGAAAGCAGCCTAATTAGCTATATTCTGTCCTACTTGCTGGATTATAGTAACGGGAAATTGCCATGCTTCAGGGTCTCCCTTGGCTTTAGCTTTTTGAATAGAATTTTGTCTACCACCACCAATTGCTCCAGGTTTTAATGTTGTAACTACAGGAGCAGTAAGTTTTTCAGCTAATTTATTTTTTCACCCATTTAGAGGAGAGAGAGGAGGTGGCCATTCACTTAATTCAGCAGGTGGAGCCAACGGGCTAGTAAAACATACTTTTTAAAGTTTTTCTTTCTTTTCTTTAATCTCCTCTGGTAGCTGCTCCCCACACTCAGAATTTGAAGTTAGTTTTTTACACTCATCCTCCTCTTCCTCATCTGAGTCTGCCTCATCATCTGTTTGAAATGGCTCAAGGGCTGCCTTTATTAGTGCCCACACTGACCATATAGAGACTGGAATTTCTGCTCCATCTTTATATGCCTTTTAAAAAATCTCTTCCAATTCTCTCCCATTCATCCAACTTCATAGTCCTTTGTTCTGGAAACCATGGACAAAACTGCTTTACTGTACTAAAGAGTGATAATAAATTCTAAGTACTAAATTTCATTCCCCATCTTTGTATGTCCTCGGGTGTCTTTTGATGTTGTGTCCTCTGCTTTCACACGCTCCAGCCTTCCTTCACCGGGTCTTTGTCGCCCCATGTTGGGCGCCAGGAATGTTGGGGTGATCAGACCCAACACTAGGTCATGGGGGTGATGAAGTCCGGCAGAGTCAAAGGAATGAGAAAAAGACAGTTTGAGAGAGAAAGTGGGACCAGGAGACCATCACGAGTGTGGAGTCTGCAAAGTCCCCAAGCTCTGGGAGCCCACGCTATTTGTTGGTGCTCAAACAAACAGGTGGTGAGGATTTAGGGGTTGAAAGGAAACGGTGTATCAAGTGAATGAGAAACATATGGCCCTGACTCAGCTTCTCTTACAACACTCAGCTTTTCTCCCAACACATTCCCCTTATGAACAGGAATAAAATAGGGATGCCTGTTACCACTCCTGTTTAACAAGTCCTAGCCAGAGCAATCAGGCAAGAGAAAGCGATAAAAGGCATCCAAATAGGAAATGAAGTCAAATTATCTCTCTTCACTGATGATATGATTCTACACCTAGAAATCCCTAAAGACTGTGCCAAAAGGCTCCTAGAACTGATTAAAAAAAAGACTTCAGCAAACTTTCAGGATAAAAAAATCAACATATAGAAAGAAGTAGCATTTCTGTACACCAAAAATGTTTAAACTGAGAGGTAAATCAAGAGTGCAATCCTGTTTACAACAGCAACCCCCAAAATAAAAGAAAAGAAAAGAAGAATATGTCTAAGCAAGGAGGTAAAGATATCTAAAAGGAGAACTACAAAACACTGCAGAAAGAAATCATAGATGACAAAGCAAATGGAAAACTATTCCATGCTCATGGATTAGAAAGATCAATATTGTTAAAATGGCTATACTGCCAAAAGCAGTCTACACATTCAACACTATTCCTATGAAACAACCAATGTCGTTTTTCACAGAATTAGAAAAAAAAAATTCTAAATTTCATATGGATTTTTAAAGAGCCCAGACAACCAAAGGAAACCTAAGCAAGAAGAACAAAGCTGGAGACATCACATTACTTGACTTCATACTATACCCTAAGGCCACAATAGACAAAATAGCATGGTAGCGATATGAAAACAGACACAAAGGCCAATGACACAGAATAGAGAACCCCAAAATAAACATGCACCTACAGCCATCAGCTTTCCCAGGATAACACAAAGAGAGCCAAGTGGCACCTGCACATTACACTGTGGAAGAAAAACTCAAGCTCAAGAAACCCCAACTTGTATTATGGGAAGTTCACTTGGCTGCACCCTTCCCCAGAGGGGGAAATTATCTACATTATACTAGACAGTAAATAAACTTTTCCTTTGTTCCAGAAGGAGGTACTGGTTTTCTATTCCAAGGCTATTTTCTATACAAACATGCTTGAAAACAATCATTTGGAACAAGAAAGTCAGCGTCCATACTTGCAAAATGTGCGGAAATTAAAGAGACCCAAAAACTGTTTCTCTACCAATTTCTATTTTTTAAAAAACACATTTTCCCCATATAATATGCTTTTAATATGTGATAATATTCTGAAATTGTCTTAGCATTTACCCCCATTTCTGAGTCCAGAAGGATACCATAAATTTAATTTAATTCAGTAACACTTCAAATAGTAGTGATTGTAATAGCAGAGCTAGTTTGTAGCATAAAGAAAAAATAATAATATTATTAGGTAACACAAATAATGCTAGCCACCATTTCTAAGTGTCATGGTAAATACAGTGATTATTTTCTTTTTTTCTGACTCTTTTTTACTTTATTTTTTATTTTTTTCCCATAGGTTATTGGGGTACGGTGGTATGTGGTTCCATGAATAACTTCTTTACTGGTTATTTGTGAGATTTGGGTGCACCCATCACCCGAACAGTGTACCCTGCACCTTATTTGTTATCTTTTATCCCTCGCCCCCCTCCCTATTAAATAATAGACAAAAAATAATGGGTTTAGAATAAATGAGTTCAAATGAATTGTCAAATGTATGTGGGAAAAGTGGAATCAGTTTGTGAGAAAAAGCAAAAAACTCAACAGAAATGCTAATAAAGCATCATCCCTTCATGGCTAGAGCTGCTAGGACACCAGAACACCAAAATCAGCTAGGGAAATTTTGTAGAAGTCCCAGATGTACTAAATGTTCTGTGACTACACAGAGATATAATTATAACTGTTACCTGCATGTAGAGTAAAGATGAGAAGGCATTGGTCATGGTGGCAGCTACCTCAGGAGTTACAAAGCAGACGTGGTTCCAGGACAGTGTATGTCAGGGCAAAGCTGTCCTAGGAGGCTATTAGGAGCTGGTTACGGCACAGACATTGTAAGTCCGATGGTCTCATTACTTTCAATGACAAAACCAAAATTACTTTTGTATCAGCCTAATACAACGGCCTGGCAAGAGCACAGAAAAAGTCCCTGTGCTGTTAGGTGGGGACCTCTGATGCAGCACAATTCCTTCATCCCCTTCTCCAAAACCCCCCTCTTCCAATTCCACTGAAGAGAAAATCTGATGGAAGTGCTGTGTAAGTAGGCTCAGATATATCTACCACTATTGATAGTAGAGGTGATTCATAAATCCAAGCCTATCAAATACATCATAAAAAAGTTACACGTTTAATTTTTTTTGAAATTAGGGATCATGGTATAAAAGTTATCAGAATCAAAACTGTCACTAATGTTTAAAAAGAAAAGAAAAAACCTGGACAAATAGATTCAGAGAAGGCCTTGAAGAGAGGATTCTCATGCTTCTAGGCCTGATAAAAACTATCACAAAATACCACAAAATCCACAACCTTGCACAAAGGCCATAGCAACCTTACACAAAATACACTTCTGTGAGGACATCTATCCAGCAACCACCTGCCCAAACTTCAACTGACATCGACCTTCTTGTTGATCTTTATACTCAAAGATAACTATAACAAAACAATTATATAAGCCTCTTCATTTTTCCTTTATTTATTTTTTTCTACTCCCCCATACTTCCAGGTTGATCGCTTTTCTTTTAAAGACCTTGTCTTCCTTTACCATTTGAATCTACACAGTTTGCTTTGTCATGCATATTCGCATTGCAGTGCCCTCCTCCCTAAGATGTGTCTTTTTCCTTTAGAGAGCCTTTCTCTGTTTGTTATTGAGGTTTACAATGAGAAGGCGTGTAAAGTATTTTTACTGTCTTCCTAGGAAAAAATCACTTTCTTACAGTATTTATATTTATTTATTTACATTCCTGGGGATGAGGAATTAAAGATTTCACAAATTTTCTTATTGAGAAGATCAAAGTTTTCATGTGAGCAAAACTGAATATGTAAATTGATATGTAAATTATGCTGCAGATAATATGGTCAAATGTTTACTGGTATTTAATTTGTTACACATGAATATTGCATATGTAAGATAATATACTAAGAAATTATCACATTTAATGAAATGTTTTAATCAAATTCCTGATTGAATTTTTGATATCAATATCTTTTTCCTTGTTTAATCCATCTTTAGAGTGAACAGGGCTGTCTAGGCCAAAGTCCTCACATCTATCTAAATTGTCTGAGTTACAGAAACTTTTGAATTTATTATGTTGTCACAGGAAGTTTCTTATTGCTTGTTTAAAGGAGTCTCTCTCAATATGATGCAGAATCCAAAAGCACTGAAGGGCATATATCCTGAGTTTCTGTTACTGAAGCCAAAGGTTGCCAATTTCTTGTAGATCCTGCTAGAGTTAAACTTCATTTAAGTAATCATTAAAAGCTGCATTTATTCCCTCACTTGAACTTTTGATTTCACACTATTAGGACTAATCCTCTAAGTCTTTGCTAAGTTATGTTCCTCCTTTTCTTGTGGCTTGACTCTGATGATCTCTATATGCAATATCAATTCACATAAAGTACATTCAGGGCAAGAGGGTTTCTTTAAATGTTACTTTGTTATTCAAAATAATCACAAAAGCACTCATCGCAGGAAAACTTGTGAGGACTCAAATATAGGGAAATTCTTTTTCTTTCTAAGGCACAATTCTGTAAAGAAGTTCACCTTAATTTGAATATACATGGGAAAATATCCTTGTTCACTAATAGTCTATATTCACTCTGTTTTCTTCCCTCATAGACCAGCCGGTTCACTATTATTCTCCAAATGATGTGTGCCTTTCTAGAGTCCAGGATACCTGCATATCTAATTTTTCCCACAAATTACTGCTTTGAGTTGCACTGAATTCAATTCAAGGGGATGTCATTTATAAACAGTGCAAATATATACTGCACGAGGGATCTTAGAAATCATATGCATGGTTTGATCCATAAGCTCATATGAGCGTGCAATGTCAACTTTTTTCATGTTTTTTTAAATCCACTTAAATTCTATTTTAAGCCACCATCTGTCTGTGCAGTTAGGGCAGTTAGCCTTCAATCATTTTAAGATCTCCCCTCTAAGTATTGTGATAGTGATAGAGAAGTCACCAGTCAGGTGTCCTAGGAAGCCGACTCCGAGTTGGAGATTTGCATGCAAGGAGGTTGAAATGATATTCCCAACACCTGTGGAAGAGTGAAAGCAATAGGATTGGGAGGAGCAGGAAGTCGGCTGGAATGCAATCACTATCATGGCCGCAGTGCACTCTACAGGGATCTTGGTGAGTTTACCTAATGACCTCGAATTGGAGCAAGAAAACCAGGCCATTATATTTCTGTACCAAGCAGTTCTCGGATGTGGGATGCCTTGAGAAGGGACATGAACTTGGATGAAGGAACATTTTTGTGCTGTGAGTATTGTTGCCAGGAGTCAGCTGTCAACACTCCCAGGAGACGGGAAATTATGCTTTAGTCACTGAGGCGGCATCTAGTGTCAGACCACAGCCTTGTTAAACAGAGCCAGAATTTGGAGGATGGTTGGTGGGTTTTACATTTGGGGCTTGACATCTTGTCCCCACAAGCTGCTGCTGGCCTCTTCCTTGTCCATTTCTGTGTGGCCTGTTTAGGCCCCCCAGCTTCCTGCTTCTTCTTTACCATATTTGGAATGCAAAAATCTACACGTAATTTGGCCCGTGGACCCTTCTGCTTAGACATATCCTTGTAGCTATTTTTTTTTTAAAGATGACTATGCCTTCTAGAATATTTCTAAGAAACTGCCTAAGTCACCACGGCTCACCAAGAGGCCTTTGTTTTTTCCTCTTCTTAACCATGGGAAAGGAATGTAGGAGGGTAGGGAGTGGATATTTTCTAACCTGGAAAAAACTCATTTTACCCTATATAATTTTTGTTAGCAAATTCCTTCTTTGCACTTACTCCACAATCTTTCCAAATTCTCCCAAATGCTCAAGCTTTTAAAAAACAAAAGACAGAAAGATAGCAGGTTATTAGGTTTTCCACCAAACCTTTTCTTTCTATTCCTTTACATCAGTGAGCTTAGAATAACTCTGCTCCTGGAACTGGGAAAGGGACTTGGGAAAAGAAAGAAAAAAACAGGCTCCCAAAGTTTAACATCACAAAACATTATAGTCACTGCTATTTTATTATTTATTTATTTATTTATTCATTTACTTTTGATTTGGAGTCTTGTTCTGCCACCAGGCTGGAGTGCAGTGGTGCGATCTCGGCTCACTGCAACCTCCGCGTCCTGGGTTCAAGTGATTCTCCTGCCTCAGCCTACTGAGTAGTTGGGACTACAGGCGTGTGCCACCACGCCCAGCTTTTTGTATTTTTAGTAGAGATGGGGTTTCACCGTGTTAGCCAGGATGATCTCGATCTCCTGAATCTGTGATCCGACCGCCTTGGCCTCCCAAAGTGCTGGGATTACAGGCATGAGCCACCGTGAGTGACCCTGCTTTGTAATTTTTACATCATATATCCCCTGTGTTAGACCAAGAGCTTGTAAAAGCCAGAAGACATACACCATTTATAGTTCAATTAGAGATGTTCACTGATAAAACTGATTCTTCCATCTGAGGGTGGTATTTGTAGTTACAGTAATGTAGATGACAATCTAAGTTATGTTCTATAAACTGTGTCACTGACATCTCAATCTACAGCTAACTTTAATTTTTTAAAAGCAGAGGAGTGGGTTGTATAGGTTTAGATATACATCCATCAAGCTAGTTAAGTGAGATGGATTCAAACCTTCAACTCACTGGAATATTTACCAAATTGACTATTCATTAGCTAAAGGAGCCATATAAACAAGGTACTTTTTAAAATTCAAAATTATGTAAGGTTTTATTTCCTTTTTATGTTGTTATGAATTGGATTGTAGAGGTTATAAGGTAAAATAAGATTACTTTTACAGTAAAACATACAACACATTGTCACAAGAGGGCAGCCTTTGAACATGAATTGCTTCTCAGGCATTCCTTGAAATTTTGAGACAGTTACTTTAATTAACACAACAAAATAATAAAACACTACAGAGGATCTAAGAAGATACTTTGACTTATGCATATTGTTACTTTTTTATTACTGCTAGTGGAAGATGTAATCGACAAGGAAGGTAAGGGCTGAATTTGTTTTATGTAAATAGACAAATTTCTTTGGGTTTTAGCTTTCAAACATCAAGCTAGTAGGTCAATGTCTAAATGAGTGTATCAAAGTTCTCACAATGGCACATATAAATCCACCTCTTGTCTACCCAAAACTCTAACCAAGCAAAGGCAAGTTGGAAGAATCAGACAAATGTAAGTGCCTAGGATACATAAATGCCACTGGATTTTATGTTTTTAACTTTCAACCTCCTAAGTTTCACTAAGAGACATGTTATTTGGAGAGGTTGCTAAAGTGTATTTGTATGATGTCTCTGTTTACGGTAGGTCTGGACCTCTTTCTGTCCAGTGGTTGCCCTCAACTGATGAGAGACACCTCTCTAAAGATCATGCTTACGTCCCTGGAGCAGTCCACAGCACTATCAATGTCTGACGTCCACCTTTTTCCAATTAATATTTCTGTACTTACTGAATTGGAAAACATACAGGTGTTTTTTGCCTGGTCACTTGTGGTTTTACAACACTCCCCCCGCTTCCCCACCACTGCCCCAGGTGATTTTGATGCCAGCCAAAGTGTGAGAACTACTGGCAGCTGCTGGCAGACAGCAGCAAAGGCCCAAATCCTCTGTGTGATTTCAAGACCCCTATCTGGTTTTCAGCCATATTTCCTTCTCCTTCTCACAGCTGAGCCCACTCCTCCTCCCTCACCACCTGTAGGCTATGCTTTCCAGCCTGTGTCCAGGATTAGTCCTGATATAAGGCACGTGGGGTTTAAGGATCTCTCTCTTCAGTCTTATTTCTGCACCATCTCTGACAGATATATGCCAGTTGTAATCATGGGGCTACCTCCTCTTGTTTCCAGTCCCATGCTCATTTTCTCTATCACATTCTACCTTGTAATAACCTAAATCTTCTGGTGGGCAAGCTTCTTCCTCTATCAAATTTGTGTTTATGATTGTGTTGGGGATTGGCATAGTAATCCAGGTACTGCTACTGCCTTGAAAGCGGAGACTGCATCCTTCTGTCTGGATATCTTGAGTTTCTGGATTGAAAACCTTATTAGGGTCCATTTTTCCTAGAATTGGAGCCTCTAGTTTGTTCTTGCTACTTTAGTTCACCCAGAAAGCACGATCTCTGCCTGAATTTCAAAGTGTTGGCTAGTTTAAATATCCTTTTGTGAGACTTTTGTCTTCCTGCGGGGTGAGTTTTTCATCTTACATATCATTGCTAATCTTTTTACCTTGAATGTAATTGAAATAGTTTTAATCTGTGTTACCAGCAACAAGAACCCCTTTTATGAGATGAAGAGGCCAGGTCAGTCTCATAACGTGTGTCCCCCTCCGTGTGTTGAGTTTATGTCAGAGCCAGGTTCTTTCCTATTTGATGTCTCTCACCAAATTCCAGTGTTTATGTCCTAGGAGGTGCCCAATAAATTCTAGAGTTGATACAAGCTGTAATTTTAGAGAAATTAAATTAGCAAGTAGAATTAGATTATATACAACCTAATCAACTTTTTTTTTTTTTTCTGAGGATGACCAAGATTTGGGCTTCAGTGACAATAGTTGTCCCCTAAATATTTATACTCAAAATCTAGGATCACCAGTACAATGTTGAATAGAGGTGATGAACACACACATCCCTTTCTTGTCCTAATCTATGTGGTTTAAACATTTACGCTTTCACCATTAAATATAGTATTGTTTATATGTTTTGTTGTGGATGCTTTCTATCACTTCGAGAAAATTTCTTTTTCTAGCTTGCTGAGAGTTTTTTTTTTAAATCAGCAGTAGATATTTCTCCAAAGAAAATATCCAAATGACCAACAGATACATGAAAAAAATGCTCAGCATCACTAATCAGGGAAATGCAAATCAAAACCACAAAGAAATACTGCCTCAAGCCCGTTAGAATGGTCTTATTAAAAGAAAAAGATAACGAGTGTTAACAATGGGGAGAAATTGGAACACTTCTACAGTGTTTCTGGGAAAGTAAAACTGTGCAGCCTCTATGGAAAACAGTACGGTGGTTCCTCAAAAAAATTAAGAAAGTAGAACTACCATATGATCTAGTAGTCTCACTTCAGGTTATTTATCTGAAAGAATTGAGATTGGGATGATTCTCAGGCTCATTGCAGCATTATTTACATTAATCAAAATGTGGAAATAAGGTTAATGTCTATTGGCAGATGAATAGATAAAGAAAATGTGGTATATTCATACAACGGAATATTATTCAGCTTTAAGACAAGAAAGCCCGTCAATATGCAACATGGATGAACCTAGAGGACATTAAAGCTAAGTAAAGTAAATCAGTCACAGAAGGACAAACTGTACGATTCCACTTGTATAAAATATCTAAGATAGCCAAATTCATTAGAATCACAGATTAAAATGGTGATAGCACTTTAAGTTGAAGTCAATTTTGCATTCCTAGGTTTTGTAATTTTGGTATCAGGATTCTGACTCATAAAACAAGTTTGGAATTTCCCCCTTCTTTATTTCTGAAATAATTTTAAAAATTTATTTTTTAAAAACGTTTGAAAGAATTCACCAGTGAAATTCTTTGGATCTGGGGTTTGCTTATTTTTTTATTTCTTTAATTTTATGTTTTTATGTGCAGGTATTTTACAATTAATTTAATTACTTTAATAAATGTCAATTACTTCATATGTTCCATTTAATCTTGTGAATTTTTTAATAAGTTTTTTCAAGGAATTCACCCTTTCATCCAAGTAATGAAAATTTGTATAAAATGTTTCACAATATTCCATTATCTTGTTAATGTCTCTTGTGTCTACAACTGTACAATCTCATTAATCCCTGATATTTATAATTTGCGTTTTCTTTCTTTCTCACAGAACTAACTTTTGGCCATGTTGATTTTCTCCTGTTTCTGTTTTCTGTCTCATTGATTTCTAATTTCTGTTTTATTTCCTTTCTTCTACTTGTTTGGACTTAATTTGCTCTCTTGTTTTAGATTTTCTTTTTAAGGTAGAAAATTAGTTCACTTGTTTTGAACTTCTCTTTTCTAGAATAAGCATTTATACAAAAAAATTTACTCTGGGTCTGCTTAACTTTATCCCATACATTTTGATATAGTATATTTTTATTTGTATTCAGTTCAATGTATTTAAAGGTGTTTCTTATGATTTCTTCATTGAGCTAAAGGGCATTTTAAGGTGTATTTAAAACTTCCAATAGTGTAGACTTTCCTGGGTAGCTTGTTTTTACCCATTTCAATTCATTTTCATTATGGTCAGAAAGCATACTTTCTATGATTACAGTGTTTTGAAACTTCTTGAGAGATATTTTGTGTTCTATAGCCTATTGATAAATGTTTCATGTGTAGCATAATAGAACATATATTCTATTGTCTTGGTCAATATCGATTAGGTCAAGCTGTTGTCAAAATTATTTTATCTTAATTTTCTTTAGTTTTTCTGTCAGCAATACAGCATTATGTCTTCATAATTACTTGACATTTTATCATTGTGAAATAGCTTTCTGTTGTAATATTGCTTGTTTGGAGGTCTACTTTTTCTTATATTAATATAGCCGCATAAGATTTCTTGTGCTTGTTGTTTCTTGGTATACTTGGAAATTATTTTACTCTCAACTTATCTATACCACAATATTTGGCATGCATCTCTTATAGGTACTTTTATTATCCAGCTGGACAATCTGTGTTTTATTTGGAGTATTTAAATTATATTTGAAATAATTATTGAAAAGTTTGGATTTAAGCCTACTATTTTTGCTTTTTTTTTTTTTTTTTTTGGGGGGCGGACAGAGTCTGGTCCTGTCACCCAGGCTGGAGTGCAGTGGCGGGATCTCGGCTCACTGCAAGCTCCGCCTCCCGGGTTCACGCCATATTCCTGCCTCAGCATCTGGAGTAGCTGGTACTACAGGCGCCCGCCGCCACGGCCAGCTAATTTTTGTATTTTTAGTAGAGACGGCGTTTCACCGTGTTAGCCAGGATGCTCTCGATCTCCTGACCTCATGATCCACCCGCCTCGGCCTCCCAAAGTGCTGGGATTACAGGCTGAGCCACTGTGCCCAGCCTATTTTGCTCTTATGTTCTATTTGTTCCATCATTTTTTGCTCCTCTGTTCTTTCTTTCATGCCTTTTTATATTAACTGAACAATATTCAGCGTTCCATTTTAATTCCTTTATTGACATTTTAGAAGAATATCTTCATATAATGTGGTGGTTCTCTAGGGATTATAATAAACATCCTGGGCTTATCGCAGTCCACTTAGTGTTAACAGTCAGCGTTTTCATGTAACATAAAGAAAAGTTGCGGCAAAATTGTTGCGTTTAGTCTCCTGTCAGAGCTATTAATTTAGAATATTTTACACACATTATCAATAGTACACTTAATTTTTTATTCAAAGCATCAGTTGTTTGTTATAAAACTAAAAGAAAAAAGCCTTAGTTTTTCACGTTTATGCACATGCCATTCCTAGAGCTTCTCCTTGCTTCCTGTAGGTCAGAATTTCCATCTGTTATTATCTTTCTTTAGCCTAAAAAATTTCCGTTTGCATTTCTTGTATCTAGGTCTGCTAATGACAATTGTTTGAAGCTTTCTTTTATCTGAATAAATCTTTCTTTTCTCAAGAATTACTTTATCTAGTTATAGAATTTGGAGTTGACAGTTTTCTTTTATTTTGAAGATGTAGTTTCATTGCTTTTTAAAGTGTCATTTCTGATGACAGGTCATCTGTCTATTTGTTTCCACATATGTAAATTATTTTCTCCCTCCCTTTAGCTACTTTCAAGATTTACTCTATTTTTTTGCCCAGTGGTTTGACTATGGTATGTCTACATTTGGTTCTCTTTATTTTTATTCTGTTCTTTGAGTTTCTTAAACGTGTAAGTTGATATATGCTGACAATTAGGAAAACTTTTGGTCTTTACTTTTTCAAATAGCTTTTTCTGTCTCATGTAGTTCTCTACTCTTTCTAGGACTCCAATTATATTAGTGCTAGACTGGCCCTATTTTTATTATTTTTCTTCGTTTGTATTAACTGTATTGGGAAATTGTTCTTGATCTGTTTTTAAGTGCACTGATAATTTTTTCTGCCATCTTTAATTTACTGGTATGTGCATAAAATGACATTTTTATACAAGATATTCTGTCTCTCAGTTCTAAAATTTGTCCTTTTATCTCTTTATCATTTTTACTTCTCTGTTGAGATTCTCCATATATTCCCTCTTATGACCATCTATTCCTTAAATCCTTGAATATGCTTATAATAGCTTATTTTAAATTTCTTATATTCTAATTCCAGCATGTGGGCCATTTCAATGTCTTAATCCATTGTTTACTTTTTTTGTTATGTGTCATATTTTCCTGGTTCTATGTCTAGGCAGGTTAAATTATATGTTAGATTAAGTGTATGATATTTTGTAGAGATAGGTTCGTTTATTTTCCTTTGAAGAATGACTCTTTTCTAACATTAGTCTTCTTTCCGTAGTCAAACACCAAACTTTCACTCCTGAGCTATATGCAATGGTTGAAATCTCTGCTCTGTACTAGCAATTTAGCTGTTGTTTTCTGCTGGATTCTATGGAGTCTCCTTTTATGAATGTGAAATGTAGCAGCCATCATATATCTGAATGAAGTTGAAGTGCTGATTTTAGATTTTTACTCTGTGATATTCTCCTCTGTGACTTTCAGTTGTGTGAGATTTCCTCCCATGTCATTCAAATTTCCCAGTTCCTCTTTTCTGTCAGCCTGGAACTCTGTGCTCTTATTCCTCAAGCTAGTAAAACTCACCGCTTTACTCGTAGACATCTAATTTTGCACAGACTGGGAAGCGTCATCAGGTGTGAAGTTGCATTGATGCAAATTTAAATCATTGCAATTTTCTTTATTCAATGGTCAAATACTTCATCATTAGTGGAGTATTCTACTATTTCTGCCTGTTTTCTGTTTCTCATTACCATCAAATGTGTATTTAATTTTTTTAGAGTTAATAGTTTTTTCCCTGCATTTGAGTTAGACCTGAGCTACTACCATATTTTGTAATTCAAACTTTTTGTCTAACAATGTTTTAGAAAACTCTTTATTTGGAGGGAATTCTCAAATTTCTAAATACTCTACAAACATTAGGATCAGGGCTCACATTCCCAGTTTCCCTTGTAGCCAGATGTACATATGGAACATGGCCTCAGCTAATGAAGCATACCCACATATTTGAAAGTAAGAAAAGTGTTAAGAGGAACTGTAGATATCATTTTAGTTGATGCAAGGATGGAAAAAAATGACCAACTTTCACTGGTGAACTTTGTCTCCAATCATTGTTTTCCCGTGGGTAAGTGGCTAATTTTCTGGCCTAGAGGTGGCTTTGGTGTGTTGGTAACAATTGATTTGATGATAACCTGCTTTTGTCTTTTTAAAAATTGCTAATCCACCATTGTTTCTGGTACTGTTTTATATTTATGCAGTGTATAATGTCTCATGCAAAATTTAGTTCTTTCTTTCTCAGCTTAAACTGGATTTTGATGAGCAGTTTTCACCTTCAAATAAAAGAAATGGCTTTGGTTGATGTCAGACAAAAATAACAAGAAAGAATTAAATATGTTTGTCCTCTTGTAACATTAAATAAATGAAACTGAAAATTCAATAATTCTGCTTCATAAAAAAATAGAAAGTTTCTACTGGTTTTCATTATTTTTGAAGCTGTATCATTAAATGAAATTTCTGCCTCATGGAAGGTTTTTAGAACTATGTAATAATACCATACAGAACATTAGGAGAGAAATGAATAAAGACTGAAAGAAGTAAGCACTGTGTGGTAACATAGATGGCGCACAGTTGTGTGCGTGGAGCCCTAATACATTTGACTATGGAATTTATACAATAAATGTTAGTTTCCTGTGAACCTGCTAATTAATATGACTTTTGCAGACATTTCCTTAACCTAAACAGTTTGGGTTTCATGTATATAGACTGCATGTATTCTCACCTTTAACCTTTCCATAATCTTCCCTAATTACAGATGTCATTGGTTCTTAACAGCAAAAGAACAGCAGTAGCTTATAAAGTTATATTATTTGTTTTTTACTAATATGTGAAGTGATTTTGTCTTTCATTTCACCTCTCGAGCTAATTATGTCTTCTAGGTTAACAAAAATTCCAGATCATACCATCATTAGTTTAAACTTTACAATGAAATCATTATTTCCATTTATTACTAGCCTGCATTATAGCAATATTTAGCTAATGAATTCTCAAAATATTTCTTGAAAGGTGAAAGAGTACCTCAAGTAAATGGTGTAATTAATTTATTTATCAGAATTTTAAATTAATTGTTCTGTTTAATCTCAAAGGGGTACCAATGAAGTCAGGGCATAAGGACTCCGTGGTTAATAAAATGGCAAGAATTAAAAAGGATTATTACATTTTTTCCTTATACTATGATGGCTATAATTTTTTAAAACAGTAGAAAAGTTTAATTTTTAAAGGCTACTAGTGTCTATTTCATTCAAAGATGTGAGCTCTTCAGTTCAACTTGTTGTTTGAAATTTGAACAGCTTTTTCTTGCTCTTGTTCAATACAGTTATTTAACAGTCCAGGCAGGCCTCCGGAGTTACATATATGTATGTGGCTATGCGTGTATATATACATAGAAGTACAAATAGCATATAAACAATTTACATAAGACTTTTGCTTTTGATGAAAATTCTTCTAAAAGTGAATATAAATTAATAGCATATGGAGCCTACAAAAATTGTCTAATAGGGAACTAGGAAAAGATAATTTGTGAAGAAAGAGTTCGCTAAAACAGACTTTTTATTTTTACATGTAATAGGTTTATATTGAAGGGTTTCCAGAAATATAAAATGTTATAGGGCACTTATCCTGAGACACACGAAGGAGACAAGGGATAGAGCTAGGATGGAAGTGAAAATAAAGGACAAATAGAGATAGATACTTAAGTGGAAATGAAACACTGCATGTTCTCACTCATAGTTGGGAATTGAACAATGAGAACACATGCACACAGGAAGGGGAACATCACACACCAGGGCCTGTTGTGGGGTGGGGGTAGGTGGTAGGGATAGCATTAGGAGATATACCTAATGCTAAATGACAAGTTAATGGGTGCAGCACACCAACAAGGCACATGTATACATATGTAACTAAACTGCACGTTGTGCACATGTGCCCTAAAACTTAAAGTATAAAAAAAAATCATCAAACAGGTGGTAATTTCAAAACATGGCTTTTCCAGGCAGCAAATTTTCTGAATGTATCACAAAAGAAGATAAATTGCATGTCTATGTAGATCATGTCAATGAAATAAACAATAAAGTTACTTATTGGAATATTGAAAGTGGTTGATAATAAATAAATTATTTATATTTATGGTAAAAGCAATAAACTTGATTTTTAGGGGGTTCAATGACTTCCTGAAAATATCCTCTCACAGATTTTCTCAGATTGTCTAGTTGGCAAAAGCACAGCTCCAAATAGCTATTTCTGTCAACGTCTACAGAACATTTACAGTTTGATTTCCAAAAGTTTCCATTTCTACTGACCTTACAAATTTGTAAAGTGAATGCCCACCAGGACAAAATATTAAGTGATAAAATTAATTGGATCCTACAAGTGAAAATCTAGGCAAGGAAAATCTTCTTCCTTCTTAATGAATGATTTTTATGTATCTTCATTGTTGTCCTTCTAGGTAGAGCAACACTCTGGAGACCTCCTCTTGAGGCATTTCACCACCAGAGTAAGTGTGATGTGTGAGTAATTAGTCCACCCACAGGGAGCTGGTGAAATTAAATGGGAAGTTATTTCCTAACTGGAATATCTTGAAGTAAAATTAATCTAATAACAGCTTTCATAAGAGAGCATAAGCTTAAAAGACAACATTTTTCATTCAACTTTACCAAACAAAGTGCAAATTTAGGTGTCCAGTTGTGAAGTTTTGTTGTGTGTGGATTGTACAGTGAAGGTACCAGTGGACAACAGTTGCTCATCAAGCAAGTTTATACAAAAGCTTTTGGACAAATCCAACTCTAGATAAAATTCGAAAGTATTTCATGCTTGTGTTCAGAGTTTCTTTTTCTCTCTCCAAGGTAACCCACATATCAAAAGACATATGGGTTGTGGGTAGAACTTCCTAAAATTGCTGGTGAGAAGTGTGCCATGCATAAGCATACTTCACTAGCTTGAATTTTCTGTTAGTCTCACAGGCAACAATTACAATCCTGTATGTTTTTCTATCTCCACACACTCCTGAACATAAAAAGACCAAGTAACATCTCTGGTTAAGATGTGTACAGGTTACAAGACATGTCTAAATATATTCACCAAGAGGTTTATTATTTTCACAGTGGCATTCACTAAATCAGCTGTCAGTGTAGCATTACTGAAGGAATAAGCAGGGTCTTTAATTTATCAAAGTTTGGAGTCCACCCCAAGTTGGATCACTGAAGCACATAACTATAGATAAGGTCACTCAAAAGCACAAATCCAGGTAATAAATATTCAGTAGTAGTTTATATGCATTTAGCAATTTGAATGCTGGGAAGTGTAGCCCAGAAAATCAATCAACATGGAGCTATTAAAGAGGCATTCATGGCACCTGCACTTTGAATCTCTTCAGACTCAGGTTAAACAGGAGACACGGTAGCCCATGTATACTGCAAAAACCCTTCCTCTTTCCCTTTTTATCTATGAACCTGCCCTTTTCAATGTTATCTAGATGCCTGAATGTATGAATACCCTTGATCTTGGTAAAAAATGGTACCACCCATCAGCAAAATCTCACTGATCAGTGTCTATGTTACCTCACTGAGTTAGCCTTTTGTGTTGTTGTGGCCCAGAATGACAATGTTGACACAATCCAAACCAGTAGTTGGAAAGTTAATGTTGGATGCGTCTTTGACAGTTGATGGAATGACCTGAAATCAAATGTGAGGCAGTGGAGACACAAGAATGCTATTCAGGAAGTTAGTGATCTGTGGAGGTACTAAATGAAATATCTGGAAGGAATTGTAATCTTGCAACCATGCTTTTATGTGTTTTTTGACATAAACCGTTTCTATTTATGGTGGAGCTAGAGTGTCCATTTCCCATGAAGTTCCCATAGTGTTAATTAATACAGTCATGTGTCACTTAATGACAGGGGTGTGTCTGAGAAATGCATTGCTGGACAATTTTATTATTGTATGAACATCACAGAGTTTACTTATACAAACCTAGGTGCTATAGCTGATTACATATCTAGGTTAGGTAGTATAGCCTATTCCTCCTAGGCTACAAACCTGTGCAGCATGTTACTGTACTGAATACTGTAGGCAATTGTAACACAACAGGTAAGTATATCTATACTTACTTATATCTATACAGTAAGTGTATCTATACATGTCTAAACATACAAGAGGTACAGTACAAATACAGTGTTATGATTTTATTGCACCACTGTCATACAAGTGCACTATCCTTGACCAAAATGTTGTTATGTGATGCATGATTGTAACAAAAGAATTAATTAAATATAATATCGAAGTGCCTATTGAGATTTCAATGAAGAAAGGAATATTTGTAAATTCTGATTACCTTAAGCGGGAATTGACTTTCTTCCTGTTTCCATGGCTGTTCTTGTGAAAGAGCATAGCTTTCCAAAGACCTGAAATCTCTGACAAATCTTGCAATTCTCTATAGCCTGCATTATGAAGGTCACCTGGTATCAAAAGGGGCAAAATGGTAGATTATAAAGACCTGTACTTTCTTGTCAGTTCCTAAACATAGCAAGCATTTGTCTATCTTGAACATTTCTGCAGTTATAAATGAGCCTTGGGTCATGATTTTCTGCCTTTTTATCATAGACAAGATTTAATTTAGGAGATGTCCTTTTAATGTGTAATGTGAATAGTAAGTGACACTTATGAAGCCTATTTTCTTCCAACCATTTTAATTGTCAAATCTGTCCAGTCAAGACGCAATGTTAGAGGCTTCACTGACAACACCGTCTGTGTGTGTGGGTGTGGGTGTGTGTGTGTATACATACATATGATTGAGCAGGATTTATTGTAAGTCAAAACAGTCTCAAATTTCTTAGGACAATACAGCTTCCTTGGCCATTCCCTTGGAGCTCTGAGTTGAGGAGCTGGTGATGTGTATTTCTTTTGCATGTTCTCCACATTATCCCTATGCAGGCCTTCCATGGGCTTGGTTTTGGAACCAGTGATGAGGAAGATCATTAGAATTGTTGTTCTCAAAAAGATTCCTCCATTCTTCTGTATAAGCAATGGGAATTTTCCCAGACCAATATTTCTTCTTTTGAAATGGTAAATTTTGAATATTAACTGGTTAGTATAATACCATAAAATAACAAAGTTTGAGCCCTATGATCTGTGTTTTAGGCTAAAGTTGTGTTTTATACTAAATCATCATTTACTCCTTGTATGATCTTTTTTTTTTTTGAGACAGAGTCTCACACTGTCACTCAGGCTGGAGTGCAGTGGCACAATTTTGGCTTACGGCAAGCTCCGCCTCCCAGGTGCACACCATCCTTCTGCTTCAGCCTCCTGAGTAGCTGGGACTACAGGTGCCCGCCACCACACCCGGCTAATTGTTTTTTAAGATTAAGGGTGAAATAAAAGCTGTTCCCCTATATTACATTCATAAATCAGAATCATTAAAGCAAGCTATTTATTTATTAGAAACACATACTCCAAATTTAGCATCTAAGACATGACAGCCTTTCAAGAAACATCAATTTACATTTTATGGTCTATAGCTATATTTGTATTCATGTTATTGGTGCCCATAATATTTCATTAGATGTTCTGGGTAAATTGATAAATGAAAATAATATATGTGATAAGGAGAACAACCTAGGCCTCCTGGGGGGCCCCTTACAACTCAGCTGGTGTTAGCAGAAATGCCTTGGTGTAACAGTGAGAAACAACCTTTCAAAAGTGTTGAGCAATTTTTCAGGCAGAGGAATATGTGTACCAATCCAGGCAGCAAGATAAGTGGAGGTCAGTTAAAAGATCAGGGTGTTATTACATTTTTTTTTTTAGGTTTCTACTGAGAGGAAATATAACACTGAGTTATTATTTTCTCCGCATATCTCTGGTTATTTTGTCACAACCTTTTATGTAAGCTACTATCAAACACTGGGTTATCCAAGATCTATGGGTTGTATTCAATATTTGCTTTTCCCTCAACTACTAACACATTTGATTCCCTTTGTAACTTTCTCCCCTATTTCTCCTTTCAACTTGTTTTCTCCAACCACACTGAGTTAATAAGCCTCCTATATACTCTCATAACCTGTTTTATCTAAAGAGATTTCCTTTTTCTACTATTATACCCATCTCATTCCCTAATTTATTTATTCTTATTTCTCACTCTATTTTTTATTCTTTTAGGCACAGCTCACGTCTCATGACTTTCAAAAAGTTTTTCTTCTGATATTCCCAGCTCGAATTAGGTACATCCCAATCAGTTTCCTTAGACTTACAATTCTTCATATTATTGGCTTGCAATCTGTCTTAGGCTGGGAATTAGCTCCTTGTTGGCAGGGGCTAGAATTTATTTACTCTTATATCCATAATGCCTGACACAGGAACTATTCTCATATACAAATTGTAGGGCCATAATTCCTGAGAACATATGTACATTGTAATGACTCATAAAGGCTTGAAATAAATTTTTAAAATGATTAATTGGGAAGTCCATGAACTTGACATCTTGATGTAGAAGAAAAGCAAGGGCAGATGAAGAAGTTATACAGGATACTTGAAATACCAGAAGAATATAATCAGAGAGCAATAAATTAATCCTAGATTTTTAGATGTGAAGAAGTTCTGAGAAATATTTGAAGACATGGCTCTAGGGATGAGTACATAACAGAGACCAGTAGCCAGAGTCAGAGCTTTTCAGAGTGAAGAAATTGCATTGCAGGGGGAAGGACTCTTGTATACTAAATAGAAATTGTCATTAAATGGAGACTAAGCAAGAGGCGGATGATCTGTGGATGACAGACGCAGAAAGGTGTGGAGATAGAGGTAAATGCCATAATCTACAAAGAAGATATTTTTGTGCCAGAAAGAAATAATAGGTCTAGAACGTAATAAAAGATAAATAGTTAACTACATTGCAATGTGGTCTGAGAACTCACTGAAGGCATAGCCATTGATATTAACTTCCACTTCGCTTCCAGACAAAAGATTTTAAATATCTTAAAAATTCCATTTGATATTGTATGATTCATCAAGACAGAAAGTAAAACGGTAGTTGTCCTGGGAGGGCGGGGAATGGGGAGTCACTTTTTAATGGGTACAGGATTTCAATTTTACAAGACAAAAAGAATTATGGAGATGGGTGGTGGCGATGCTTGCATAACATTGTGAATACATTTAATGACACTGAATTGTATACTTAACAGCGGTTAAGATGCAAATTGTTGAGTGTGTTTTGCCACAGTTAAAAAACGGAAAACAATAGTATTTGAAGATATAGCCCATTTCATCTGGTAGCTAGCTGTATGTGTCTGCTCAGCTGTGGATAGATATTTATGCTGTTTCTGAACTGGAGGTTACTGGTATTCTCTAAGGTATAGGAAAATTGATCTTATGTGGCTAACTGAGGTGGATATAGTTGTATCAGTCAGACAGTAATGATATAATCATGATAGTTTACATTTAACACAACTTACATGTGTTATACTTTAGAAAGCACTTCATTCATATTATTACTTCATACCATTTTCCCCTTACCATATTTGTCTCTCCTTTTTCTGCTGACTTCAGAAAATGTCTCTTCCACACTACTCAATTCATCTCCTTATTTTGTCAAAATTTTAAGTCTCAGAGTCTCAAAAAAAAATTCCAGACAAGTCTCATCAGCTTTCGGTCATTGATTAATCGATATCCTTAGAGGCTTTCCCTTCCCCTTCTCAATTTAACATAGCTTCCAAATACACTTGCCAGTAAAACAAAGTTGTTTATATGGTTTTGTATTTCTTCCTGCTGAATTATGAACATTTTTTCATATTGACATTGATTTCCATCTGGCCATGAAATACTCAAGGTGAAGAAAATGAAACAAAATTGTTAATATTTATCAAGAGCCAGGTACTGTTTTCAGTGTCCTAGAAGCATAAACTAGTGTAATGCTCACCAGCTCATATGAGAGGCAAAAATGGATGAAACTATAAAATCAAGACACAGAGAGTTAAGGGAAATTTCCCAAGATCACACAGTCACTGAGGATATGAACTAGATTTTGACTTCAGGCTATTTACCCCAGAACTTGTGCTTTCAACCATCATTTGTACTGCTTCCCTAAATTACTCTTGAGTACACTGTGACATCATATTTCACCTATGACACTGATTATCTGGGGAACTTTGCAACTTATTCTGAATGTGATTCAGTTTTCTTTTCTGTGCAGAGATAAAGTCAGTATATACTCCATAGATTCGTTATAAGGATTATATGAAATGACACATGAGAAGGCTTTAAAAGGACTTGGAAAGCAATAAGCTTTTTTGTTTTCAATCATTTTTCAATAGGTTATCAGTGTTGTGAATGGTTCATGAAAAATGACTCTGGGCTCAGTGAGTAACTGAAATGTTGTTGCTTAATAGTGTGTTTAATATTAATATAATAGTAACAAATGTTGTTATTGTTGAGTAATACTTATTTGGCTTTTCACTGCTTTTCTTTTCTAGTGTTTTAGTCAGAGACTTCTTAAGTCTCCTCAAGTGTGTACACATTTCTTAAATTTGTTGGAAAGTACCAAATTTAAGATATCTTGCATTTTTTTTCTTCCTTAGTAAACACTAAATTCCATCGCACAGCAGAAAAAGGGCTCTGTTATTGTTGGTACAATGGTTTAATATTCACTTTTATTCCCTGTATCGTAGTTCTGATTTAATTGCTATTTAGAATAAAACTTGTTCCTTATTATATGCATTCATAATTATAAAATTTGTGTTTTAATGCCTTCTACACATATACTGTGCTTTTCTTTATTTCCTTATATCTTTTACTGTTGCATGATCCTGGTATTTGAAATCTCATTAAGTGTTGTTTGGGGATTTGCTGGGAATGTCATCTACATAGTAATGTCTCAAGTTTGTAGCATCTTTAAAACATAATAGGAGATGGAATTCACAGCAGAGTAATAACCCTCCCGCTTTAGGCAATGTATTTGTGATTGGTATGACTTTGTTCCCAGAGGGCAGTTAGCAACACAATATTAAGGCTATGTGTACAAGGAAAACAAATTTTAAAAATCTCCTTTAAAAAAAACAGTTCCCGATCCTAACCAGTATCATGCAGAGAATCCGTTTCCACCTCTTCATATGGAAGCAGCTCTGGGTGGACATCTAGAAAGTTGGATAACTATTTATCACATATGATCTGTAAAGGGAGAGATTTACAAGAAAGTGTTAAATTTAATCCATAGGAAAGCAAAATCAAAAATCAACTAATTTTCCATTTGTAGTTTTCCCTAGGGGCTCCACTCTCTAGATGGCTTAAATGCGTTAGAATTAAATGACTAGGCACAATTGTTTGTTAGTGACATAAAAGCAAGGTAAGCATTTCTGCTTTATGAGTCCAAGCACAGGGACACTTGGTTTTCTTTGGAAGGATATCATAAAGGCAATGTTTATGAGTAATCCCTCATTGTCTTTCCTTCTGTAGCATTCAATGGTATGTACTATAATTTAGAAATGAAAACTACTTAAAGACCACTTGCTAAGTTTCATGTATTTCAAATTCTCAAATCCTGAGTGTTTAAATATGCCTATACTTCTTCATGAAAAAAACATAATCTTTGCCAAGTTAGAAAAAGAAAGTCATATTCCCATTTTTAACTAAATGTAATCAGAAGTTTGGACAGTTTTTAGCCTTCAATACATTATGTAATTTGGGTAACAGGCTGAATAAAAGTAAGGAACTTCAGTTAAATTCAGAGAGAAGCTAGTAATTATTTCTAAGACTCAAATGTATAGAACAGATCTCTGATATTAAGGGTAAGACCCTCAAAGGTGACCCAAAATGGGTAATTGTGGGATTATTTTGGGAGGAATCATCATAGATTCTTACTGCTATAAATACAGTCAAATGTCAGATAAATATGCTCCACTGAAATGTTTTCTAGGAATGATGTTGGAACCAATATTGGTAATTTTGAAAGTCATGGAGAGGATTTCAGATGATAGAAGTCGGGCAACTATCCCAGGTTTAACAAATAAGCAAATGGTGAGTTCCAAAATTGCTGTATCAATGAGCCTCATATTGATCCTGAGTACAATTTCAGGAAGGTCCATTAAATGGGTCTTTGGAGAGCACTTAGGATAAAAGGCTGGCAGCAGGGATTCACTAAGAGCAATGGTGCCAAGCTTGCCTCTTTGACATTGTTATCTGACTGATAAAGGTAGGCTATAGCGGTACACAATACAGATATTTCCAGGGTAGAGCTGTTGAGCTGCTGTAATTTTCCTTGCCTCTTCACTATCTTCTCCTATAGTTGACTCCCAAGGAAAAGATAGTTGACTTTTAATCTAGAAATGTATGTTAATTGGGAAAAACAAACAAATGAAACCATAAACTATCCTTTAGGCTTGTCTCTGCTCAGTTATTAGATCATATGACTGTGCCCTTAGGAAACACAGATGGCCCACACTATTATAGAGACAAGTTTCTTACATTCTCTGCTGTTTAATGCTCTTCAAAAGACTTACCATACTTCGCTAATTTGATTACCAACTACTTGAACACAGGGACCAATGTGCTTATTAAAGATTTTGCATATTATGAGGGCATTAACTTTTAAGTATTCAATTGTTAAGACAATGCATATTATTATAAACCATAGAAGGCACACTTATTACCTCCTTAAGAACCAGTCTCTATTTCTCTGGTTCATAGAACTCCAAGATCATAGAGGGATTGGACATTTGTGTCTTCAATTGGCCCTCTTCAGCCCTAGGATAAATAGTGATTAATCTAAGCCAATGGTTTTCGGCTCTGTCTGACCCAAGGCCTCTACTTCATAAGAAATTCTTCAAAGACCCCTTCACTATTCTAAACTATTAGTGAGAACACAATGTATGCATTCAAGTTGTTGAAAATATTAATGTTATGCTGAAGCTAACAAAGGAGAAATAATTTACTGTCAATATATGATCCAAAATGTATATAATTGTGCCAGAACATTTACATATCAAATACAATAGAACATAATGAAATTTTCATCTCTTCGCCCATACCTTGAAACATTGTAAATAAAAAGCTACAAATATAGTTTCATTGAATAATCAAATGCCAAAACTGCCATTTCTGTTTTTGACATGATTGATCTGCATTGGTAAATGTAATAGATACTTTCTGTTTGGCCCTTGTCCCCTGTTATACTCCCCTATTTACTGGCTTTTGTCCAAGTGGAATGGTCCATACTGAATATCTCAATCTGTTCCCTTGCTCATTGCCTTCTATGCATGTTCATGAGATTAAAGGGAAGGAGGAAATGGGATTGGGGGTTATTGCCTAAACTCCCTCTCTGCTAGGTCTCCTTGACCAATCTTTTTCATAAGAAAATTAGTGTTTCCTTGTGTGATCAGGGCAGTTTACTCCCCAGAACTCTGCCTGCTGCTACTAACCCAGAGTTATTGTGGGGTGTGATTTCTGTGATTCCTTCACCCTTCTCCCCTGACATTTTCGTAAGTAGTCTCTTTGGAAATAAACCCATGTTAAATTATCTTAGTTTGTGTGTGTTCTGTTTTTCCTATTGAGACTCTGAAATGAGTATCTAAATGAAAAAATCTACCATCTTTTCTCATATACATAGTAGTTTCATTCTTGCAAAATTCATGGCATATTAAAACCATGCAAAAGTACTTGGCACTTAGGCAGTTACATTTGGGATTGTATAATTAAACAAAGCAGGTTATTCACCTTCATTACATTAGAAAGTCATTCAGGACATACAGCAATCCTTAATTAGGAACGGCTATCCCATGTTACTGGACATATGGCATCCCTGTTTTCCAATCCTTAAAGTTTTTCCTTAAAGTTCCAAAATGCCATCACTTATTATTTCCTGCTATTGGATTTTGTCACATGAAGTTGTAAGGCTGGGAATGCCATAGCCATCTTGAAAACATAGGTAGAAAGATAAGAGAATCACAAAGAAGTGGATCATGTTGAATTAACTAAGCATTGATACCATCTATTTGTTGTGCAATTTGGTAAAAGTTGCTCCTTGTTTTTTTCTTCAATTAGTTGACTATTCTGTTACTTGAAGCTAAAAACTTTTTTTTCTTTTCTTTCCTTCTTTTTTTTTTTACAGAATCTTACTCTGTTGCCCAGGCTGGAGTGCAGTGGCATGATCTTGGCTCACTGCAACCTCTGCTTGCCTAGTTCAAGCAATTCTCACACCTCAGCCTCCCTAGTAGCTGGGATTACAGGCACATGCCACCACACTCAGATGATTTTTGTATTTTCAGTAGAGACGGGGTTTCACCCTGTTTGCAGGCTGGTCTCAAACTCCTGACCTCAAGCGATCTGCCCACCTCAGCCTACCAAAGTGCTGGGATTACAGGTGTAAGCCACTGACCCTGCCCAAAAACATTTTAACCAATAGCAAAGCACATTATTTCATTACATTTTTTCAAAAGTTGCCAGTAATTTCAATTAAAAATATTATATAACATGTTTAATGCAATACAAATGCTTTTCAATGTACAATGGGGTTAAGTCTTGATAAGCTGATTTTAAATTGAAAATACAGTAAGTTAAAAATGTATTTAATACCTAACTAACTGAATATCACAGCTTATCCAGGCATACCTTTAATGTGCTCAGAACACTTACATCAGCTGACAATTGGGCAAAATCATTGAATACAAAACCCACTTTATAATAAAGTATTGGATATTTTATGTAATTTGTTGAATATTGTACTGAAAGTGAAAAGCAGAATGGTTATATTCTATTCAAAGCTATCACTTTTGCTTCATCATAAAGTAAAAAAAATCATAAATTGAACCATTATAAGTTGTTGACCATCTGTGTATATGTATGTGTGTGTGTACCTATATAAACATGTATGTTTATATATGTATTTGTGTGTGTATATATCCTCGGTGTGTGTGTATGTGTGTTTGAAAGAGTGTGTGTGTGTGTGTGTGTATGAAATTGTAGGAAAGTAAAATTTCTTATCTTATAGATATAGCATGTTAACATGTTGGTACCTATCCTCCTGAGATGTAAAATTTTACATGGATAGATGTGTACATTTACTGTTGTACACAAAGAGAAACATATTCTGTAGGCTCTTTGTTTTTCTGTAGTTTCATTCAACACTATCTGCTTTATATGGATGATTACATATATAATGCTAAGATGAAGGTTCTTCTCTATAACTTTGAAACTTCCTTGATTATGAACCCTTGGTATATTCTTAGAATAGGATTTTATTTTAGAATTAAGATCCTTGTTTCAGGACTCTAGACTGTTAACACACCGAGCCAATAATTATTCAGAATTGTTGGGTTAGTTCACATTCCCACAGATGAGACATCAAATGTCCAGGCTGCACAGCCTCATTAACACTAGATTTTCTGGACATTTTATATAGTATTTCATCTGATATAAAAAGTAGAATTCTAATTTAATTATGGTTGTTAATTTATTTTTATCTTTTTAGTCATTATGAAAATGTTTAACTATATGAAAAGCTAGGAAAGAGTTTTATTTTTTAAGGTAGTACTTCAGAAATATTTGCGATACTTAATTTTTAAAAATTAACTCTAAAAAATCTTGAAATGTCTGTTTAATGAAATAGGACATAAATACTGGTCACGTTAGTGAAAAATATTTGTTTAAAATTAAAATATCTGCAGCAATCCTGTAGATATTACTAATTTCTAAAGAATGACATCTTTAAAATATAAATGTTCTAAACTTATAATCAGTTAAATATGTCTCTATTAATACATATAGATACATACATCTAAATAAATTTGAAGATTTCAAATTCCAGGCACAATATAATTCTTTTCTATCCTGTGATTTGTACTTCAGTATTTTGTAATTTGAACAGAAATATTTTGCCCTAACCACATGTCTGTATTTTCTCTTACCTAGAAATGTTATTTTATGCAAAATTGTTTTAAAGGTCAGTTTGCATGTTTGAAAGCATCTTGTAGAATGTTACATAATATATTGCATATTTGGTTACATTGTTTTAACTGTGTAAATATGGTTTAAATCTATGATGCTCTTTAGTGCTGATCACGATGCAAAGCAAATTTATCTGTATAAAAGTCTCCTGTTAATTTATTTTTTATTATTATATTTTAAGTTTTAGGGTACATGTGCACAACGTGCAGGTTTGTTAGATATGTATACATGGGCCATGTTGGTGTGCTGCACCCATTAACTCGTCATTTAACATTAGGTATATCTCCTAATGCTATCCTTCCCCCCCTCCCCCCACCCCACAGCTGTCCCCAGTGTGTGATGTTCCCCTTCCTGCATCCATATTTTCTCATTGTTCAATTCCCACCTATGAGTGAGAACATGTGGTGTTTGGTTTTTTTCCTTGCAATAGTTTGCTGAGAATGATGGTTTCTAGCTTCATCCATGCCCCTACAAAGGACATGAACTCAACATTTTTTATGGCTGCATGGTATTCCATGGTGTATATGTGCCACGTTTTCTTCATCCAGTCTATCATTGTTGGACATTTGTGTTGGCTCCAAGTCTTTGCTATTGTGAATAGTGCCACGATAAACATACATGTGCTTGTGTCTTTATAGCAGCATGATTTATAATCCTTTGGGTATATACCCAGCATTGGGATGGCTGGGTCAAATGGTATTTCTAGTTCTAGATCCCTGAGGAATCAACACACCGAGTTCCACAATGGTTGAACTAGTTTACAGTCCCACCAACAGTGTAAAAGTGTTCCTATTTCTCCACATCCTCTCCAGCACCTGTTGTTTCCTGACTTTTTAATGATCGCCATTCTAACTGGTGTGAGATGGTATCTCATTGTGGTTTTGATATGCATTTCTCTGATGGCCAGTGATGATGAGCATTTCTTCATGTGTCTTTTGGCTGCAAAATGTCTTCTTTTGAGAAGTGTCTGTTCATTTCCTTTGCCCACATTTTGATGGGGTTGTTTGTTTTTATCTTGTGAATTTGTTTGAGTTCATTGTAGATTCTGGATATTAGCCCTTTGTCACATGAGGAGGTCGCAAAACTTTTCTCCCATACTGTAGGATGCCTGTTCACTCTGATAGTGGTTTCTTTTGCTGTGCAGAACCTCCTTAGTTTAATTAGATCCCATTTGTCAATTTTGGCTTTTGTTGCCATTGCTTTTGGTGTTTTAGACATGAAGTCTCTGCCCATGCCTATGTCCTGAATGGTATTGCCTGGTTTTTCTTCTAGGGTTTTTATGGTTTTAGGTCTAACATGTAAGTCTTTAATCCATCGTGAATTAATTTCTGTATAAGGTGTAAGGAAGGGATCCAGTTTCAGCTTTCTACCTATGGCTAGCCAGTTTTCCCAGCACCATTTATTAAATAGGGTATCCTTTCCCTAGTTCTTGTTTTTGTCAGGTTTGTCAAAGATCAGATAGTTGTAGATATGTGGCATTGTTTCTGAGGGCTCTGCCCTGTTCCATTGGTCTATATCTCTGTTTTGGTACTAGTACTATGCTGTTTTGGTTACTGTATCCTTGTAGTATACTTTGAAGTCAGGTAGCATGATGCCTCCACCTTTGTTCTTTTGCTTAGGATTGACTTGGCAATGTGGGCTCTTTTTTGGTTCCATATGAACTTTAAAGTAGTTTTTTCCAATTCTGTGAAGAAAGTCATTGGTAGCTTGATGGAGATGGAATTGAATCTATAAATTACCTTGGGCAGTATGGCCATTTTCACGATATTGATTCTTCCTACCCATGAGCATGGCATGTTCTTCCATTTGTTTGTATCCTTTTTTATTTCATTGAGCAGTAGTTTGTAGTTCTCCTTGAAGAGGTCCTTCACTTCCCTTGTAAGTGGTATTCCTAGGTATTTTATTTTCTTTGAAGCAATTGTGAATGTGAGTTCACTCATGATTTGGCTCTCTGTTTGTCTGTTATTGGTGTATAAGAATGCTTGTGATTTTTGCACATTGATTTTGTATCCTGAGAATTTGCTGAAGTTGCTTATTAGCTTAAGGAGATTTTGGGCTGAGACAATGGGGTTTTCCACATACACAGTCATGTCATCTGCAAACAGGGACAATTTGACTTCCTCTTTTCCTAATTGAATGCCCTTTATTTCCTTCTCCTTCCTGATTGCCCTGGCCAGAAATTCCAACACTATGTTGAATAGGAGTGGTGAGAGAGGGCATCCCTGTCTTGTGCCAGTTTTCAAAGGGAATGCTTCCAGTTTTTGTCCATTCAGTATGATATTGGCTGTGGATTTGTCATAGATAGCTCTTGTTATTTTGAGATACGTCCTATCAATCCCTAATTTATTGAAAGTTTTTAGCATGAAGGTTTGCTGAATTTTGCCAAAGGCCTTTTCTGCATCTATTGAGATAATCATGTGGTTTTTGTCTTTGGTCCTGTTTATACGCTGGATTATGTTTACTGATTTTCATATGTTGAACCAGCCTTGCATCCCAGGGATGAAACCTGCTTGATCATGGTGGATAAGCTTTTTTATGTGTTGCTGGATTCGGTTTGCCAGTATTTTATTGAGGATTTTTCATCAATGTTCATCAAGGATATTGGTCTAAAATTCTCTTTTTTTTTGTTTTGTCTCTGCCAGGCTTTGGTATCAGGATGATGCTGGCCTCATAAAATGAGTTAGGGAGGATTCCCTCTTTTTCTATTGATTGGAATAGTTTCAGAACGAATGGTACCAGTTCCTGCTTGTACCACTGGTAGAATTCGGCTGTGAATCCATCTGGTCCTGGACTTTTTTTGGTTGGTAAGCTATTAATTATTGCCTCAATTTCAGAGCGTGTTATTTGTCTATTCAGAGGTTCAACTTCTTCCTGGTTTAGTCTTGGGAGAGTATATGTGTCAAGGAATTTATCCATTTCTTCTAGATTTTCTAGTTTATTTGTGTAGAGGTGTTTATAGTATTCTCTGATAGTAGTTTGTATTTCTGTGGGATCGGTGGTAATATCCCCTTTGTCAATTTTTATTGCATCTATTTGATTCTTCTCTCTTTTCTTCTTTATTGGTCTTGCTAGTGGTCTGTCGATTTTGTTGATCTTTTCAAAAAACAGCTTCTGTATTCATTGATTTTTTGAAGGGTTTTTTGTGTCTCTATTTCCTTCAGTTCTGCTCTGATCTTAGTTACTTCTTGCCTTCTGCTAGCTTTTGAATGTGTTTGCTCTTGCTTCTCTAATTCTTTTAATTGTGATGTTAAGATGTCAATTTTATTTCTTTCCTGCTTTCTCTTGTGGGCATTTAGTGCTGTAAATTTCCCTCTTCACACTGCTTTGAATGTGTCCCAGAGATTCCGGTATGTTGTGTCTTTGTTCTTGTTGGTTTCGAAGAACATCTTTATTCCTGCCTTCATTTCCTTATGTACCCAGTAGTCATTCAGGAGCAGGTTGTTCAGTTTCCATGTAGTTGAGTAGTTTCGAGTGAGTTTCTTAATCCTGAGTTGTAGTTTGATTGCACTGTGGTCTGAGAGACAGTTTGTTATACTTTCTGTTCTTTTACATTTGCTGAGGAGTGCTTTACTTCCAACTATGTGGTCAATTTTGGAATAGGTGTGGTGTGGTGCTGAAAAGAATACATATTCCATTGATTTGGGATAGAGAGTTCTGTAGATGTCTATTAGGTCTGCTTGGTGCAGAGCTGAGTTCAATTCCTGTATATCCTTGTTAACTTTCTGTCTCGTTGATCTGTCTAATGTTGACAGTGTGGTGTTAAAGTCTCCCATTATTATTTTGTGGGCGTCTAAGTCACTTTGTAGATCACTAAGGACTTGCTTTATGAATCTGAGTGCTTCTGTATTGTGTGCATATATATTTAGGATAGTTAGTTCTTGTTGAATTGATCCCTTTACCATTATGTGATGGCCTTATTTGTCTCTTTTGATCTTTGGTGGTTTAAAGTCTGTTTTATCAGAGACTAGGATTGCAACCCCTGCCTTTTTTTGTTTTCCATTTGCTTGGTAGATCTTCCTCCATCCCTTTATTTTGAGCCTATGTGTGTCTCTGCAAGTGAGAAGAGTTTCCTGAATACAGCACACTGATGGGTCTTCACTCTTTATCCAATTTGCCAGTCTGTGCCTTTTAATTGGAGCATTTAACCCATTTACATTTAAGGTTAGTATTGTTATGTGTGAATTTGATCCTGCCATTATGATGTTAGCTGGTTATTTTCCTCGTTAGTTGATGCAGTTTCTTCCTAGCCTTGATGGTCTTTACAATTTGGCATGTTTTTGCAGTGGCTGGTACCAGTTGTTCCTTTCCATGTTTAGTGTTTCCTTCAGGAGCTCTTTTAGGGCAGGCCTGGTGGTGACAGAATCTCTCAGCATTTGCTTGTCTGTGGAGTATATTATTTCTCCTTCACTTATGAAGCTTAGTTTAGCTGAATATGAAATTCTGGGTTGAAAATTCTTTTCTTTAAGAATGTTGAATATTGGCCCCCACTCTCTTCTGGCTTGTAGAGTTTCTGAGGACAGATCAGCAGATTGTCTGATGGGCTTCCTTTTGTGTGTAACCTGACCTTTCTCTTGGCTGCCTTTAAAATTTTTTCAATCATTTCAACTTTGGTGAATCTGACAATTATGTGTCTTGGAGTTGCTCTTCTCGAGGAGTATCTTTGTGGCATTCTCTGTATTTCCTGAATTTGTATGTTGGCCTGCCTTACTAGATTGGGGAAGTTCTCCTGGATAATACCCTGCAGAGTGTTTTCCAACTTGGTTCCATTCTCCCCGTCACTTTCAGGTACACCAATTAGACATACATTTGGTCTTTTCACATAGTCCCATATTTCTTGGAGGCTTTGTTCATTTCTTCTATTCCTTTTTCTCTAAACTTCTCTTCATGCTTTATTTCATTCATTTCGTTTTCCATCGCTGATACTCTTTCATCCAGTTGATCACATCAGTTACTGAGGCTTATGCATTTGTCATGTAGTTCTTGTGCCATGGTTTTCAGCTCCATCAGGTCCTTTAAGGACTTCTCTGCATTTGTTATTCTAGTTATCCATTCGTCTAATTTTTTTTCAAAGCTTTTAACTTCTTTGCCACAGGTTCGAACTTCCTCCTTTAGCTCGGAGTACTTTAATCTTCTGAAGACTTTCTCTCTCAACTCGTCAAAGTCATACTCCATCCAGCTTTGTTCCATTGCTGGTGAGGAGCTGCATTCCTTTGCAGGAGGAGAGGCACTCTGATTTTTAGAGTTTCCAGTTTTTCTGCTCTGTTTTTTCCCATCTCTGTGGTTTTATCTTCCTTTGGTCCTTGATGATGGTGACATACAGATGGGGTTTTGGTGTGGATGTCCTTTCTGTTTGTTAGTTTTCCTTCTAACAGTCAGGAACCTCAGCTACAGGTCTGTTGGAGTTTACTGGAGGTCTACTCCAGACACTATTTGCTTGGGTATCAGCAGTGGTGGCTGCAGAACAGTGGATATTGGTGAACTGCAAATGCTGCTGCCTGATTGTTCCTCTGGAAGTTTTGACTCAGAGGGGTACCCGGCCATGTGAGATGTCAGTCTGCCCCTACTGGGGGGTGCCTCCCAGTTAGGCTACTCAGGGGTCAGGAACCCACTTGAGGAGGCTGTCTGCCTGTTCTCAAATCTCAAACTGCATGCTGGGAGAACCACTACTCTCTTCAAAGCTGTCAGACAGGGATATTTAAGTCTGCAGAGGGTATTGCTGTCTTTTGTTTGTCTGTGCCCTGCCCCCAGAGGTGGAGCCTACAGAGGCAGGCTGGCCTCCTTGAGCTGTGTTAGGCTCCACCCAGTTCGAACTTCCTGGCTGCTTTGTTTACTTACTCAAGCCCGAGCAATGGCGGGTGCCCCTCCCCCAGCCCCACTGTAACCTTGCAGTTTGATCTCAGACTGCTGTTCTAGCAAAGAGTGCGGCTCCACCCAATTCGAACTTCCTGGCTGCTTTGTTTACTTACTCAAGCGTGAGCAATGGCGGGCGCCCCTCCCCCAGCCCCACTGTAACCCTGCAGTTTGATCTCAGACTGCTGTGCTAGCAAACAGTGAGGCTCCATGGGTGTAGGATCCTCCAAGCCAGGTGCTGGATTCAATCTCCTGGTGTGCCATTTGATAAGCCTGTTGGAAAAGTGCAGTATTAGGGTGGGAGTGACCTGATTTTCCAGGTGCCATCTGTCACCCCTTTCTTTGACTAGGAAAAGGAATTCCCTGACCCATTGTGCTTCCCAGGTGAGGTGATGCCTTGCCCTGCTTTGGCTCCTGCATGGTGCGCTGCACCCACTGTCCAGCACTCCCCAGTGAGATGAACCTGGTACCTCAGTTGGAAATGCAGATATCACCTGTCTTCTGCATCACTCACGCTGGGAGCTGTAGACTGGAGCTGTTCCTATTCGGCCATGTTGCCTCCATCTTCTAATTTTTAACTTTCAAGTGATTAGATACATTTACCCTCTTCTGAATTGTAATTCCTGATGAAAAGATTGTGAAATCTCAAGAGGATAATGAATCAGCTTCTGATTATATTCTGGAATTACGATTTGATCACCAATCCAAGAATGCATATTCACTTTCCTTTACATTACACACATGCATAATACCATGCTGAGTGATGCTGGAAAAAGTGAGTCTTCAGTAATGCCCTCATGAAATTACAGTCTCACTACACTGAGGTATTTTCTTTTTAACACTTTTTTTCTTTTCTGCTGTGAATATGTGCCTTCTAAGAGGTGAACAACTGGGAAAAACTGAAAAAGAACCTTCATCTAATTCAGTAACTAGCTTTTGTATCTTCTAAGAATTTTCATCTCCAGAAAGCTCTAATCTTCATTCCTTTACAAGCTTTATTTCTCTCTCCTTTCCAACACCAGACTCTTCTCTGTTTGTTTTCTATAACTTTTTTAGAGATGCCTACAATAGAAAAAAACTATGACATATTCAATACATCTGAAAAGTTTGCATTGCCATAGATAAGAATGAATTATCTGTTTATAAAGAAAAAAACAATAAAAAGATGAACCAAGAAAGCACGGAAGGTAGTAACCACATTTAGATGTTTATCATGGAATCATCTTTATAATCCATCTGTTACAATTCCACAGAGCAAATTACAAGTAATTGTGAAGTTTCCCCTCATTTTATAGGTTTGGTCTTATAAGCCATACAACACAAATTTTAATTACTTTTCTTTTTGGTATTTGGATCTTAATTTGGTGAAGTGGCCACTGGGTAGATGATGGAGCCTCTTGAGACATACAGTCTTCTTCTAGCTTTGTTGATGTAAATATTACTGTGTAGTTTTCATTCACTTATTATTTTACAAGGCATGCTTCATTAAAAATATGTCAACATCTCATTGACAAATCACAAAATTTAAAAGGCACAAGAAAAAAACAATTTATTTGAAACATTCCTGTGTAAAAGCAGTCACCACTCTTACTATTCTTCAAATATTTTTATTATATTTAAACACAAGCCTAGTTTTATCTTGAGTGTCTGACCTTGATGATATTGTACACTTTAAACTTAGAAAAAATTGAACTCTATTGGAAATTTCCTACAGATCAGCTTCTCTAGATGTCAAGCGCCTTGTTTCAGCTGCGGTGATGACAGCAAATTGGGTTCTCAGGGATTCTGGCCTCTGGCATCATCTTAGTTCTTTATAATTGAAGATGGCTCTGATGAGAACTCAGCTTAGATGCATGGTTGGATTGCTGGGCTTAAGCCTGGCCAGCCAGGAGGTTGCATTGAGGTGTAAATAGGCAAAGAAACAAGGAGTTTATTGAGGAACGACTGACAATAGCAAAGACTTGGTACCAACCCAAATGTCCAACAATGATAGACTGGATTAAGAAAATGTGGCAGATATACACCATGGAATACTATGCAGCCATAAAAATGATGAGTTCATGTCCATTGTAGGGACAAAGATGAAGCTGGAAACCATCATACACAGCAAATTATCACAAGGACAAAAAAAACAAACACCACATGTTCTCATTCATAGGTGGGAATTAAACAATGAGTATGCATGGACACAGGAAAGGAACATAACACACTGGGGGCCTAAGGGGGTATTGTGACATCATAACTCTGCACTGGTAACCGTGGTGACAGACCCTTGTCTGTGATCTGCCTAAGGGGTCATTGTGACATCACAACTCTGCACTGGTCACCCAGTTGACAGACCCTTGTTTGTGATCTGCCTAAGGGGGCATTGTGACATCATAACTCTGCACTGGTCACCAAGGTGACAAACCCTTGTCTTTGATTTGCCTATGTGGGCACTGAGACACCAAAACTCTGCACTGCTCACCCAGGTGACAGACCCTTGTCTGTGATCTGCCTAAGGGGGCATTGTGACATAATAAATCTGCACTGGTCACCCAGGTGACAGACCCTTGACTGTGATCTGCCTAAGGGGGCATTGTGACATCATAAATCTGCACTGTTCACCCAGGTGACAGACCCTTGCTTGTGATATGCCTAAGGGGGCATTGTTACATCATGACCCGCACTGGTCACCCAGGAGACACACACTTGTCTTTGATCTGCCTAAGGGGGCATTGTGACATCATAACTCTGCACTGGTCACCCAGGTGACAGAACCTTGTCTTTGATCTGCCTAAGGGGGCACTGTGACATCATAACTCTACACAGGTCACCCAGGTGACATACCCTTGTCTGTTCTCTGCCAAACGGGTCATTATGACACCATAACTCTGCACTGGTCACCCAGGTGACAGACCCTTCTCTCTGATCTGCCTCAGGGTCATTGTGACATCATAACTCTACAGTGGTCACCCAGGTGACAGACCCTTGTCTGTGAATGGCCTAAGGGGGCACTGTGACATCATAACTCTGCGCTGGTCACCTAGGTGACAGTCCCTTGTCTGTGATCTGCCTAAGGGGGCATTGTGACATCATAACTCTTCACAGGCCACGCAGGTGACAGGCCCATGTCTGTGATCTCCCTAAGGGGGCCTTGTGACATAAATCTGCACTGGTCACTCAGGTGACAGACCCTTGTGTGTGATCTGCCTAAGGGGGCATTGTGACACCATATTTCTGCAGTGGTCATCCAGGTGACAGGCCCTTGTCTGTGATCTGCCTAAGGGGCATTGTGACTTCATAACTCTGCACTGGTCACCCGGGTGACAGACCGTTGACTTTGATCTACCTAAGGGGGCATTGTGACATTATAACTGTACACTGGTCACCCAGGTGACATATCCTTGTCTGTTATCTGCCTAAGGGGTCATTGTGACATCATAACTCTGCACTGGTCACTCAGGTGACAGACCCTTGTCTCTGATCTGCATAAGGGGTCATTGTGACATCATAACTCTACAGTCATCACCCAGGTGACAGACCCTTGCCTGTGATCTCCCTAAGGGAGCATTGTTACATCATAACCCTGCACTGTTCACCCAGGTGGCACACCCTTGTCTTTGATCTGCCTAAGCGGGCATTGTTACATCATAACTTTGCACTGGTCACCCAGGTGACAGACCCTTGACTTTGATCTCCCTAAGGGGGCATCGTGACATCATAACTCGGCACTGGTCACCCAGGTGACAGGACCTTGACTGTGATCTGCATAAAGGGTCATTGTTACATCATAGCTCTGCACTGGAAATCCCGGTGACCGGCTCTTGACTGAGATCTGCCTAAGGGGGCATTGTGACACCATAACTCTGCACTGGTCACCCAGGTGACAGGATCTTGTCTGTGATCTGCCTAAGGGGGCATTGTGACATCCTAACTCTGCATTGGGAACCCAGGTGACAGGCCCTTGTCGGTTATCTGCCTAAGGGGGCATTGTGACATCATAACTCTGCAATGGGCACCCAGGTGACAGGCCCTTGTCTGAGATCTACCTAATGGGGAATTGTGACGTCATAAATCTTCACTTGGCACCAGGTGACAGGCCCTTGTCTGTGATCTGCCTAAGGGTGCATTGTGACGTGATAAATCTACACTGGGCACCCAGGTGACAGTCCCTAGTCTGTGGCCTGCCTAAGGGGACGTTGTGACATCATAACCCTGCACTGGGCACCCATGTGAAAGGCAGTCTTTGATCTGCCTAAGGTGGCATTGTGACATCATAACTCTGCACTGGTCGCCCAGGTCACAGGCCCTTGTCTGTAATCTCCCTAATGGAGCATTGTGACATCATAATGCCGCACTGGGCACCCAGGAGATAGGCCCTAGTCTGTGATCTGCCTAAGATGGCATTGTGACATCATAACTATGCAGAGGGCACAGAGGTGACAGGCCCTTGTCTGTGATCTGCCTAAGGGGTCATTGTGACATCACAACTCTGCACTGGTCACTCAGGTGACAGATCCTTCTCTGCGATCTGCTTAAGGGGGCACTGTGACATCATAACTCTGCACTGGTCACCCAGGTGACAGACCCTTGCCTGTGATCTGCCTAAGGGAGCATTTTTATATCATAACTCTTCACTGGTCACCCAGGTGACACACCCTTGTCTTTGATCTGCCTAAGGGGGCATTGTGACATCATAACCCTGAACTGGTCACTCAGGTGACAGGCCCTTGTCTGTGATCTGCCTAAGGGGCCATTGTGACATCATAACTCTGTACTGGTCACCCAGGTGACAGACCCTTCTCTGTGATCTGCACAAGGTGGAATTGTCACATCATAACTCTGCAATGGTCACCCAGGTAACAGGCCCTTCTCTGTGATCTGCCTAAGGGGGCATTGTGACATTATAATGCTTCACTGGTCAGCCAGGTGACAGGCCCTTGTCTGTGATCTGCCTAAGGGGGCATTGTAACATCACAACACGGCACTGGTCACCGAGGTTACAGGCCCTTGTCTGTAATCTGCCTAAGGGGCAATTGTGACATCACAACTCGGCACTGGTCTCCCAGGTGACAGGCCCTTGTCTCTGATCTGCGTAAGGGGGCATTGTGACATCATAACTCTGCACTGGTCACCCATGTGAAAGACCCTTGTCTTTGATCTGCATAAGGGGCCATTGTGACATCATAACTCTGCCCTTGTCACCCAAGTGACAGACCTTTGCCTGCGATCTGTCCAAGCGGGAATTGTGACATCATGACACTGCAATGGTCACACAGGTGACAGACCCTTGTCTGTCATCTGCCTAAGTGGGCATTGTGACATCATAAGTCTGAGCTGGTCAACCAGGTGACAGGCCCTTGTCTGTTATCTGCCTAAGGGGGCATTGTGACATCATAACTCTGCACTGGTCACCCAGGTGACAGGCCCTTGTCTTTGTTCTGCCTAAGGGGCCTTGTGACTTCATAACTCTGCACTAGGCACCCACGTGACAGGCACATGTCTGTGACCTGCCTAAGGGGCATTGTGACATAACTCTGCACTGGTCACCCAGGTGACACACCCTTGTCTGTGATCTGCGTAAGGGGTCATTGTGACATCATAACCCTGCACTGGTCACCCAGGTGAAAGACCCTCGTCTTTGATATGCCTAAGGGGCCATTCTGACATCATAACTCTGCACTGGTCACCCAGGTGACAGACCCTTGTCTGTGATCTGCCTAAGGGGGCATTGTGACATCTTAATACTGCACTAGTCACCCAGGAGACACGCCCTTGTCTTTGATTTGCCTAAGGGGGCATTGTGTCATCATAAGTCTGCACTAGTCACCCAGGTGACAGGCCCTTGTCTGTGATCTGCCTAAGGGTCATTGTGACATCATAACTCTGCATCGGTCACCTAGGTGACAGGACCTTGTCTCTGATCTGCCTGAGGGGGCATTGTGACGTCTTAACATTGCAGTGTTCACACAGTTGAGAGGACCTTGTCAGTGATCTCCATAAGGCTGCATTGTGACATCGTAACTGTGCACTGGTCAACCAGGTGACAGGCCCTTGTCTGTGATCCGCCTAAGGGGGCATTGTGACATCATAATTCTGCACTGGTCACGCATGTGACAGGCTGTTGTCTGTTATCTGCCTAAGGGGGCATTGTGACATCATAACTCTGCAATGGGCAACCAGGTGACAGGAACTTGTCTGAGATCTACCTAAGGGGGCATTGTGACATCATAACTCTGCACTGGGCAACCAGGTGACAGGCCCTTGTCTGAGATCAACCTAAGGGGGCATTGTGACATCATAACTCTGCATTGGGCACCCAGGTGACAGGCCCTTGTCTGTGATCTGGCTAATGGTTCATTGTGACATCATAACTCTGCACTGGGCACCCAGGTGAAAGGCCTTTGTCTTTGATCTGCCTAAGGTGGCATTGTGACATCATAACTCTGCACTTGTCACCCAGGTGACAGGTCCTTGCCTGTGATCTGCCTAATGGAGCATTGTGACATCATAACTCTGCACTGGGCACCCAGGTGACAGGCCGTTGTCTGTGATCTGCCTAAAATGGCATTGTAACATCATAACAATGCACAGGGCACAGAGGTGACAGGCCCTTGTCTGTGATCTGCCTAACCGGGCATTGTGACATCATAACTCTGCACTGGTCCCCCAGGTGACAGACCCTTGTCTGTGGTCTGCCTAAGGGGGCATTGTGACATCATAATTCTGCACTGGTCACCCAGGTGGCAGATCCTTCTCTGTGATCTGCCTAAGGGGGCATGGTGACATCATAACTCTGCTCTGGTCACCCAGGTGACACACCGTTGCCTGTGATCTCCCTAAGGGAGCATTGTTATATCATAACTCTGCACTGGTCCCCCAGGTGACACACCCTTTTCTTTGATCCGCATAAGGGGGTATTGTGACATCGTAACCCTGCACTGCTCACCCAGGTGACAGGCCGCTGTCTGTGAAATGCCTAAGTGGCAATTGTGACATCATAACTCTGTACTGGTCACCGAGGTGACAGACCATTGTCTGTGATCTGCCTAAGGGGGAATTGTGACATTATAACTCTGCAATGGTCACCCAGGTGACAGACCCTTGTCTGTGATCTGCCTAAAGGGGCATTTTGATATAATAATTATGCAAAGGTAACCCAGGTGACAGGCCCTTGTCTGTCGTCTGCCTAAGTGGCAATTGTCATATCATAACTCTGCACTGGACACCCAGGTGACAGGCCCTTGTCGGTGATCTGCATAAGGGGGCATTGTGATATCATAATACTGCATTTGTCACCCAGGTGACAGGCCCATGTCTGTGGTCTGCCTAAGGGAGAATTGTGACTTCATAACTCTGCAGTGGTCACCCAGGTGACCGGCCCTTGTCTGTGATCTGCCTAAGGGGGCATTGTGACATCAAAACTCTGCATTGGACACTCACGTGACAGGCCCTTGTCTGTGATCTGCCTAAGGGGGTGTTGAGACATCATAACTCTGCACCGAGCACCCAGGTGAAAGGCCGTTGTCTGTGATCTGCCTAAGTGGGCATTGTGACATCATAACTCTACACTGGTCACCCAAGTGACAGACAATTGTCTGTGATCTGCCTAAGGGGTCATTGTGACATCATAATTCTGCACTGGTCACCCAGGTGACAGAACCTTGTCTGTGATCTGCCTAAGGGGGCATGGTGACATCATAACTGTGCACTGGTCACCCAGGTGACAGACCCTTGTCTGTGATTTGCCTAAGGGGGAATTGTGACATCATAACTGCAATTGTCACCCAGGTGACAAACCCTTGTTTGTGATCTGCCTAAGGGGGTATTGTGACATTATAACACTGCACTGGTCACACAGGTGACAAGCCCTTGTCTGTGATCTGCCAAAGGGCACATTGTGACATCATAACTCTGCACTGGTCACCCAGGTGTCGTGCCCTTGTCTGCGATCTGCCTAAGGGGGCACTGTGACATCATAACCCAGCACTGGTCACCCAGGTCACAGGCCCTTGTCTGTGGTCTGCCTAAGGGGGCATTGTTACATCATAACTCTGCACTGGTCACCCTGGTGACAGGCCCTTGCCTGTGGTATCCCTAATGGGGCATTGTGACATCATAATTCTTCCATGGTCACCCAGGTGACAGGCCCTTGTCTGTGATCTGCCTAAGGGGTTATTGTGACATCATAACTCTGCACTGGTCACCCAGGTGACAGGCCCTTGTCTGTGATCTGCCTAAGGGGGCATTCTGACATCATAAATCTGCACTGGTCACCCAGGTGACAGACGCTTGTCTGTTATCTGCGTAAGGGGGCATTGTGACGTCATAACTCTGCACTTTTCACCCTGGTGAAAGACCCTTGTCTTTGATATGCCTAAGGTTCCATTGTGACATCATAACTCTGCACTGGTCACCCAGGTGACAGGCCCCTCTCTGTGATCTGCGTAAGGGGGAATTGTGACATCATAACTCTGCAATGGTCACCCAAGTGTCAGACACTTGTCTGTGATCTGCCTAAGGGTCATTGTGACATCATAATTCCGCACTGCTCACCCAGGTGACAGATCATTCTCTGTGATCTGCCCAAGGGGGCATTGTGACATCATAACTCTGCAATGGTCAACAAGGTGACAGACCCTTGCATGTAATCTGCCTAAGGGAGCATTGTTACATCATAACTCAGCTATGGTCACCCAGGTGACACCCCATTGTCTTTGATCGGCCTAAGGGGGCATTGTTACATCATGACTCTGCACTGGTCACCCAGGTGACAGACCCTGGAATTTGATCTACCTAATGGGGCATTGTGATATCATAACTCTACACTGGTCACCCAGGTGACACACCCTTGTCTGCTATCTGCCTAAGGGGTCATTGTGACATCATAACTCTGCACTGGTCACCCAGGTGACAGACCCTTGTCTCTGATCTGCCTTAGGGGTCATTGTGACATCATAACTCTACACTCATCACCCAGGTGACATACCCTTGTCTGTGATCTCCTTGAGGGGGCATTATGACCTCATAACTCTACACTGGTCACCAGGTGACCGGCCCTTGTCTGTGTTCTGCCAAAGGGGGCATTGTGACATCATAACACTGCACTGGTCACGCAGGTGACAGGCCCTAGTCTGTGATCTGCCTAAGGGGGCATTGTGACATCATAACTCGGCACTGGTCACCCAGGTGACAGACCCTTCTCTGTGATCTGCCTAAGAGGGAATTGTGATATGATACCTCTGCACTGGTTACCCAGGTGACAGGCTGTTGTCTGCGATCTGCCTAAGGAGACATTGTTACATCACAACACTGCACTGGTCATCGCGGTGACAGACACTTGACTGTCATCGGCCTAAGGGGGCATCGTGACATCATAACTGTGCACTGGGCACCCAGGTGACAGGCCATTGTCTGAGATCTATCTAAGGGGGAATTGTGACATCATAAATCAGCACTTGGCACCCAGGTGACAGGCCCTTGTCTGTGATCTGCCTAAGGGTGCATTGTGACGTGATAACTCTACACTGGGCACCCAGGTGACAGTCCCTTGTCTGTGGCCTGCCTAAGGGGGCATTGTCACATCATAACTCTGCACTGGGCAGCCAGGTGAAAGGTCGTCTTTGATCTGCCTAAGGTGGCATTGTGACATCATAACTCTTCACTGGGCACCCAGGTGACAGGCCCTTGTCTGTGATCTGCCTAAGATGGCAATGTGACATCACAACTAAGCACAGTGCACAGAGATGACAGGCGCTTGTCTGTGATCGGCCTAAGGGGGCATTGTGACATAATAACTCTGCACTGGTCACCCAGGTGACAGACCCTTGTCTGTGATCTGCCTAAGGGGGCATTGTGACATCATAATACTGCACTGGTAACCCAGGTGACCCATCCTTCTCTGTGATCTGCCTAAGGGGTCATTGTGACATCCTAACTCTGCACTGGTCACCCAGGTGACACACCCTTGCCTGTGATCTGCCTAAGGGAGCCTTGTTATATCATAACTCTGCACTGGTCACCCAGGTGACACACCCTTGTCTTTGGTCTGCCTAAGGGGGCATCGTGACATCATAACCCTGCACTGGTCACCCAGGTGACAGGCCCTTGTCTGTGATCTGCCTAAGGGGCCATTGTGACATCATAACCCTGTACTGGTCAGCCAGGTGACAGATCCTTTTCCGGGATCTGCCTAAGGGGGAATTGTGACATCATAACTCTGCAGTGGTCACTCAGGTGGTAAACCCTTGTCTGTGATCTGCCTAAGGGGGCATTGTGGTATCATAATTCTGCAGTGGTCACCCAGGTGACAGGCCCTTGTCTGTGGTGTGCCTAAGTGGGAATTGTGACATCATAACTCTGCACTGGACACCCAGGTGACAGGCCATTGTCTGTGATCTGCCTAAGGGGGCATTGTGATATCATAATTCTGCATTTGTCACGCAGGTGAGAGGCCCTTTTCTGTGGTCTGCCTAAGGGGGCATTGTGACATCATAACTCTGCACTGATCACCCAGGTGACAGGCCTTTTTCTGTGATCTGACTAAGGGGTAATGGAGACATCATAAGTCTGCACTGGTCACCCAGGTGACAGGCCCTTTTCTGTGATCTGCGTAAGGGGCATTGTGACATCATAACTCTGTAATGGTCACCCAGGTGACATGCCCTTGTCTGTGATCTGCCTAAGGGGGCACTGTGACATCATAACCCTGCACTGGTCACCCAGATCACAGGCCCTTCTCTGTGGTCTGCCTATGGGGGCATTGTTACATCATAACTCTGCACTAGTCACCCTGGTGACAGGCCCTTGCCTGTGGTCTCCCTAAGGGGGCATTGTGACATCATAATTCTTCCATGGTCACCCAGGTGACAGGCCCTTGTCTGTGATCTGACTAAGGCGGCATTGTGTCATCATAAGTCTGCACTAGTCACCCAGGTGACAGGCCCTTGTCTGTGATCTGCCTAAGGCGTATTGTGACTTCATAACTCTATAGTGGTCACCCAGGTGACAGGCCCTTGTCTGTGTTCTGCCTAATGGGGCATTGTGACATCATTACTCTGCACTGGGCCCCCAGGTGATAGGCCCTTCTCTGTGATCTGCCTAAGGGGGCATTGTGACATCAAAACTCTGCATCGGTCATGCACGTGACAGGCCCTTGTCTGTCATATGCCAAAGGGGGTATTGTGACATCTTAACTCTGCACCGAGCACCCAGGTGAAATGCCCTTGTCTGTGATCTGCCTAAGTGGGCATTGTGACATCATAACTCTGTGCTGGGCACCCAGGTGACAGACCCTTGTCTGTGATCTGCCTAAGGGGGCATTGTGACATCTTAACTCTGCACTGGTTATCCAGGTGACATGCTCTTGCCTGTGATCTGCCTAAGGGGCATTGTGACACCGTAAATCTGCACTGGTCACCTAGGTGACAGGACCTTTTCTGTGATCTGCCTAAGGGGGCACTGTGACGTCATAACACTGCACTGGGCACCCAGGTGAGAGGCCCTTGTCAGTGATCTCCGTAAGAGTGAATTGTGACATCATAACTTTGCACTGGTCAACCAAGTGACAGGCCCATGACTGTTATCCGCTAATGGGGCATTGTGACATCATAACTATGTGCTGGTAACCCATGTGACAGGCCCTTGTCGGTTATCTGCCTAAGGGGGCATTGTGACATCATAACATTGCACTGGGCACCCAGGTGACAGGCCCTTTTCTTAGATCTACCTAATGGGGAATTCTGACGTCATAAATCTGCACTTAGCACCCAGGTGACAGGCCCTTCTCTCTGATCTGCCTTAGGGTGCATTGTGAAGTGATAACTCTACACTGGGCACCCAGGTGACAGTCCCTTGTCTGTGGCCTGCCTAAGGGGACATTGTGACATCATAACCCTGCACTGGGCACCCATGTGAAAGGCCGTCTTTCATCTGCCTTAGGTGGAATTGTGACATCATAACCCTGCACTGGTCGCCCAGGTCACAGGCCCTTTTCTGTGATCTGCCTAATGGAGCATTGAGACATCATAACACTGCACTGGACACCTAGGACACAGGCCCTTGTCTGTAATCTGCCTAAGATGGCATTGTGACATCATAACTATGCACAAGGCACAGAGGTGACAGGCCCTTGTCTGTGATCTGCCTAAGGGGGCATTGTGACATCACAGCTCTGCACTGGTCACCCAGGTGACAGATCCTTCTCTGTGATCTGCTTAAGGGGGCACTGTGACATCATAACTCTGCACTGGTCACCCAGGTGACAGACCCTTGCCTGTGATCTGCCTAAGGGAGCATTTTTATATCATAACTCTTCACTGGTCACCCAGGTGACACACCCTTGACTTTGATCTGCCTAAGGGGGCATTGTGACATCATAAGCCTGCACTGGTCACTCAGGTGACAGGCCCTTATCTGTGATCTGCCTAAGGGGCCATTGTGACATCATAACTCTGTACTGGTCACCCAGGTGACAGACCCTTGTCTGTGATCTGCGTCAGGTGGAATTGTCACATCATAACTCTGCAATGGTCACCCAGGTAACAGGCCCTTGACTGTGATCTGCCTAAGGGGGCATTCAGACATCATAACGCTTCACTGGTCACCCAGGTGACAGGCCCTTGTCTGTGATCTGCCTAAGGGGGCATTGTGAGATCACAACACGGCACTGGTCACCGAGGTTACAGGCCCTTGTCTTTGATCTGCCTAATGGGGTATTGTGACATCATAACTCTGCACTGGGAAGCCAGGTGACCGGCGCTTGTCTGTGATCTGCCTAAGGGGGCATTGTGACATCATAACACTGCATTGGGTACCCAGGTGACAGGTCTTTGTCTGTGATCTGCCTTAGGGTGCATTGTGACATCATAATTCTGCACTGGTCACCCCCGTGGCAGGCCCTTGCCTTTGATCTGCCAAAGTGGACATTGTGACATCATAACTCTGTACTGGTCACCCAGGTGACAGTCCCTTGTCTGTGATCTGCCTAAGGGGTCATTGTGATGTCATAACTCTTCACTGGTCACCAAGGTGGCAGGCCCTTGTCTTTGATCTGCCTAAGGGGGAATTGTGACATCATAACTTCGTACTGGTCACCCAGGTGACTGGCCCTTGTCTTTGGTATTCCTAAGGAGGCATTGTGACATTACAACTCTGCACTGGGCACCCAGGTGACAGTCCCTTGTCTGTGATCTGCCTAAGGGGTATTGTGACATCATAACCCTGCACAGGTCACCTAGGTGACAGACCCTTGCTTGTGATCTGCCTAATGGGGCCTTGTTACATCATAACTCTGCACTGGGCACCCAGGTGACAGGCCCTTGTCTGTGATCTGCCAAAGCGGGTATTGTGACATTATAATTATGCACTGGTCACACAGATGACAGGCCACTGTCTGTGATCTGCCTAAGGGGGCATTGTGACATCAAAACTCTGCACTGGTCATCCTCTAGACAGGCCTTTGTCTGTTATCTGCCTAAGGGGGCATTGTGACATCATAAACATTCACTGGTCACACAGCTGACAGGTCCTTGTGTGTGATCTACCTGAGGGTGCGTTGTGACAACATAACTCTGCACTGGACACCCAGGTGACAGGCCCTTGTCTGTGACCTGCCTGAGGGTGCAGTGTGACATTATAAGTCTCCACTGGTCATCCATGTGACAGGCCCTTCTCTGTGATGTGCCTAAGAGGGCATTGTGACATCATAATTCTATACTGGTCACCCAGGGAACAGGCGCTTTCCTGTGATTTGCCTAAGGTTGAATTGTGACATCATAACTCTGCACTGGGCAACCAGGTGACAGTCCCATTTCTGTGATCTGCCTAATGGGGTATTGTGACATAATAACTCTGCACTGGGCAGCCAGGTGACCGGACCTTGGCTTTGATCTGCCTAAGGGGGCATTGTGACATCATAACCCTGCACTGGTCAACCAGCTGACAGACGCTTGTCTGTGATCTGCCTAAGGGGGCATTGTGACATCATAACTCTGCCCTGTTTACCCCTGTGACAGGCCCTTGTATGTGATCTGCCTATTGGGCATTCTGACATCGTAACTCTGCACTGATTAGCAAGGTGACAGGACCTTGTCTGTAATCTGCCTAAGGGGGCATTGTGACATCATAATACTGCATGGGGCACCCAGGTGACAGGCCCTTGTCTGTGATCTGCCTAAGGGGGCATTGTGATATCATGACTCTGCACTGGGCACCCAGGTGTCCGGCCTTTGTCTTTCATCTGCCTAAGGGGGCATTGTGATATCATAATTCTGCAATGTTCACCCAGGTGACAGGCCCTTGTGTGTGATCTTCCCAAGTGGGCATTGTGACATCATAACGCTGCACTGGACACCCAGATGACCAGCCCTGGTGTGTGATATGCCTAAGGGGGCATTGTGACATCATAACTCTGTACTGGTCACCCAGGTGACAGGCTGTTGTCTGTTATCTGCCTAAGGGTGCATTGTGACATCTTAACTCTACACTGGTCACCCAGGTGACAGGCCCTTCTCTGTGAACTACCTAAGGGGGCATTGAGACATCATAAGTCTGCACTAGTCACCCAGGTGACAGGCCCTTGTCTGTGATCTGCCTAAGGGGCATTGTGACATCATCACTCTGCAATGATCACCAAGGTGACAGGATCTTGACTGTGATCTGCCTAAGGGGGCATTGTGACATCATAACACGGCATTGGTCACCCAGGTGACAGGCCCTTGTCTGTGATCTGCCTAAGGGGGCATTGTGATATCATAACTGTGCCCTGGGCACCCAGGTGTGAGGCCCGTGTCTGTGATCTGCCTGAGGATGTATTGTGGCATCATAATACTGCCCTGGTCACCCAGGTGACAGGCCCGTGTCTGTGATCTGCCTAAGGGGTCATAGTGACATCATAACTCTGCACTGGTCACCCTGGTGACAGTCCTTTGTCAGTGATCTGCGTAGGGGGCATTGTGATATCATAACCGGGCACTGGTCACACACGTTACAGGCCCTTGTCTGTGATCTGGCTGAGGGGGCGTTGTGACATCATAACTCTGCACTCGTCACCCAGGTGACAGGCCCTTGTCTCTGATCTGCCTAACGGGTATTGTGACAACATAACTCTGAACTGGTCACAAAGGTGACAGGACCTTGTCTGTGATCCGTCTAAGGGGGTATTATGACATCATAACTCTGCACTGGTAGCTCATGTGACAGGCCCTTGTCTGTAATCTGCCTAAAGGGGCATTGTGGCATCATATCTCTGCACTGGTCAACCAGATGACAGGCCCTTGTCTGTGATCTGACTAAGACGGCATTGTGAAATCATAACTTTGCACAGGGCACAGAGTTGACAGGCCCTTGTCTGTGATCTGCTAAGGGGGCATTGTGACATCATAACTCTACACTAGTCCCGAGGGGACAGACCCTTGTCTGTGATGTGCCAGAGGGGGCATTGTGACATCATAACCCTGCACTGGTCACCCAGGTGACAGGCCTTTTTCTGTGATCAGCGTAAGGGTTATTGTGACATCATAACTCAGCACTGGTCACCAATGTGACAAGCCTTTTTCTGTGTTCTGCCTAAGGGGGCATTGTGACATCATAACCCTGCACTGGTCACCCAGGAGAAAGACCCTTGTCTATGATCTGCCTTAGGGGCCATTGTGATATCATATCTCTGCACTGGTCATCCAGGTGACAGGCCATTTTCTGTGATCTGCCTAAGGTGGCATTGTGACATCATAAGTCTGTCCTAGTCACCCAGGTGACAGGCCCTGTCTGTGATCTGCCTATGGGGCATTGTGACATCATAACTCTGCACTGGTCACCTAGGTGGCAGGACCTTGTCTTTGATCTGCCTAAGGGGGCATTGTGACCTCATAACTCTCCATTGGGCATCCATGTGACAGGCCCTTTTCTGTGATCTGCCTAAGGGGGCATTGTGATATCATAACTCTGCACTGGGCAGCCAGGTGAGAGGCCCTTGTCTGTGATCTGCCTGTGGGGGAGTTGTGAGATCATAATTATATACTGGTCACCCAGGTGACATGCCACTGTCTGTGATCTGCCTAAGGGGTCATTGTGACATCATAACACTGCACTGGTCACCCTGGTGAGAGGCCTTTGTCTGTGATCTGCTTATGGAGGCATTGTGACATCCTAACAATGCACTGGTCACACTGGTGACAGGTCCTTGTCTGTGACCTGCCTAAGGGGGCATTGTGACATCATAACTCTGCACTGGTCACCCAGGTCACATGCCCTTGTCTGTGATCTGCTTGAGGTTGCATTGTCACATCATAACTCTGCACTGGTCACCCAGGTGACAGGACCATGTCTGTGATCTGCCTAAGGGGGCGTTGTGATATCATAACTCTGTACTGGTCTCCCATGTGACAGGCCCTTGTCTGTGATCCGCCTTAGGGTTCATTGTGACATCATAACTCTGTACTGGCCACCCAGGTGACAGTCCCTTGTCTGTGATCTGCCTAAGGGCCTATTGTGACACCATAACACTGCGCTGGTCACCCAGGTGACAGATCCTTCCCTGTGATCTTCCTCAGGGGGCATTGTCACATCACAACTCTGCGCTGGTCACCCAGGTGACAGGCCCTTGTCTGTGATCTGCCTAAGGGGGCATTGTGACATCATAAATCTGCACTGTTCCCCCAGGTGACAGGCCCATTTCTGTTATCTGCCTAAGGGTGGATTGTGACATCATAACTCTGCACTGGTCACCCTGGTGACAGACCCTTGTCTGTGATCTGCCTAAGGGGGCATTGTGACATCATAAGTCTGCATTAGTCACCCAGGAGACAGGCCCTTGTCTGTGATCTCAATAAGGGGCATTGTGACTCCATAATTCTGCACTGGGCACCCACGTGACAGGCCCTTGTCTGTGATCTGCCTGAGGGCACATTGTGTAATAATAACTCTGTTCTGCTCACCCAGGTGACAGGCCCTTGTCTGTGATCTGTCTTAGGGGGCATTGTGACATCATAACTCTGCACTGGGCACCCAGGTGACAGTCCCTTTTCTGTGATCTGCCTAAGTGTGTATTGTGACATCATAACTCTGCACTGGGCAGCCAGGAGACCAGCTCTTGTCTTTGATCAGCCTAAGGGGACATTGTGACGTCATAACTCCGCACTGGACCCCCAGGTGACAGGCCCTTGTGTGTGACCTGCCTAAGGGGGCATTGTGACATCATTACTCTGCACTGGGCACCCAGGTGGAAGGCTTTTGTCTTTCATCTGCCTGAGGTGGCATTGTGACATCATAACTCTGCACTGGTCACCCAGGTGACAGGCCATTGTCTGTGATCTCCCTAACGGAGCATTGTGACATCATAACTCTGCCCTGGGCACCCAGGTGACTCGCCCTTGTCTCTGATCTGACTAAGATGGCATTGTGACATCGTAACTATGCACAGGGCACAGAGGTGACAGACCCTTGTCTGTGGTCTCCCTAAGGTAGCATTGTGACATCATAATTCTGCACTGGTAATCCAGGTGACTGGCCCTTGTCTGTGATCCGCCTAAGGGGACATTGTGACATCATAACTCCACATCGGTCACCCACGTGACAGGCCCTTGTCTGTGATCCGCTTAACGGGGTATTGTGACATCATAACTCTGCACCGGGCACCAAGGTGACAGGCCCTATTCTGAGATCTGCCTTAGGGGGCATTGTGACATCATAACTCTGCACTGGTCACCCAGGTGACAGACCCTTGTCTGTGATCCGCCTAAGGTGGCATTGTGACATTCTAACTCTGCACTGGTCACCCAGGTGACAGGCCCTTGTCTGTGATCTTCCTAAGGGAGCATTGTGACATCGTAACTCTGCACTGGGCACCAAGGTGACACGCCCTTGTCTGTGATCTGTCTTAGATGGCATTGTGACATCATAACTATGCACAGGGCACAGAAGTGACAGACCCTTGTCTGTGATCTGCCTAAGGGGGCATTCTTACATCATAATTCTGCGCTGGTCTCACAGGTGAGAAATCCTTCTCTGTGGTATGCCTAAGGGGGCATTGTTACATCATAACTCCACACTGGTCACCCAGGTGACAGACCCTTGCCTGTGATCTGCCTAAGGGAGAATTGTTACACAATAACTCTGCACTGGTCACCCAGGTGACACACCCTTGTCTTTGATCTGTCTAAGAGGGCATTGTTACATCATAACTCTGCACTGTTCACCCAGGTGACAGGCCCTTGTCTGTGATCTGCCTAAGGTGGCATTGTGACATCATAACTCTTCACTGGTCACCCAGGTGAAAGTCCCCTGTCTTTGATCTGTCTAAGGGGCCATTGTGACATCATAAATCTGCACTGGTCACCCAGGTGACATATCCTTCTCTTTGATCTGCCTAAGGGGACACTGTGACTTCATAGCTCTGCACTGGTCACCCAGGTGACAGACCCTTGCCTGTGATCTGCCTAAGGGGGCATTGTTACATCATAACTCTGCACTGGGCAACCAGGTGACAGGCCTTTGTCTGTGATCTGACTAAGATGGCATTGTGACATCATAAGTCTGCACTGGTCACCCAGGTGACAGGCCCTTGTCTGTGATCTGCCTAAGGGGCATTGTGGCATCATAACTCAGCACTGGGCACCCAGGTGACAGGCCCTTGTCTGTGATCTGCCTAAGGGGGCATTATGACATCATAACTCTGCACTGGGCACCCATGTTAGAGGCCACTTTTAGTGATCTGCCTAATGGGGCATTGTGACAACATAATTCTGCAATGTTCACCCAGGTGACAGGCCCTTGTCTGTGATCTTCCTAAGTGGCCATTGTGACATCATAATTCTGCACTGGACAACCAAATGACAGGCCCTTGTCAGTGATGTGCCTAAGGGGGCATTGTGACATCATAACCCTGCACTGGTCACACAGGTTACAGGCCCTTGTCAGTGATCTGCCTGAGGGTGCATTGTGACATCATAACTCTGCACTGGTCACAGTGGTGACAGGCGCTTGTCTGCGATCTGCCTGAGGGTGCATTGTGACATCATAAATCTGCATTGGTCACCCAGGTGACAGGCCCTTGTCTGTGATCTGCCTAAGGGGTTATTGTGACATCATAACTCTGTACTGGTCACCCAGGTGACAGGCCCTTGTCTATTATCTGCCTAATGGGGCACTGTGACATCATAACTCTGCACTGGTGAACCAGGTGAGAGGCCCTTGTCTGTGATCTGTCTAAGGGGGCATTGTGACAACGTAACTTTTCAGTGTTCAGCTAGGTGACAGTCCCAAGCCTGTGATCTGCCTAAGGGGGCATTGTGACATCATAACTCCGCACTGGACACCCAGGTGACAGGCCCTTGTCGGTGTTCTGCCTAAGGGGGAATTGAGACATCATAACACTTCACTGATCTCCCAGGTGACAAATCCTTCTCTGTGATCTGCCTAAAGGGGCATTGAGACATCATAACTCTGCACTGCTCACCCAAGTGAAAGACCCTTGACTGTGATCTGCCTAAGGGAGCATTGATACATCATAACTCTGCACTGGTCACCGAGGTGACACACCCTTGTCTTTGATCTGCCTAAGGTGGCATTGTGACATCATAACTCTGCACTGGTCACCGAGGTGACAGGCCCTTGTCTGTGATCTGCCTAAGGCAGCATTGTGACATCGTAACTCTGCACGGGGCACCCAGGTGACATGCCATTGTCTGTGATCTCCCTAATATGGCATTGCAACATCACAACTATGCACAGGGCACAGAAGTGACAGACCCTTGTATGTGATCTGCCTAAGGGTGCATTGTGACATCAGAACTCTGCAGTGGTCACCCAGGTGAAAGACCCTTGTCTTTGATCTGTCTAAGGGGCATTGTGATATCATAACTCTACACTGGTCACCCAGGTGACAGATCCTTCTCTATGATCTGCCTAAGGGGGCATTGTGACATCATAACTCAACACTGGGCACCCAGGTGACAGGCCCTTTTCTGTGATCTGCCTATGGGGGCATTGTGACATTATAACTCTGCACTGGGCACCCAGGTGAGAGTCCCTTTTTAGTGATCTCCCTAAGGGGGCATTGTGACATCATAATTGTGCAATGTTCACCCAGGTGACAGGCCCTTGTTTGTGATCTTCCTGAGTGGGCAATGTGACATCATAACAATGCACTGGACACCCAGATGACAGGCCCTTGTCTGTGATCTGCCTAAGGTGGCATTGTGACATCATAAATATATTCTGGTCACCCAGGTGACAGGCCTATGTCTGTGATCTGCCTAAGGGGGCATTGTGACATCATAAGTCTGCACTAGTCACCCATGTGACAAGACCTTGTCTGTGATCTGCCTAAAGGGAATTGTGACACCATAACTCTGCATTGGTCACCAAGGTGACAGGACATTGTCTGTGATCTGCCGAAGTGGGCATTGTGACATCTTAACTATGCATTGGGCACCCAGGTGACAGGCCCTTGTCTGTGATCTGCCTAAGGGGGCATTGTGATATCATAACTCTGCACTGGGCACCGATGTGTGAGGCCCATGTCTGTGATCTGCCTACGGGTGTATTGTGACATCATAATTCTGCACTGGTCACCCTGGTGACAGGTCCCTGTCTGTGATCTGCCTAAGGGGGCATTGTGACATCATAACTCTGCACTCGACACTCTGGTGACAGGCCTTCGTCAGTGATCTGCCTAAGGGCGCATTGTGACATCATAACCCTGCACTGTTCACACAGGTTACAGGCCCTTGTTTGTGATCTGCCTGATGGGGCATTGTGACATCATAACTCCGCATCAGTCACCCAAGTGACAGGCCCTTGTCTGTGATCTGCTTAAAGGGCATGGTAACTTCATAACTCTGCACTGGTCACCAAGGTGACAGGCCTTTGTCTGTGTGCTGCGTAAGGGGGCATTGTGACATCATAACCCTGCACTGGTCACCTATGTGAAAGACCATTGTCTTTCATCTGCCTAAGGGGCCATTGTGACATCATAACTCTGCACTGGTCACCCAGGTGACAACCCTTGACTGTGGTCTGCCTAAGGCGGAATTGTGACATCATAAGTCTGCAATGGTCACCCAGGTGGCAGGCCTTCGCCTGTGATCTGCCTAAAGGGGTATTGTGACATCATAATTCTGCACTGGTAACCCAGGTGAAAGGCCCATGTCTGTGATCTGCCTAAGGCTGCATTGTAGCATCATAACTCAGCACTGGACACCCAGGTGACACGCCCTTGTCTCTGATCTGCCTAAGATGGCATTGTGGCATCATAACTATGCACAGGGCACAGAGGTGACAGACCCTTTTCTGTGATCTGCCTAAGGGGGCATTGTGATATCATGACTCTGCACTGGTAAACCAGGTGTCAGGCCCTTGTCTGTGATCCACCTAAGGGGGCATTGTGACATCATAACTCCGCATCGGTCGCCCACGTGACAGGCCCATGTCTGTGATCAGCCTAAAGGGGTATTGTGACTTCATAACTATGCACCGGGCACCCAGTTGACAGGCCCTTTTCTGTGATCTGCCTAAGGGGGCATTGTGATATCATAAATCAGCACTGGTCACTTAGGTGACAGATCCTTCACTGTGATCTTCCTAAGGGGGCATTGTGTCATCATAACTCTGCACTGGTCACCCAGGTCACAGACCCTTGCCGGTGATCTGCCTAAGGGAGCATTGCGACATCATAACTCTGCACTGGTCACCGAGGTGACACACCCTTGTCGGTGATCTGCCTAAGGGGGAATTGTGACATCATAACTCTGCACTGGTTACCAAGGTGACAGGCCCTTTTCTGTGATCTGCCTAAGGGAGCATTTTGACATCATATCCCTGCACTGGGCCACAGGTGACAAGAGCTTGTCTGTGATATGCCTAAATTGGCATTGTGACATCATACCTATGCACAGGGCACAGAAGTGACAGACCCTTGTCTGTGATCTGCCTAAGGGGTCATTGTGACATCAGAACTCTACACTGGTCATCCAGGTGACAGACCCTTGTCTGTGATCTGCCAAAGGGAGCGTTGTGACATCATAATTATTCACTGGTCACCCAGGTGACAAATCCTTCTCTGTGATCTGCTTAAAAGGGCATTGTGACATCATAACTCTGCACTGGTCACCCAGGTGACAGACCCTTGCCTGTGATCTGCCTAAGGGAGAATTGTTACATCATAACTCTGCACTGGTCACCCAGGTGAAACACCCTTGACTTTCATCTGCCTAAGGTGGCATTGTGACATCATAACTCTGCACTGGTCACCCATGTGACACGCCCTTGTCTGTGATCTCCCTAAGATGGCATTGTGAAATCATAACTATGCAGAGGGCACAGAAGTGACAGACCGTTGTCTGTGATCTGCCTAAGGGGTCATTGTGACATCATAAGTCTGCACTGGCCACCCAGGTGACAGGCCCTTGTCTGTGATCTGCCTGAGGGTGCATTGTGACATCCTTACCCTGCACTGGCCACCCAGGTGACAGGCCCTTTTCTGTGATCTGCCTAAGGGTGTATTGTGACGTCATAACTATGCACTGGGCAGCCAGGTGACCAACCCTTGTGTTTGATCAGCCTAAGGGGGCATTGTGACGTCATAACTCTGCACTGGGCACCCAGGTTACAGACCCTTGTCTGTGACCTGCCTAAGGGGGCATTGTGACATCATTACTCTGCACTGGGCATCCAGGTGAAAGGCCTCTGTCTTTGATCTGCCTGAGGTGGCATTGTGACATCATAACTCTGCACTGGTCACCCAGGTGACAGGCCCTTGACTTTGATCTGCCTAAGGTAGCATTCTGACATCAGAACTCTGCACTGGGCACGCAGGTGACACGCCCTTGTCTCTGATCTGCCTAAGATGGCATTGTGACATCATAACTATGCACAGGGTACAGAGGTGACAGACCCTTGTCTGTGGTCTAAGGTGGCAGTGTGACATCATAAATCTGCACTGGTAAACCAGGTGACAGGCCCTTGTCTGTGATCCGCCTAAGGGGACATTGTGACATCATAACTCCGCATGGGTCACCCACATGTCAGGCTGTTGTCTGTGATCTGCCTAAAGGGGTATTGTGACATCATAACTCTGCACCGGGCACCAAGGTGACAGGCCCTTTTCTGTGATCTGCCTTATAGGCCATTGTGACATCATAACTCTGCACTGGTAACCCAGGTGACAGACCCTTGTCTGTGATCTGCCTAAGGGGGCATTGTGACATCATAATTCTGCACTTGTCACCCAGGTGACAGATCCTTCTCTGTGATCTGCCTAAGGGAGAATTGTTACATCATAACTCTGCACTGGTCACCGAGGTGACAGACCCTTGTCTGTGGTTTGCCTAAGGGAGCATTGTTACATCATAACCCTGCAGAGGGCACTCAGGTGACATGCCCTTTTCTGTGATCTCCCTAAGATGGCATTGTGGCATCATAACTACGAACAGGGTACAGAAGTGACAGACCCTTGTCTGTGATCTGCCTAAGGGGGCATTGTGACATCATAACTCTGCACTGGTAAACCAGGTGTCAGGCCCTTGTCTGTGATCCACCTAAGGTGGCATTGTGACATCATAACTGCACTGGTCACCCAGGTGACAGGCCCTTGTCTGTGATCTCCCTAAGGAAGTCCTGTGACATGGTAACTCTGCACTGGGCACCCAGGGGACACTTCCTTGTCTGTGATCTGCCTAAGATGGCATTGTGATATCACAACTATGCACAGGGCACAGAAGTGACAGATCGTTGTCTGTGATCTGCCTAAGGGGTCATTGTGAATCAGAACTCTACACTGGTCATCCAAGTGACAGACCCTTGTCTGTGATGTGCCTAAGGGCGCATTGTGACATCATAATTCTGCACTGGTCACCCAGGTGACAAATCCTTCTCTGTGATCTGCCTAAGGGGGCATGGTTACATCATAACTCTGCACTGGTCACCCAAGTGACAGACCCTTGCCTGTGAAATGCCTAAGGTAGCATTGTTACATCATAACTCTGCACTGGTCACCCAGGTGACACACCGCTGTCTTTGATCTGCCTCAGAGGGCATTGTAACATCATAACTCTGCACTGGTCACCCAGGTGACAGGCCCTTGTCTGTGATCTGCATCAGGTGGCATTGTGACATCATAACTCTGCACTGGTCACACAGGTGAAAGACCGTTGTCTATGATCTGTCTAAGGGGCCATTGTGATATCATAACTCTGCACTGGACACCCAGGTGAAAGATCCTTCTCTATGATCTGCCTAAAGGGGCATTGTGACATCATAACTCAGCACTGGGTACCCCGGTGACAGGCGCTTGTCTGTGATCTGCCTATGGGGGCATTGTGACATCATAACTCTGCACTGGGCACCCAGTTGAGAGTCCCTTTTTAGTGATCTGCCTAACGGGTCCTTGTGACATCATAATTCTGCAATATTCACCCAGGTGACAGGCCGTTGTGTGTGATCTTCCTAAGTGGGCTTTGTGACATCATAACTTTGCACTGGACACCCAGAAGACAGGCCCTTGTCTGTGATCTGCCTAAGGCGTCATTGTGACATCATAACTCTGCACTGGTCACCCAGGTGACACACCCTTGTCTTTGATCTGCTTAAGAAGGCATTGTTACATCATATTTCTGCACTGCTCACCCAGCTGACAGACCCTTGACTCTGATCTGCGAAAGGTGGCATTGTGATAACATAACTCTCCACTGGTCACCCCGCTGAAAGACCCTTGTCTTTGATCTTTCTAAGGGGCCATTGTGACATCATAACTCTGCACTGGTCACCCAGGTGACAGATCCTTCTCTGTGATCTGCCTAAGGGGGCATTGTGACATCATAACTCTGCACTGGTTACCCAGGTGACAGTCCCTTACCTGTGATCTGCCTAAGGGGGCAGTGTTACATCATAACTCTGCAATGGGTGCCCCGGTGAGAGGCCTTTGTCTGTGATCTGACTAAGGGGGTATTGTGACGTCATAAGTCTGCACTGGTCACCCAGGTGACAGGCCCTTGTCTGTGATCTGCCTAAGGGGGCATTGTGACATCTAAATTCTGCACTGGTCACCCAGGTGACAGGCCCATGTCTGTGATCTGCCTAAGGGGCATTGTGACATCATAGGTCTGCCCTAGTCACCCAGGTGACAGGCCGTTGTCTGTGATCTGCCTAAGTGGCATTGTGACATCATAACTCAGCACTGGGTACGCAGGTGACAGGCCCTTGTCTGTGATCTGCCTTAGGGGGCATTGTGATATCATAACTCTGCACTGGGCACCCAGCTGTGAGGCCCGTGTCTGTGATCTGCCTAAGGGTTTATTGTGACATCATAATTCTGCACTGGTCACCCAGGTGACAAGCCCCTGTCTGTCATCTGCCTAAGGGAGCATTGTGACATCATAACTCTGCACTGGCCACCCTGGTTACAGGCCTTTGTCAGTGATCTGCCTATGGGGGCATTGTGACATCAAAACCCTTCACTGGTCACACAGGTTACAGGCCTTTGTCTGTGATCTACCTGAGGGGGCATTGTGGCATCATAGCTCTGCACTGGTCACACTGGTGACAGACGCTTGTCTGCGATCTGCCTGAGGGTTCATTGTGACATCATAACTCTGCAATGGTCACCCAGGTGACAGGCCCTTGTCTGTGATTTGCATAAGTGGGTATTGTGACATCATAACTCTGTACTGGTCACCCAGGTGACAGGCCCTTGTCTGTGATCTGTCTATGGCATATTGTGACAATATAACGCTGCACTGGGCAGCCAGGTGACCAGCCCTTGTCTTTGATCTGCCTAAGGTGGCACTGTGACATCATAACTCTGCACTGGTCAACCAGGTGACAGGCCCTTGTCTGTGATCTGCCTAAGGGGGCATTGTGACATCCTAACTCTGCACTGGTCACCTAGGTGACAGGCACATGTCTGTGATCTGCTTAAGGGGGTATTGTGACATCATAACTCTGCACCGTGCACCAAGGTGACAGGCCCTTTTTTGTGATCTGCCTTAGGGGGCATTGTGACATCATAACTCAGCACTGGTCACCCAGGAGACAGACCCTTGTCTGTGATCTGCCTAAGGGGTCATTATGACATCATAATTCTGCACTGGTCACCCAGGTGACAGATCCTTCTCTGTGATCTGCCTAAGCGAGCATTGTTACATCATAAATCTGCACTGGTCACCCAGGTGACAGACCCTTGCCTGTGATCTGCCTAAGGGAGCATTGTTAAATCATAACCTTCCAGAGGGCACTCAGGTGCCACGCCCATGTCTATGATCTGCCTAAGATGGTATTCTGACATCATAACTATGCACAGGGCACAGAAGTGACAGACCCTTTTCTGTGATCCGCCTAAGGGGCATTGTGACATCCGAACTCTACACTGCTCATCCAGGAGACACACCCTTGTCTGTGATCTGCCAAAGGGGGCATTGTGACATCATAATTCTGCGCTGGTCACCCAGGTGACAAATCCTTCTCTGTGATCTGCCTAAAGGGGCATTGTAACATAATAACTCTGCACTGGTCACCCAGGTGACAGGCCCTTGTCTGTGATCTGCCTCAGGTGGCATTGTGACATCATAACTCTGCACTTGTCACCCAGGTGAAAGACCCTTGTGTTTGATCAGTCTAAGGGGCCATAGTGATAACATATCTCTGCACTGGTCACACAGGTTACAGATCCTTCTCTATGATCTGCCAAAGGGGGCATTTTGACATCGTAACTCAGCACTGGGCACCCAGGTGACAGGCGCTTGTCTGTGATCTGCCTATGGGGGCATTGTGACATCATAACTCTGCACTGGGCACCCAGTTGAGAGTCCCTTTTCAGTGATTTGCCTAAGGGGGCATTGTGACATCCTAATACTGCCAGGTTCACCCTGGTGACAGGCCCTTGTGTGTGATCTTTCTAAGTGTGCATTGTGACATCATAACTCTGCACTGGACACCCAGATGACAGGCCCTTGTCTGTGATCTGCCTAAGAGGGCATTGAGACCTCATAACTCTGCACTGGTCACCCAGGTGACAGACCCTTGCCTGTGATCTGCCTAAGGGAGCATTGTTACATCATAATTCTGCACTGGTCACCCAGGTGACACACCCTTGTCTTTGATCTGCCTAAGGGGGCATTGGGACATCACAACTATGCATTGGAGACCGAGGTGACAGGCCCTTGTCTGTGATCTGCCTAAGGGGGCATTGGGATATTATATCTCTGCACTGGGCATCCAGGTGTGAGGCCAGGGTCTGTGATCTGTCTAAGGGTGTACTGTGACATTATAATTCTACACTGGTCACCCAGGAGACAGGCCCCTGTCTGTGATCTGCCTAAGGGGGCATTGTGCCATCATAACTCTGCACTGGTCACCCTGGTTACAGGCCTTTGTCAGTGATCTGCCTAAGGGGGCATTGTGACATCATAACCCTGCACTGGTCACCCAGGTGACAGGCCCTTGTCTGTGATCTGCCTAAGGGGGTATTGTGACATCATAACTCTGTTCTGGTCACCCAGGTGACAGGCCCCTGTCTGTGATCTGGCTATGGGATATTGTGACATCATAACTTTGCACTGGGCAGCCAGGTGACCGGCCCTTGTCTTTGCTCTGCCTAAGGGGGCACTGTGACGTCATAACTCTGCACTGGTCAACCAGGTGTCAGGCCCGTGTCTTTGATCTGCCTAAGGGGCCATTGTGACATCATAACTCTGCACTGGTCAGCGAGGTGACAGGCCCATGTCTGAGATGTGCCTAAGGGGGCATTGTGACATCATAACTCTGCACTGGGCACCCAGGTGACAGGCACTTGTCGGTGATCAGCCTAAGGGGGCATTGTGACATCATAACTCTCCACTGGTCACGGAGGTGACAGGCCCTTTTCTGTGATCTGCCTAAGGGAGCATTGTGCCATCATATCTCTGCGCTGGGCACCCAGGTGACAGGCCCTTGTCGGTGATCAGCCTAAGGGGGCATTGTGACATCATAACTCTCCACTGGTCACGGAGGTGACAGGCCCTTTTCTGTGATCTGCCTAAGGGAGAATTGTGCCATCATATCTCTGCGCTGGGCACCCAGGTGACACGCCCTTGTCTGTGATCTGCCTAAGATGGCATTGTGACATCATAACTATGCACAGGGGACAGAAGTGACAGACCCTTGTCTGTGATCTGCCTAAGGGGTCATTGTGACATCAGAACTCTACCCTGGTCATCCAGATCAGAGACCCTTGTCTGTGATCTGCCTAAGGGGGCATTGTGACATCGTAATTGTGCACTCGTCACCCAGGTGACAAATCTTTCTCCATGATCTGCCTAAGGGGGCATTGTTACCTGATAACTCTGGACTGGTCACCCAGGTGACAGACCCTTGCCTGTGATCTGCCTAAGGGAGCATTGTTACATCATACTTCTGCACTGGTCACCCGGGTGACACACCGTAGCCTTTGATCTGCCTAAGAAGGCATTGTAACATCATAACTCTGCACTGCTCACCCAGGTGACAGGCCCTTGTCTGTGATCTGCCTAAGGGGGCACTGTGACATCATAAGTGTGCACTAGTGAACCATGTGACAGGCCCTTGTCTGTGATCTGCCTAAGGAGCATTGCGACATCATAACGCTGCATTGGACACCAAGGTGACAGGACCTTGTCTGTGATCTGCCTAAGGGTGCATTGTGAAATCATAACCATGCAGTGGTCACACATGTTACAGGCCCTTGTCTGTGATCTGCCTAAAGGGCATTGTGACTTCATAACTCTGAACTGGTCACCAAGGTGACAGGCCATTTTCTGTGTGCTGCCTGAGGGTGCATTGTGACATCATAGCCCTGCAGTTGTCACCTAGGTGAAAGACCCTTGTCTTTCATCTGCCTAAGTGGCCACTGTGACTTCATAACTCTGCACTGGTCACCCAAGTGACAGACCCTTGCCTGTGGTCAGCCTAAGGGGGAATTGTGACATCATAACTCTGCAATGGTCACCTAGGTGACAGGCCCTTGTCTGTGATCTGCCTTAGGGGGCATTGTGACATCATAACTATGCATTGGGCACCCAGGTGACAGGCCCTTCTCTGTGATCTGCCTAAAGAAGTATTGTGACATCATAATTCTGCACTGGTCACCCAGGTGAAAGGCCCAAGTCTGCGATCTGCCAAAGGGGGCATTGTGACATCATAACTCTGCACTGGTCACCCTGGTGAAAGGCCTTTATCTGTGATCTGCCTAAGTGGGCATTGTGACATCATGACCCTGCACTGGTCACACAGGTGACAGTTCTTGTCTGTGATCTGCCTGAGGGGGCATTGTGACATCATAATTCTTCCCCGGTCACCCAGTTGATGGGCCCTTATCTGTGATCTGCTTGAGGGTGCATTGTGACATCCTAACTCTACAATGGTCACCCAGGTGACAGGCCCTTGTCTGTGATCTGCCTAAGGGGGCATTGTGATATCATAGCTCTGTACTGGTCACCCAGGTGACAGGCCCTTGTCTGTGATCTGCCTAAGGGGGCATTGTGACATCAAAACTCTGCACTGGGCACCCAGGTGAGAGTCCCTTGTCTGTGATCTGCCTAAGCGTGTATTGTGACATCATAACTCTGCACTGGGCAGCCAGGTGACACGCCCTTGTATGTGATTTGCCTAAGATGGCACTGTGACATCATAACTATGCACAGGGCACAGATGTGACAGACCCTTGTCTGTGATCTGCCTAAGGGGCATTGTGACATGATAACTGTGCACTGGTCACCCAGGTGACAGGCTCTTTTCTGTGTTCTGCCTAAGGGGGCATTGTGACATCAAAACTCTTCACTGGGCGCCCAGGTGACAGTCCCTTGTCTTGGATCTGCGTAAGGGTGTACTGTGACATCGTAACTCTGCACTGAGTAGCCAGGTGACATGCCCTTGTCTGTGATCTGCCTAAAATGGCATTGTGACATCATAGCTATGCACAGGACATAGACGTGACAGACCCTTGTCTGTGATCTGCCTAAGGGGGCATTGTGACATCAGAACTCTACACTGCTCACCCAGGTGTCAGGCCCTTGTCTGTGATCTGCATAAGGTGGCATTGTGATATCATAACACTGCACTGGTCACCCAGGTGAAAGACTCTTGTCTTTGATCTGTATAAGGGGCCATTGTGACATCATAACTCTGCACTGGTCACCCAGGTGACAAATCCTTGTCTGTGATGTAAGGGGACATTGTGACATCATAACTCTGAACTGGTTACCCAGGTGACAGACTCTTGCCTGTGATCTGCCTAAGGGGGCAGTGTTACATCAAAACTCTGCAATGGGCGCCCCGGTGACAGGCCCTTGTCTGTGATCTGCCTAAGGGGGCATTGTGATATCATACTTGTGCACTGGGCACCCAGTTGTGAGGCCCGTGTCTGTGATCTGCCTACGGGTGTATTGTGACATCATAATTCTGTACTGGTCACACAGGTTACAGGCATTTGTCTGTGATCTGGCTGAGGGGGCATCGTGACATCAGAACTCTTCACCGGTCACCCAGTTGACAGACCCTTGTCTGTGATCTCCCTAAGGGGGCATTGTGACATAATAACTCTGCACTGGTCACCCAGGTGAAACATCCTTCTCTGTTATCTGCCTAAGGGGGCATTTTGACATCATAACTCTGCACTGCTCACCCAGGTGACAGATCCTTCTCTGTGATCTGCCTAAGGTGGCATTGTGACATCATAACTCTGCACTGGTTACCTAGGTGACAGTCCCTTGCCTGTGATCTGCCTAAGGGGGCAGTGTTACATCATAACTCTGTAATGGGCGCCCCGGTGTCAGGCCTTTGTCTGTGATCTGACTAAGGGGGTATTGTGACGTCATAAGTCTGCACTGGTCACCCAGGTGACAGGCCCTTGTCTGTGATCTGCCTAAGGGGCATTGTGACATCATAACTCTGCACTGGTCATCCAGGTGACAGGCCCTTGTCTGTGTTCTGCCTAAGGGGTCATTGTGACATCATAACTCAGCACTGGGCACCCAGGTGACAGGCCCTTGCCTGTGATCTGACTAAGGGGGCATTGTGACACCATAACTCTGCACTGGGCACGCACGTGAGAGGCCCTTACTAGTGATCTGCGAAAGGTGGCAGTGTGACATCATAACTCTGCACTGGTCAACCAGGTGACAGGCCCTTGACTGTGATACGCCTAAGGGCGCACTGTGACATCATAACTCTGTACTGGTCACCCAGGTGACAGACCCTTTTGTGTTATCTTCCTATGGGGTCATTGTGACATTATAACTCTGCACTGCACACCCAGATGACAGGCCCTTTCCTGTGATCTGCTTAAGGGGGCATTGTGACATCATAACTCTGTACTGGTCACCCTGGTGACAGGCCGTTGTCTGTTATCTGCCTAAGGGGGCATTGTGACATCTTAAGTCTGCACTGGTCACCCAGGTGACAGGCCCATGTCTGTGATCTGCCTAAGGGGGCATTGTGACATCATAAGTCTGCACTAGTCAGCCATGTGACAGTCCCTTGTCTGTGATCTGTCTCAGGGGCATTGTGACATCATAACCCTGCGTTGGTCACCAAGGTGACAGGAACTTTTCTGTGATCTTCCTAAGGTGGCATTGTGACATCATAACTATGCATTGGGCACACAGGTGACAGGCCCTTGTCTGTGATCTGCCTAATGGGGCATTGTGATATCATAACTCTGCACTGGGCACCCAGGTGTGAGGCCCGTGTCTGTGATCTGCCTACGGGTGTATTGTGACATCATATTTCTGCACTGGTCACACAGGTTACAGGCCCTTGTCTGTGTTCTGCCTGAGGGGACATTGTGACATCATTACTCCGCATCGGTCACCCACGTTACAGGCCCTTGTCTGTGATCTGCTGAAGGGGCATTGTGACTTCATAACTCTGCACTGCTCAGCAAGGTGACAGGCCCTTGTCTGTGTTCTGTCTAAGGGGGCATTGTGACATCATAACCCTGCACTGGTCACCTAGGTGAAAGACCCTTGTCTTTGATCTGCCTAAGGGGCCATTGTGACATCCTAATTCTGCACTGGTCACCCAGGTGACAGACCCTTGCCTGTGATATGCCTAAGGGGGCATTGTGACATCATAACTCTGCAATGGTCACCCAGGTGACAGGCCCTTGTCTGTGATCTGCCTAAAGGGGTACTGTGACATCATAATTCTGCACTGGTCAACCAGGTGAAACGCTCATGACTGTGGTCTGCCTAAGGGGGCATTGTGACATCATAACTCTGCACTGGTCACCCTGGTGACAGGCCTTTGCCTGTGATCAACCTAAGTGGGCATTTTGACATCATATCCCTGCACTGGTCACACAGGTGACAGGACCTTGTCTGTTATCTGCCTGAGGGGGCATTGAGACATCATAACTCTGCACTGGTCACCTAGGTGACAGGCCCTTGTCTGTGATCTGCCTGAGGGTGCACTGTGGCATCCTAACTCTGCAATGGTCACCCAGGTGAAAGGCCCTGGTCTGTGATCTGCCTAAGGGGGCATTGTGATATCGTAACTCTGTACTGGTCACTCCGGTGAGAGGCCCTTGTCTGTGATCTGCCTAAGGGGGCATTGTGACAACAAAACTCTGCACTGGGCACCCAGGTCACAGTCCCTTGTCTGTGATCTGCCTAAGGGTCTATTGTGAAATCATAACTCTGCAATGGGCAGCCGGGTGACATGCCCTTGTCTGTGATCTGCCTAAGATGGCATTGTGACATCATAACTATGCACAGGGCACAGAAGTGACAGACCCTTGTCTGTGATCTGCCTAAGGGGGCATTGTGACATCAGAACTCTACACTGGTCACCCAGGTGACAGACCCTTGTCTGTGATCTGCCTAAGGGGGCCTTGTGACATCATAATTCTGCACTGGTCACCCAGATGACCGATCCTTCTCTGTGATCTGCCTAAGGGGGCATTTTGACATCATAACTCTGCACTGGTCACCCAGGTGACAGACCCTTGCCTGTGATCTGCCTAAGGGAGCATTGATACATCATAACTCTGCACTGGTCACCCAGGTGACACACACTTGTCTTTGATCTGCCTAAGAGGGCATTGTTACATCATATTTCTGCACTGCTCACCCAGCTGACAGACCCTTGTCTCTGATCTGCGAAAGGTGGCATTGTGATAACATAACTCTCCACTGGTCACCCCGCTGAAAGACCCTTGTCTTTGATCTTTCTAAGGGGCCATTGTGACATCATAACTCTGCACTGGTCACCCAGGTGACAGATCCTTCTCTGTGATCTGCCTAAGGGGGCATTGTGACATCATAACTCTGCACTGGTTACCCAGGTGACAGTCCCTGACCTGTGATCTGCCTAAGGGGGCAGTGTTACATCATAACTCTGCAATGGGTGCCCCGGTGAGAGGCCTTTGTCTGTGATCTGACTAAGGGGGTATTGTGACGTCATAAGTCTGCACTGGTCACCCAGGTGACAGGCCCTTGTCTGTGATCTGCCTAGGGGTCATTGTGACATCATAACTCAGCACTGTTCACCCAGGTGACAGACCCTTGCCTGTGATCTGCCTAAGGGAGCATTGTTACATAATAACTGTGCACTCGTCAGCCACGTGACACACCCTTGTCTTTGGTCTGCCTAAGGGGCCATTGTGACATCATAACTCTGCACTGGTCACCCAGGTGACAGACCCTTGACTTTGAGCTACATAAGGGGGCATTGTGACATCATAACTCTACACTGGTCACCCAGGTGACAGACCCTTTTGTGTTATCTTCCTATGGGGTCATTGTGACATTATAACTCTGCACTGCACACCCAGATGACAGGCCCTTTCCTGTGATCTGCCTAAGGGGGCATTGTGACATCATAACTCTGTACTGGTCACCCTGGTGACAGGCCGTTGTCTGTTATCTGCCTAAGGAGGCATTGTGACATCTTAAGTCTGCACTGGTCACCCAGGTGACAGGCCCATGTCTGTGATCTGCCTAAGGGGGCATTGTGACATCATAAGTCTGCACTAGTCACCCATGTGACAGTCCCTTGTCTGTGATCTGTCTCAGGGGCATTGTGACATCATAACCCTGCGTTGGTCACCAAGGTGACAGGAACTTTTCTGTGATCTTCCTAAGGTGGCATTGTGACATCATAACTATGCATTGGGCACACAGGTGACAGGCCCTTGTCTGTGATCTGCCTAATGGGGCATTGTGATATCATAACTCTGCACTGGGCACCCAGGTGTGAGGCCCGTGTCTGTGATCTGCCTACGGGTGTATTGTGACATCATATTTCTGCACTGGTCACACAGGTTACAGGCCCTTGTCTGTGTTCTGCCTGAGGGGACATTGTGACATCATTACTCCGCATCGGTCACCCACGTTACAGGCCCTTGTCTGTGATCTGCTGAAGGGGCATTGTGACTTCATAACTCTGCACTGCTCAGCAAGGTGACAGGCCCTTGTCTGTGTTCTGTCTAAGGGGGCATTGTGACATCATAACCCTGCACTGGTCACCTAGGTGAAAGACCCTTGTCTTTGATCTGCCTAAGGGGCCATTGTGACATCATAATTCTGCACTGATCACCCAGGTGACAGACCCTTGCCTGTGATATGCCTAAGGGGGAATTGTGACATCATAACTCTGCAATGGTCACCCAGGTGACAGGCCCTTGTCTGTGATCTGCCTAAAGGGGTACTGTGACATCATAATTCTGCACTGGTCACCCAGGTGAAACGCTCATGACTGTGGTCTGCCTAAGGGGGCATTGTGACATCATAACTCTGCACTGGTCACCCTGGTGACAGGCCTTTGCCTGTGATCAACCTAAGTGGGCATTTTGACATCATATCCCTGCACTGGTCACACAGGTGACAGGACCTTGCCTGCTATCTGCCTGAGGGGGCATTGAGACATCATAACTCTGCATTGGTCACCTAGGTGACAGGCCCTTGTCTGTGATCTGCCTGAGGGTGCACTGTGGCATCCTAACTCTGCTATGGTCACCCAGGTGAAATGCCCCGGTCTGTGATCTGCCTAAGGGGGCATTGTGGTATCGTAACTCTGTACTGGTCACTCCGGTGACAGGCCCTTGTCTGTGATCTGCCTAAGGGGGCATTATGACAACAAAACTCTGCACTGGGCACTCAGGTCACAGTCCCTTGTCTGTGATCTGCCTAAGGGTCTATTGTGAAATCATAACTCTGCAATGGGCAGCCGGGTGACATGCCCTTGTCTGTGATCTGCCTAAGATGGCATTGTGACATCATAACTATGCACAGGGCACAGAAGTGACAGACCCTTTTCTGTGATCTGCCTAAGGGGGCATTGTGACATCAGAACTCTACACTGGTCACCCAGGTGACAGACCCTTGTCTGAGATCTGCCTAAGGGGGCCTTGTGACATCATAATTCTGCACTGGTCACCCAGATGACCGATCCTTCTCTGTGATCTGCCTAAGGGGGCATTTTGACATCATAACTCTGCACTGGTCACCCAGGTGACAGACCCTTGTCTGTGATCTGCCTAAGGGAGCATTGATACATCATAACTCTGCACTGGTCACCCAGGTGACACACCCTTGTCTTTGATATGCCGAAGAGGGCATTGTTACATCATAACGCTGCAATGCTCACCCAGGTGACAGGCCCTTGTCTGTGATCTGCCTAAGGGGCAATGTGTCATCATAATTCTGCACTGGTCACCCCAGTGAAAGACCCTTGTCTTTGATGTTTCTAAGGGGCCATTGTGACCTCATAACTCTGCACTGGTCACCCAGGTGACAGATCCTTCTCTGTGATCTGCCTAAGGGGGCATTGTGACTTCATAACTCTGCACTGGTTACCCAGGTTTCAGACCCTTGCCTGTGATCTCCCTAATGGGGCAGTGTTACATCATAACACTGCATTGGGCGCCCCGGTGACAGGCCTTAGTCTGTGATCAGACTAATGGGGCATTGTGATGTCATAAGTCTGCACTGGTCACCCAGGTGACAGGCCCTTGTCTGTGATCTGCCTAAGGGGCATTGTGACATCATAACTCTGCACAGGTCACCGAGGTGACAGGCCCTTGTCTGTGTTCTGCCTAAGGGGGCATTGTGACATCATAACTCAGCACTGGGCACCCAGGTGACAGGACTTTGTCTGTGATCTGACTAAGGGGGCATTGTGACATCATAACTCTGCACTGGGCACGCAGGTGAGAGGCCCTTTTTAGTGATCTGCGAAAGGGGGCATTGTGACATCATAACTCTGCACTGGTCAACCAGGTGACAGGCCCTTGACTGTGATACGCCTAACGGGGCATTGTGACATCATAACTCCGCATCGGTCACCCACGTGACAGGCCGTTGTCTGTGATCTGCCTAAGGGGGTCTTGTGACAGCATAACTCTCCACCGGGCACCCAGGTGACAGGCCCTTGCCTGTGTTCTGCCTAAGGGTGCATTGTGACATCATAACTCTACACTGGTCACCCAGGTGACAAGCCCTTGTCTGTGATCTGTCTAAGGGGATATTGTGACAACATAACTCTGCACTAGTCACCCAGGTGATATGCCATTGTCTGTGATCTTCCTAAGGGGGCATTGTGACATCATAACCTTGCAGTGGTCACTCAGGTGACATGTCCTTGTCTGTGATCTGCCTAAGATGGCATTGTGACATCATAACTATGCCCAGGTCACCCAGGTGACAGGCCCTTGTCTGTGATCTGCCTAAGGGGGCATTGTGATATCATAGCTATGTACTGGTCACCCAGGTGCCAGGCCCTTCTCTGTGATCTGCCTAAGATTTCATTGTGACATCAAAACTCTGCACTAGGCACCCAGGTGACAGTCTTTTGTCTGTGATCTTCCTAAGGGTGTATTGAGACATCATAACTCTGCACTGGGCAGCCAGGCGACACGCCCTTGTCTGTGATCTGCCTAAGATGTCATTGTGACATCATAACTATGCACAGGGCACAGAAGTGACAGACCCTTGTCTGTGCTCTGCCTAAGGGGGCATTGTGACATCAGAACTCTACACTGGTCACCAAGGTGACAGGCCCTTGTCTGTGATCTGCGTAAGGTGGAATTGTGATATCATAACTCTGCACTGGTCACCCAGGTGAAAGACCCTTGCCTTTGATCTGTCTAAGGGGCATTGTGACATCATAACTCTGCACTGGTCACCCAGGTGACAGATCCTTCTCTGTGATCTGCCTAAAGGGGCATTGTGACATCATAACTCTGCACTGGTAACCCAGGTGACAGACGATCGCCTGTGATCTGCCTAAGGGGGCAGTGTTACATCATAACTCGGCAATGGGCGCCCGGGTGACAGGCCTTTGTCTGTGATCTGACTAAGCGGCACTGTGACGTCATAAGTCTGCACTGGTCAACCAGGTGACAGGCCCTTGTCTGTCATCTGCCTAAGGGGCATTGTGACATCATAACTCTGCACTGGTCATCCAGGTGACAGGCTCTTTCTGTTTTCTGCCTTTGGGGGCATTGTGACATCATAACTCAGCACTGGGCACCCAGGTGACAGGCCCTTGTCTCTGATCTGACTAAGGGGGCATTGTGACATCATAACTCTGCATTGGGCACGCAGGTGAGAGGCCCTTTTTAGTGATTTGCGAAAGGGAACATTGTGACATCATAACTCTGCATTGGTCACCCACGTGACAGGCCCTTGTCTGTGATCTGCTTAAGCGGGATTTGTGACAGCATAAGTCTGCACCAGGCACCCAGGTGACATGCCCTTGCCTGTGATCTGCCTAAGGGTGCATTGTGACATCATATCTCTACACTGGTCACCCAGCTGACAATCCTTTGTCTGTGATCTCACTAAGGGGATATTTTGACAACATAACTCTGCACTGGTCACCCAGGTGACATGCCCTTGTCTCTGATCTGCCTAAGGGGGCATTGTGACATCATAAACTTGCAGTGGTCACCCACGTGACAGGTCCTTGCCTGTGATCTGCCTAAGATGTCATTGTGACGTCATAACTATGCCCAGGACACCCAGGTGGCAGGTCCCTGTCTGTGATCTGCCTAAGAGGGCATTGTGACATCATCACTCTGCACTGGTCCGCAGGTGACCGACCCTTGTCTGTGATTTGCCTAAAGGGGCATTGTGACATCATAATTCTGCACTGGTCACCCAGGTGACAGAACCTTCTCTCTGATCTGCCTAAGGGGGCATTGTGACATCATAACTCTGCACTGGTCACCCAGGTGACAGACCCTTGCCTGTGATCTGCCTAAGAGAGCATTGTTACATCATAACTCTGAACTGGTCACTCAGTTGACACACCCTTGTCTTTGATCTGCCTAAGGGGGCATTGTTACATCATAACTCTGCACTGGTAACACAGGTTACAGGCCCTTGTCAGAGATCTGCCTGAGGGGTCATTGTGACATCATAACACCACATCGGTCACCCACGTGACAGGCCCTTGTCTGTGATCTGCTTAAGGGGCATTGTGACTTCATAACTCTGCACTGGTCACCAAGGTGACAGGCCCTTGTCTGTGTTCTGTCTAAGGGGGCATTGTGACATCATAACTCTGCACTGTTCACCTAGGTTAAACACCCTTGTGTTTGATATGCCTAAGGGGCCATTGTGTCATCATAACTCTGCACTGGTCACCCAGGTGACAGACCCTTGCCTGTGATCTGCCTAAGGGGGAATTGTGACGTCATAACTCTGCAATGGTCACCCAGTTGGCAGGCCCTTGTCTGTGATCTGCCTAATGTGGTATTATGACATCATAATTCTGCACTGGTATTCCAGTTGAAATGCCCATGATTGTGATCTGCATAAGGGGGCATTGTGACATCATAACTCTGCACTGTCACCCTGGTGACAGGCCTTTGCCTGTGATGTGCCTAAGTGGGAATTGTGACATCATAACCCTGCACTGGTCACACAGGTGACAGGCCCTTGTCTGTGATGTGCCTGAGGGGGCATTGAGACATCATAACTCTGCACTGGACACCCAGGTGACAGGCCCTTGTCTGTGATCTACCTAAGGGCACACTGTGATATCATAACTCTGTACTGGTCACCCGGGTGACAGGCCCTTGTCTGTGATCTGCCTAAGGGGGCATTCAGACATCGAAACTCTGCACTGGGCACCCAGTTGACAGTCCCTTGTCTGTGACCTGCCGAAGGGTGTATTGTGACATAATAACTCTGCACCGGGCAGCCAGGTGACACGCCCTTGTCTGTGATCTGCCTAAGATGGCATTGTGACATCATAACTATGCACAGGGCACAGAAGTGACAGACCTTTGTCTGTGATCTCCCTAAGGGGGCATTGTGATATCATAACTCTCTACTGGTCACCGAGGTGACAGGCCCTTGTTTGTGATCTGCCTAAAGTGGTATTGTGACATAATAATTCTGCACTGGTGACCCAGGTGACAGGCCCTTGTCTGTTATCTGACTGAGGGTGCATTGTGACATCATAACTCTGCACTGTTCACCCTGGTGACAGGCCTTTTTCTGTGATCTGCCTAAGTGGGCATTGTGACACCATAACCATGCACTGGTCACACAGGTGACAGGTCATTGTCTGTGATCTGCCTGAGGGGGCATTGTGACATCATAACTCTGTACTAGTCACCCAGGTGACAGGCCCTTCTCTGTGATCTGCCTAAGGGGGCATTGTGACCTCATAACTCTGCACTGGGCACCCAGGTGACCGTCCCTTGTCTGTGATCTGCCTAGGGGTTTATTGTGACATCATAACTCTGCACTAGGCAGCCAGCTGACCAGCCCTTGTGTTTGATCAGCCTAATGGGGCATTGTGATGTCATAAGTCTGCACTGGGCACCCAGGTGACAGGCCCTTTTCTGTGACCTGCCTAAGGGGGCATTGTGACATCATAACCCTGCACTGGCCACACAGGGTACAGTCCCTTGTCTGTGATCTGCCTGAGGGGGTATTGTGACATCATAACACTGCACTAGTCACCCAGGTGACAGGCGCTTGTCTGCGATCGGCCTGAGGGTGCATTGTGACATCATAACTCTGCACTTGTCACCCAGGTGACAGACCCTTGTCTTTGATCTGCCTAAGAGGGCATTGTTACATCATATTTCTGCACTGCTCACCCAGCTGACAGACCCTTGTCTCTGATCTGCGAAAGGTGGCATTGTGATAACATAACTCTCCACTGGTCACCCCGCTGAAAGACCCTTGTCTTTGATCTTTCTAAGGGGCCATTGTGACATCATAACTCTGCACTGGTCACCCAGGTGACAGATCCTTCTCTGTGATCTGCCTAAGGGGGCATTGTGACATCATAACTCTGCACTGGTTACCCAGGTGACAGTCCCTTACCTGTGATCTGCCTAAGGGGGCAGTGTTACATCATAACTCTGCAATGGGTGCCCCGGTGAGAGGCCTTTGTCTGTGATCTGACTAAGGGGGTATTGTGACGTCATAAGTCTGCACTGGTCACCCAGGTGACAGGCCCTTGTCTGTGATCTGCCTAGGGGTCATTGTGACATCATAACTCAGCACTGTTCACCCAGGTGACAGACCCTTGCCTGTGATCTGCCTAAGGGAGCATTGTTACATAATAACTGTGCACTCGTCAGCCACGTGACACACCCTTGTCTTTGGTCTGCCTAAGGGGCCATTGTGACATCATAACTCTGCACTGGTCACCCAGGTGACAGACCCTTGACTTTGAGCTACATAAGGGGGCATTGTGACATCATAACTCTACACTGGTCACCCAGGTGACAGACCCTTTTGTGTTATCTTCCTATGGGGTCATTGTGACATTATAACTCTGCACTGCACACCCAGATGACAGGCCCTTTCCTGTGATCTGCCTAAGGGGGCATTGTGACATCATAACTCTGTACTGGTCACCCTGGTGACAGGCCGTTGTCTGTTATCTGCCTAAGGAGGCATTGTGACATCTTAAGTCTGCACTGGTCACCCAGGTGACAGGCCCATGTCTGTGATCTGCCTAAGGGGGCATTGTGACATCATAAGTCTGCACTAGTCACCCATGTGACAGTCCCTTGTCTGTGATCTGTCTCAGGGGCATTGTGACATCATAACCCTGCGTTGGTCACCAAGGTGACAGGAACTTTTCTGTGATCTTCCTAAGGTGGCATTGTGACATCATAACTATGCATTGGGCACACAGGTGACAGGCCCTTGTCTGTGATCTGCCTAATGGGGCATTGTGATATCATAACTCTGCACTGGGCACCCAGGTGTGAGGCCCGTGTCTGTGATCTGCCTACGGGTGTATTGTGACATCATATTTCTGCACTGGTCACACAGGTTACAGGCCCTTGTCTGTGTTCTGCCTGAGGGGACATTGTGACATCATTACTCCGCATCGGTCACCCACGTTACAGGCCCTTGTCTGTGATCTGCTGAAGGGGCATTGTGACTTCATAACTCTGCACTGCTCAGCAAGGTGACAGGCCCTTGTCTGTGTTCTGTCTAAGGGGGCATTGTGACATCATAACCCTGCACTGGTCACCTAGGTGAAAGACCCTTGTCTTTGATCTGCCTAAGGGGCCATTGTGACATCCTAATTCTGCACTGGTCACCCAGGTGACAGACCCTTGCCTGTGATATGCCTAAGGGGGCATTGTGACATCATAACTCTGCAATGGTCACCCAGGTGACAGGCCCTTGTCTGTGATCTGCCTAAAGGGGTACTGTGACATCATAATTCTGCACTGGTCACCCAGGTGAAACGCTCATGACTGTGGTCTGCCTAAGGGGGCATTGTGACATCATAACTCTGCACTGGTCACCCTGGTGACAGGCCTTTGCCTGTGATCAACCTAAGTGGGCATTTTGACATCATATCCCTGCACTGGTCACACAGGTGACAGGACCTTGCCTGCTATCTGCCTGAGGGGGCATTGAGACATCATAACTCTGCATTGGTCACCTAGGTGACAGGCCCTTGTCTGTGATCTGCCTGAGGGTGCACTGTGGCATCCTAACTCTGCTATGGTCACCCAGGTGAAATGCCCCGGTCTGTGATCTGCCTAAGGGGGCATTGTGGTATCGTAACTCTGTACTGGTCACTCCGGTGACAGGCCCTTGTCTGTGATCTGCCTAAGGGGGCATTATGACAACAAAACTCTGCACTGGGCACTCAGGTCACAGTCCCTTGTCTGTGATCTGCCTAAGGGTCTATTGTGAAATCATAACTCTGCAATGGGCAGCCGGGTGACATGCCCTTGTCTGTGATCTGCCTAAGATGGCATTGTGACATCATAACTATGCACAGGGCACAGAAGTGACAGACCCTTTTCTGTGATCTGCCTAAGGGGGCATTGTGACATCAGAACTCTACACTGGTCACCCAGGTGACAGACCCTTGTCTGAGATCTGCCTAAGGGGGCCTTGTGACATCATAATTCTGCACTGGTCACCCAGATGACCGATCCTTCTCTGTGATCTGCCTAAGGGGGCATTTTGACATCATAACTCTGCACTGGTCACCCAGGTGACAGACCCTTGTCTGTGATCTGCCTAAGGGAGCATTGATACATCATAACTCTGCACTGGTCACCCAGGTGACACACCCTTGTCTTTGATATGCCGAAGAGGGCATTGTTACATCATAACGCTGCAATGCTCACCCAGGTGACAGGCCCTTGTCTGTGATCTGCCTAAGGGGCAATGTGTCATCATAATTCTGCACTGGTCACCCCAGTGAAAGACCCTTGTCTTTGATGTTTCTAAGGGGCCATTGTGACCTCATAACTCTGCACTGGTCACCCAGGTGACAGATCCTTCTCTGTGATCTGCCTAAGGGGGCATTGTGACTTCATAACTCTGCACTGGTTACCCAGGTTTCAGACCCTTGCCTGTGATCTCCCTAATGGGGCAGTGTTACATCATAACACTGCATTGGGCGCCCCGGTGACAGGCCTTAGTCTGTGATCAGACTAATGGGGCATTGTGATGTCATAAGTCTGCACTGGTCACCCAGGTGACAGGCCCTTGTCTGTGATCTGCCTAAGGGGCATTGTGACATCATAACTCTGCACAGGTCACCGAGGTGACAGGCCCTTGTCTGTGTTCTGCCTAAGGGGGCATTGTGACATCATAACTCAGCACTGGGCACCCAGGTGACAGGACTTTGTCTGTGATCTGACTAAGGGGGCATTGTGACATCATAACTCTGCACTGGGCACGCAGGTGAGAGGCCCTTTTTAGTGATCTGCGAAAGGGGGCATTGTGACATCATAACTCTGCACTGGTCAACCAGGTGACAGGCCCTTGACTGTGATACGCCTAACGGGGCATTGTGACATCATAACTCCGCATCGGTCACCCACGTGACAGGCCGTTGTCTGTGATCTGCCTAAGGGGGTCTTGTGACAGCATAACTCTCCACCGGGCACCCAGGTGACAGGCCCTTGCCTGTGTTCTGCCTAAGGGTGCATTGTGACATCATAACTCTACACTGGTCACCCAGGTGACAAGCCCTTGTCTGTGATCTGTCTAAGGGGATATTGTGACAACATAACTCTGCACTAGTCACCCAGGTGATATGCCATTGTCTGTGATCTTCCTAAGGGGGCATTGTGACATCATAACCTTGCAGTGGTCACTCAGGTGACATGTCCTTGTCTGTGATCTGCCTAAGATGGCATTGTGACATCATAACTATGCCCAGGTCACCCAGGTGACAGGCCCTTGTCTGTGATCTGCCTAAGGGGGCATTGTGATATCATAGCTATGTACTGGTCACCCAGGTGCCAGGCCCTTCTCTGTGATCTGCCTAAGATTTCATTGTGACATCAAAACTCTGCACTAGGCACCCAGGTGACAGTCTTTTGTCTGTGATCTTCCTAAGGGTGTATTGAGACATCATAACTCTGCACTGGGCAGCCAGGCGACACGCCCTTGTCTGTGATCTGCCTAAGATGTCATTGTGACATCATAACTATGCACAGGGCACAGAAGTGACAGACCCTTGTCTGTGCTCTGCCTAAGGGGGCATTGTGACATCAGAACTCTACACTGGTCACCAAGGTGACAGGCCCTTGTCTGTGATCTGCGTAAGGTGGAATTGTGATATCATAACTCTGCACTGGTCACCCAGGTGAAAGACCCTTGCCTTTGATCTGTCTAAGGGGCATTGTGACATCATAACTCTGCACTGGTCACCCAGGTGACAGATCCTTCTCTGTGATCTGCCTAAAGGGGCATTGTGACATCATAACTCTGCACTGGTAACCCAGGTGACAGACGATCGCCTGTGATCTGCCTAAGGGGGCAGTGTTACATCATAACTCGGCAATGGGCGCCCGGGTGACAGGCCTTTGTCTGTGATCTGACTAAGCGGCACTGTGACGTCATAAGTCTGCACTGGTCAACCAGGTGACAGGCCCTTGTCTGTCATCTGCCTAAGGGGCATTGTGACATCATAACTCTGCACTGGTCATCCAGGTGACAGGCTCTTTCTGTTTTCTGCCTTTGGGGGCATTGTGACATCATAACTCAGCACTGGGCACCCAGGTGACAGGCCCTTGTCTCTGATCTGACTAAGGGGGCATTGTGACATCATAACTCTGCATTGGGCACGCAGGTGAGAGGCCCTTTTTAGTGATTTGCGAAAGGGAACATTGTGACATCATAACTCTGCATTGGTCACCCACGTGACAGGCCCTTGTCTGTGATCTGCTTAAGCGGGATTTGTGACAGCATAAGTCTGCACCAGGCACCCAGGTGACATGCCCTTGCCTGTGATCTGCCTAAGGGTGCATTGTGACATCATATCTCTACACTGGTCACCCAGCTGACAATCCTTTGTCTGTGATCTCACTAAGGGGATATTTTGACAACATAACTCTGCACTGGTCACCCAGGTGACATGCCCTTGTCTCTGATCTGCCTAAGGGGGCATTGTGACATCATAAACTTGCAGTGGTCACCCACGTGACAGGTCCTTGCCTGTGATCTGCCTAAGATGTCATTGTGACGTCATAACTATGCCCAGGACACCCAGGTGGCAGGTCCCTGTCTGTGATCTGCCTAAGAGGGCATTGTGACATCATCACTCTGCACTGGTCCGCAGGTGACCGACCCTTGTCTGTGATTTGCCTAAAGGGGCATTGTGACATCATAATTCTGCACTGGTCACCCAGGTGACAGAACCTTCTCTCTGATCTGCCTAAGGGGGCATTGTGACATCATAACTCTGCACTGGTCACCCAGGTGACAGACCCTTGCCTGTGATCTGCCTAAGAGAGCATTGTTACATCATAACTCTGAACTGGTCACTCAGTTGACACACCCTTGTCTTTGATCTGCCTAAGGGGGCATTGTTACATCATAACTCTGCACTGGTAACACAGGTTACAGGCCCTTGTCAGAGATCTGCCTGAGGGGTCATTGTGACATCATAACACCACATCGGTCACCCACGTGACAGGCCCTTGTCTGTGATCTGCTTAAGGGGCATTGTGACTTCATAACTCTGCACTGGTCACCAAGGTGACAGGCCCTTGTCTGTGTTCTGTCTAAGGGGGCATTGTGACATCATAACTCTGCACTGTTCACCTAGGTTAAACACCCTTGTGTTTGATATGCCTAAGGGGCCATTGTGTCATCATAACTCTGCACTGGTCACCCAGGTGACAGACCCTTGCCTGTGATCTGCCTAAGGGGGAATTGTGACGTCATAACTCTGCAATGGTCACCCAGTTGGCAGGCCCTTGTCTGTGATCTGCCTAATGTGGTATTATGACATCATAATTCTGCACTGGTATTCCAGTTGAAATGCCCATGATTGTGATCTGCATAAGGGGGCATTGTGACATCATAACTCTGCACTGTCACCCTGGTGACAGGCCTTTGCCTGTGATGTGCCTAAGTGGGAATTGTGACATCATAACCCTGCACTGGTCACACAGGTGACAGGCCCTTGTCTGTGATGTGCCTGAGGGGGCATTGAGACATCATAACTCTGCACTGGACACCCAGGTGACAGGCCCTTGTCTGTGATCTACCTAAGGGCACACTGTGATATCATAACTCTGTACTGGTCACCCGGGTGACAGGCCCTTGTCTGTGATCTGCCTAAGGGGGCATTCAGACATCGAAACTCTGCACTGGGCACCCAGTTGACAGTCCCTTGTCTGTGACCTGCCGAAGGGTGTATTGTGACATAATAACTCTGCACCGGGCAGCCAGGTGACACGCCCTTGTCTGTGATCTGCCTAAGATGGCATTGTGACATCATAACTATGCACAGGGCACAGAAGTGACAGACCTTTGTCTGTGATCTCCCTAAGGGGGCATTGTGATATCATAACTCTCTACTGGTCACCGAGGTGACAGGCCCTTGTTTGTGATCTGCCTAAAGTGGTATTGTGACATAATAATTCTGCACTGGTGACCCAGGTGACAGGCCCTTGTCTGTTATCTGACTGAGGGTGCATTGTGACATCATAACTCTGCACTGTTCACCCTGGTGACAGGCCTTTTTCTGTGATCTGCCTAAGTGGGCATTGTGACACCATAACCATGCACTGGTCACACAGGTGACAGGTCATTGTCTGTGATCTGCCTGAGGGGGCATTGTGACATCATAACTCTGTACTAGTCACCCAGGTGACAGGCCCTTCTCTGTGATCTGCCTAAGGGGGCATTGTGACCTCATAACTCTGCACTGGGCACCCAGGTGACCGTCCCTTGTCTGTGATCTGCCTAGGGGTTTATTGTGACATCATAACTCTGCACTAGGCAGCCAGCTGACCAGCCCTTGTGTTTGATCAGCCTAATGGGGCATTGTGATGTCATAAGTCTGCACTGGGCACCCAGGTGACAGGCCCTTTTCTGTGACCTGCCTAAGGGGGCATTGTGACATCATAACCCTGCACTGGCCACACAGGGTACAGTCCCTTGTCTGTGATCTGCCTGAGGGGGTATTGTGACATCATAACACTGCACTAGTCACCCAGGTGACAGGCGCTTGTCTGCGATCGGCCTGAGGGTGCATTGTGACATCATAACTCTGCACTTGTCACCCAGGTGACAGACCCTTGTCTTTGATCTGCCTAAGAGGGCATTGTTACATCATATTTCTGCACTGCTCACCCAGCTGACAGACCCTTGTCTCTGATCTGCGAAAGGTGGCATTGTGATAACATAACTCTCCACTGGTCACCCCGCTGAAAGACCCTTGTCTTTGATCTTTCTAAGGGGCCATTGTGACATCATAACTCTGCACTGGTCACCCAGGTGACAGATCCTTCTCTGTGATCTGCCTAAGGGGGCATTGTGACATCATAACTCTGCACTGGTTACCCAGGTGACAGTCCCTTACCTGTGATCTGCCTAAGGGGGCAGTGTTACATCATAACTCTGCAATGGGTGCCCCGGTGAGAGGCCTTTGTCTGTGATCTGACTAAGGGGGTATTGTGACGTCATAAGTCTGCACTGGTCACCCAGGTGACAGGCCCTTGTCTGTGATCTGCCTAGGGGTCATTGTGACATCATAACTCAGCACTGTTCACCCAGGTGACAGACCCTTGCCTGTGATCTGCCTAAGGGAGCATTGTTACATAATAACTGTGCACTCGTCAGCCACGTGACACACCCTTGTCTTTGGTCTGCCTAAGGGGCCATTGTGACATCATAACTCTGCACTGGTCACCCAGGTGACAGACCCTTGACTTTGAGCTACATAAGGGGGCATTGTGACATCATAACTCTACACTGGTCACCCAGGTGACAGACCCTTTTGTGTTATCTTCCTATGGGGTCATTGTGACATTATAACTCTGCACTGCACACCCAGATGACAGGCCCTTTCCTGTGATCTGCCTAAGGGGGCATTGTGACATCATAACTCTGTACTGGTCACCCTGGTGACAGGCCGTTGTCTGTTATCTGCCTAAGGAGGCATTGTGACATCTTAAGTCTGCACTGGTCACCCAGGTGACAGGCCCATGTCTGTGATCTGCCTAAGGGGGCATTGTGACATCATAAGTCTGCACTAGTCACCCATGTGACAGTCCCTTGTCTGTGATCTGTCTCAGGGGCATTGTGACATCATAACCCTGCGTTGGTCACCAAGGTGACAGGAACTTTTCTGTGATCTTCCTAAGGTGGCATTGTGACATCATAACTATGCATTGGGCACACAGGTGACAGGCCCTTGTCTGTGATCTGCCTAATGGGGCATTGTGATATCATAACTCTGCACTGGGCACCCAGGTGTGAGGCCCGTGTCTGTGATCTGCCTACGGGTGTATTGTGACATCATATTTCTGCACTGGTCACACAGGTTACAGGCCCTTGTCTGTGTTCTGCCTGAGGGGACATTGTGACATCATTACTCCGCATCGGTCACCCACGTTACAGGCCCTTGTCTGTGATCTGCTGAAGGGGCATTGTGACTTCATAACTCTGCACTGCTCAGCAAGGTGACAGGCCCTTGTCTGTGTTCTGTCTAAGGGGGCATTGTGACATCATAACCCTGCACTGGTCACCTAGGTGAAAGACCCTTGTCTTTGATCTGCCTAAGGGGCCATTGTGACATCCTAATTCTGCACTGGTCACCCAGGTGACAGACCCTTGCCTGTGATATGCCTAAGGGGGCATTGTGACATCATAACTCTGCAATGGTCACCCAGGTGACAGGCCCTTGTCTGTGATCTGCCTAAAGGGGTACTGTGACATCATAATTCTGCACTGGTCACCCAGGTGAAACGCTCATGACTGTGGTCTGCCTAAGGGGGCATTGTGACATCATAACTCTGCACTGGTCACCCTGGTGACAGGCCTTTGCCTGTGATCAACCTAAGTGGGCATTTTGACATCATATCCCTGCACTGGTCACACAGGTGACAGGACCTTGCCTGCTATCTGCCTGAGGGGGCATTGAGACATCATAACTCTGCATTGGTCACCTAGGTGACAGGCCCTTGTCTGTGATCTGCCTGAGGGTGCACTGTGGCATCCTAACTCTGCTATGGTCACCCAGGTGAAATGCCCCGGTCTGTGATCTGCCTAAGGGGGCATTGTGGTATCGTAACTCTGTACTGGTCACTCCGGTGACAGGCCCTTGTCTGTGATCTGCCTAAGGGGGCATTATGACAACAAAACTCTGCACTGGGCACTCAGGTCACAGTCCCTTGTCTGTGATCTGCCTAAGGGTCTATTGTGAAATCATAACTCTGCAATGGGCAGCCGGGTGACATGCCCTTGTCTGTGATCTGCCTAAGATGGCATTGTGACATCATAACTATGCACAGGGCACAGAAGTGACAGACCCTTTTCTGTGATCTGCCTAAGGGGGCATTGTGACATCAGAACTCTACACTGGTCACCCAGGTGACAGACCCTTGTCTGAGATCTGCCTAAGGGGGCCTTGTGACATCATAATTCTGCACTGGTCACCCAGATGACCGATCCTTCTCTGTGATCTGCCTAAGGGGGCATTTTGACATCATAACTCTGCACTGGTCACCCAGGTGACAGACCCTTGTCTGTGATCTGCCTAAGGGAGCATTGATACATCATAACTCTGCACTGGTCACCCAGGTGACACACCCTTGTCTTTGATATGCCGAAGAGGGCATTGTTACATCATAACGCTGCAATGCTCACCCAGGTGACAGGCCCTTGTCTGTGATCTGCCTAAGGGGCAATGTGTCATCATAATTCTGCACTGGTCACCCCAGTGAAAGACCCTTGTCTTTGATGTTTCTAAGGGGCCATTGTGACCTCATAACTCTGCACTGGTCACCCAGGTGACAGATCCTTCTCTGTGATCTGCCTAAGGGGGCATTGTGACTTCATAACTCTGCACTGGTTACCCAGGTTTCAGACCCTTGCCTGTGATCTCCCTAATGGGGCAGTGTTACATCATAACACTGCATTGGGCGCCCCGGTGACAGGCCTTAGTCTGTGATCAGACTAATGGGGCATTGTGATGTCATAAGTCTGCACTGGTCACCCAGGTGACAGGCCCTTGTCTGTGATCTGCCTAAGGGGCATTGTGACATCATAACTCTGCACAGGTCACCGAGGTGACAGGCCCTTGTCTGTGTTCTGCCTAAGGGGGCATTGTGACATCATAACTCAGCACTGGGCACCCAGGTGACAGGACTTTGTCTGTGATCTGACTAAGGGGGCATTGTGACATCATAACTCTGCACTGGGCACGCAGGTGAGAGGCCCTTTTTAGTGATCTGCGAAAGGGGGCATTGTGACATCATAACTCTGCACTGGTCAACCAGGTGACAGGCCCTTGACTGTGATACGCCTAACGGGGCATTGTGACATCATAACTCCGCATCGGTCACCCACGTGACAGGCCGTTGTCTGTGATCTGCCTAAGGGGGTCTTGTGACAGCATAACTCTCCACCGGGCACCCAGGTGACAGGCCCTTGCCTGTGTTCTGCCTAAGGGTGCATTGTGACATCATAACTCTACACTGGTCACCCAGGTGACAAGCCCTTGTCTGTGATCTGTCTAAGGGGATATTGTGACAACATAACTCTGCACTAGTCACCCAGGTGATATGCCATTGTCTGTGATCTTCCTAAGGGGGCATTGTGACATCATAACCTTGCAGTGGTCACTCAGGTGACATGTCCTTGTCTGTGATCTGCCTAAGATGGCATTGTGACATCATAACTATGCCCAGGTCACCCAGGTGACAGGCCCTTGTCTGTGATCTGCCTAAGGGGGCATTGTGATATCATAGCTATGTACTGGTCACCCAGGTGCCAGGCCCTTCTCTGTGATCTGCCTAAGATTTCATTGTGACATCAAAACTCTGCACTAGGCACCCAGGTGACAGTCTTTTGTCTGTGATCTTCCTAAGGGTGTATTGAGACATCATAACTCTGCACTGGGCAGCCAGGCGACACGCCCTTGTCTGTGATCTGCCTAAGATGTCATTGTGACATCATAACTATGCACAGGGCACAGAAGTGACAGACCCTTGTCTGTGCTCTGCCTAAGGGGGCATTGTGACATCAGAACTCTACACTGGTCACCAAGGTGACAGGCCCTTGTCTGTGATCTGCGTAAGGTGGAATTGTGATATCATAACTCTGCACTGGTCACCCAGGTGAAAGACCCTTGCCTTTGATCTGTCTAAGGGGCATTGTGACATCATAACTCTGCACTGGTCACCCAGGTGACAGATCCTTCTCTGTGATCTGCCTAAAGGGGCATTGTGACATCATAACTCTGCACTGGTAACCCAGGTGACAGACGATCGCCTGTGATCTGCCTAAGGGGGCAGTGTTACATCATAACTCGGCAATGGGCGCCCGGGTGACAGGCCTTTGTCTGTGATCTGACTAAGCGGCACTGTGACGTCATAAGTCTGCACTGGTCAACCAGGTGACAGGCCCTTGTCTGTCATCTGCCTAAGGGGCATTGTGACATCATAACTCTGCACTGGTCATCCAGGTGACAGGCTCTTTCTGTTTTCTGCCTTTGGGGGCATTGTGACATCATAACTCAGCACTGGGCACCCAGGTGACAGGCCCTTGTCTCTGATCTGACTAAGGGGGCATTGTGACATCATAACTCTGCATTGGGCACGCAGGTGAGAGGCCCTTTTTAGTGATTTGCGAAAGGGAACATTGTGACATCATAACTCTGCATTGGTCACCCACGTGACAGGCCCTTGTCTGTGATCTGCTTAAGCGGGATTTGTGACAGCATAAGTCTGCACCAGGCACCCAGGTGACATGCCCTTGCCTGTGATCTGCCTAAGGGTGCATTGTGACATCATATCTCTACACTGGTCACCCAGCTGACAATCCTTTGTCTGTGATCTCACTAAGGGGATATTTTGACAACATAACTCTGCACTGGTCACCCAGGTGACATGCCCTTGTCTCTGATCTGCCTAAGGGGGCATTGTGACATCATAAACTTGCAGTGGTCACCCACGTGACAGGTCCTTGCCTGTGATCTGCCTAAGATGTCATTGTGACGTCATAACTATGCCCAGGACACCCAGGTGGCAGGTCCCTGTCTGTGATCTGCCTAAGAGGGCATTGTGACATCATCACTCTGCACTGGTCCGCAGGTGACCGACCCTTGTCTGTGATTTGCCTAAAGGGGCATTGTGACATCATAATTCTGCACTGGTCACCCAGGTGACAGAACCTTCTCTCTGATCTGCCTAAGGGGGCATTGTGACATCATAACTCTGCACTGGTCACCCAGGTGACAGACCCTTGCCTGTGATCTGCCTAAGAGAGCATTGTTACATCATAACTCTGAACTGGTCACTCAGTTGACACACCCTTGTCTTTGATCTGCCTAAGGGGGCATTGTTACATCATAACTCTGCACTGGTAACACAGGTTACAGGCCCTTGTCAGAGATCTGCCTGAGGGGTCATTGTGACATCATAACACCACATCGGTCACCCACGTGACAGGCCCTTGTCTGTGATCTGCTTAAGGGGCATTGTGACTTCATAACTCTGCACTGGTCACCAAGGTGACAGGCCCTTGTCTGTGTTCTGTCTAAGGGGGCATTGTGACATCATAACTCTGCACTGTTCACCTAGGTTAAACACCCTTGTGTTTGATATGCCTAAGGGGCCATTGTGTCATCATAACTCTGCACTGGTCACCCAGGTGACAGACCCTTGCCTGTGATCTGCCTAAGGGGGAATTGTGACGTCATAACTCTGCAATGGTCACCCAGTTGGCAGGCCCTTGTCTGTGATCTGCCTAATGTGGTATTATGACATCATAATTCTGCACTGGTATTCCAGTTGAAATGCCCATGATTGTGATCTGCATAAGGGGGCATTGTGACATCATAACTCTGCACTGTCACCCTGGTGACAGGCCTTTGCCTGTGATGTGCCTAAGTGGGAATTGTGACATCATAACCCTGCACTGGTCACACAGGTGACAGGCCCTTGTCTGTGATGTGCCTGAGGGGGCATTGAGACATCATAACTCTGCACTGGACACCCAGGTGACAGGCCCTTGTCTGTGATCTACCTAAGGGCACACTGTGATATCATAACTCTGTACTGGTCACCCGGGTGACAGGCCCTTGTCTGTGATCTGCCTAAGGGGGCATTCAGACATCGAAACTCTGCACTGGGCACCCAGTTGACAGTCCCTTGTCTGTGACCTGCCGAAGGGTGTATTGTGACATAATAACTCTGCACTGGGCAGCCAGGTGACACGCCCTTGTCTGTGATCTGCCTAAGATGGCATTGTGACATCATAACTATGCACAGGGCACAGAAGTGACAGACCTTTGTCTGTGATCTCCCTAAGGGGGCATTGTGATATCATAACTCTCTACTGGTCACCGAGGTGACAGGCCCTTGTTTGTGATCTGCCTAAAGTGGTATTGTGACATAATAATTCTGCACTGGTGACCCAGGTGACAGGCCCTTGTCTGTTATCTGACTGAGGGTGCATTGTGACATCATAACTCTGCACTGTTCACCCTGGTGACAGGCCTTTTTCTGTGATCTGCCTAAGTGGGCATTGTGACACCATAACCATGCACTGGTCACACAGGTGACAGGTCATTGTCTGTGATCTGCCTGAGGGGGCATTGTGACATCATAACTCTGTACTAGTCACCCAGGTGACAGGCCCTTCTCTGTGATCTGCCTAAGGGGGCATTGTGACCTCATAACTCTGCACTGGGCACCCAGGTGACCGTCCCTTGTCTGTGATCTGCCTAGGGGTTTATTGTGACATCATAACTCTGCACTAGGCAGCCAGCTGACCAGCCCTTGTGTTTGATCAGCCTAATGGGGCATTGTGATGTCATAAGTCTGCACTGGGCACCCAGGTGACAGGCCCTTTTCTGTGACCTGCCTAAGGGGGCATTGTGACATCATAACCCTGCACTGGCCACACAGGGTACAGTCCCTTGTCTGTGATCTGCCTGAGGGGGTATTGTGACATCATAACACTGCACTAGTCACCCAGGTGACAGGCGCTTGTCTGCGATCGGCCTGAGGGTGCATTGTGACATCATAACTCTGCACTTGTCACCCAGGTGACAGACCCTTGTCTTTGATCTGCCTAAGAGGGCATTGTTACATCATATTTCTGCACTGCTCACCCAGCTGACAGACCCTTGTCTCTGATCTGCGAAAGGTGGCATTGTGATAACATAACTCTCCACTGGTCACCCCGCTGAAAGACCCTTGTCTTTGATCTTTCTAAGGGGCCATTGTGACATCATAACTCTGCACTGGTCACCCAGGTGACAGATCCTTCTCTGTGATCTGCCTAAGGGGGCATTGTGACATCATAACTCTGCACTGGTTACCCAGGTGACAGTCCCTTACCTGTGATCTGCCTAAGGGGGCAGTGTTACATCATAACTCTGCAATGGGTGCCCCGGTGAGAGGCCTTTGTCTGTGATCTGACTAAGGGGGTATTGTGACGTCATAAGTCTGCACTGGTCACCCAGGTGACAGGCCCTTGTCTGTGATCTGCCTAGGGGTCATTGTGACATCATAACTCAGCACTGTTCACCCAGGTGACAGACCCTTGCCTGTGATCTGCCTAAGGGAGCATTGTTACATAATAACTGTGCACTCGTCAGCCACGTGACACACCCTTGTCTTTGGTCTGCCTAAGGGGCCATTGTGACATCATAACTCTGCACTGGTCACCCAGGTGACAGACCCTTGACTTTGAGCTACATAAGGGGGCATTGTGACATCATAACTCTACACTGGTCACCCAGGTGACAGACCCTTTTGTGTTATCTTCCTATGGGGTCATTGTGACATTATAACTCTGCACTGCACACCCAGATGACAGGCCCTTTCCTGTGATCTGCCTAAGGGGGCATTGTGACATCATAACTCTGTACTGGTCACCCTGGTGACAGGCCGTTGTCTGTTATCTGCCTAAGGAGGCATTGTGACATCTTAAGTCTGCACTGGTCACCCAGGTGACAGGCCCATGTCTGTGATCTGCCTAAGGGGGCATTGTGACATCATAAGTCTGCACTAGTCACCCATGTGACAGTCCCTTGTCTGTGATCTGTCTCAGGGGCATTGTGACATCATAACCCTGCGTTGGTCACCAAGGTGACAGGAACTTTTCTGTGATCTTCCTAAGGTGGCATTGTGACATCATAACTATGCATTGGGCACACAGGTGACAGGCCCTTGTCTGTGATCTGCCTAATGGGGCATTGTGATATCATAACTCTGCACTGGGCACCCAGGTGTGAGGCCCGTGTCTGTGATCTGCCTACGGGTGTATTGTGACATCATATTTCTGCACTGGTCACACAGGTTACAGGCCCTTGTCTGTGTTCTGCCTGAGGGGACATTGTGACATCATTACTCCGCATCGGTCACCCACGTTACAGGCCCTTGTCTGTGATCTGCTGAAGGGGCATTGTGACTTCATAACTCTGCACTGCTCAGCAAGGTGACAGGCCCTTGTCTGTGTTCTGTCTAAGGGGGCATTGTGACATCATAACCCTGCACTGGTCACCTAGGTGAAAGACCCTTGTCTTTGATCTGCCTAAGGGGCCATTGTGACATCCTAATTCTGCACTGGTCACCCAGGTGACAGACCCTTGCCTGTGATATGCCTAAGGGGGCATTGTGACATCATAACTCTGCAATGGTCACCCAGGTGACAGGCCCTTGTCTGTGATCTGCCTAAAGGGGTACTGTGACATCATAATTCTGCACTGGTCACCCAGGTGAAACGCTCATGACTGTGGTCTGCCTAAGGGGGCATTGTGACATCATAACTCTGCACTGGTCACCCTGGTGACAGGCCTTTGCCTGTGATCAACCTAAGTGGGCATTTTGACATCATATCCCTGCACTGGTCACACAGGTGACAGGACCTTGCCTGCTATCTGCCTGAGGGGGCATTGAGACATCATAACTCTGCATTGGTCACCTAGGTGACAGGCCCTTGTCTGTGATCTGCCTGAGGGTGCACTGTGGCATCCTAACTCTGCTATGGTCACCCAGGTGAAATGCCCCGGTCTGTGATCTGCCTAAGGGGGCATTGTGGTATCGTAACTCTGTACTGGTCACTCCGGTGACAGGCCCTTGTCTGTGATCTGCCTAAGGGGGCATTATGACAACAAAACTCTGCACTGGGCACTCAGGTCACAGTCCCTTGTCTGTGATCTGCCTAAGGGTCTATTGTGAAATCATAACTCTGCAATGGGCAGCCGGGTGACATGCCCTTGTCTGTGATCTGCCTAAGATGGCATTGTGACATCATAACTATGCACAGGGCACAGAAGTGACAGACCCTTTTCTGTGATCTGCCTAAGGGGGCATTGTGACATCAGAACTCTACACTGGTCACCCAGGTGACAGACCCTTGTCTGAGATCTGCCTAAGGGGGCCTTGTGACATCATAATTCTGCACTGGTCACCCAGATGACCGATCCTTCTCTGTGATCTGCCTAAGGGGGCATTTTGACATCATAACTCTGCACTGGTCACCCAGGTGACAGACCCTTGTCTGTGATCTGCCTAAGGGAGCATTGATACATCATAACTCTGCACTGGTCACCCAGGTGACACACCCTTGTCTTTGATATGCCGAAGAGGGCATTGTTACATCATAACGCTGCAATGCTCACCCAGGTGACAGGCCCTTGTCTGTGATCTGCCTAAGGGGCAATGTGTCATCATAATTCTGCACTGGTCACCCCAGTGAAAGACCCTTGTCTTTGATGTTTCTAAGGGGCCATTGTGACCTCATAACTCTGCACTGGTCACCCAGGTGACAGATCCTTCTCTGTGATCTGCCTAAGGGGGCATTGTGACTTCATAACTCTGCACTGGTTACCCAGGTTTCAGACCCTTGCCTGTGATCTCCCTAATGGGGCAGTGTTACATCATAACACTGCATTGGGCGCCCCGGTGACAGGCCTTTGTCAGTGATCAGACTAATGGGGCATTGTGATGTCATAAGTCTGCACTGGTCACCCAGGTGACAGGCCCTTGTCTGTGATCTGCCTAAGGGGCATTGTGACATCATAACTCTGCACAGGTCACCGAGGTGACAGGCCCTTGTCTGTGTTCTGCCTAAGGGGGCATTGTGACATCATAACTCAGCACTGGGCACCCAGGTGACAGGACTTTGTCTGTGATCTGACTAAGGGGGCATTGTGACATCATAACTCTGCACTGGGCACGCAGGTGAGAGGCCCTTTTTAGTGATCTGCGAAAGGGGGCATTGTGACATCATAACTCTGCACTGGTCAACCAGGTGACAGGCCCTTGACTGTGATACGCCTAACGGGGCATTGTGACATCATAACTCCGCATCGGTCACCCACGTGACAGGCCGTTGTCTGTGATCTGCCTAAGGGGGTCTTGTGACAGCATAACTCTCCACCGGGCACCCAGGTGACAGGCCCTTGCCTGTGTTCTGCCTAAGGGTGCATTGTGACATCATAACTCTACACTGGTCACCCAGGTGACAAGCCCTTGTCTGTGATCTGTCTAAGGGGATATTGTGACAACATAACTCTGCACTAGTCACCCAGGTGATATGCCATTGTCTGTGATCTTCCTAAGGGGGCATTGTGACATCATAACCTTGCAGTGGTCACTCAGGTGACATGTCCTTGTCTGTGATCTGCCTAAGATGGCATTGTGACATCATAACTATGCCCAGGTCACCCAGGTGACAGGCCCTTGTCTGTGATCTGCCTAAGGGGGCATTGTGATATCATAGCTATGTACTGGTCACCCAGGTGCCAGGCCCTTCTCTGTGATCTGCCTAAGATTTCATTGTGACATCAAAACTCTGCACTAGGCACCCAGGTGACAGTCTTTTGTCTGTGATCTTCCTAAGGGTGTATTGAGACATCATAACTCTGCACTGGGCAGCCAGGCGACACGCCCTTGTCTGTGATCTGCCTAAGATGTCATTGTGACATCATAACTATGCACAGGGCACAGAAGTGACAGACCCTTGTCTGTGCTCTGCCTAAGGGGGCATTGTGACATCAGAACTCTACACTGGTCACCAAGGTGACAGGCCCTTGTCTGTGATCTGCGTAAGGTGGAATTGTGATATCATAACTCTGCACTGGTCACCCAGGTGAAAGACCCTTGCCTTTGATCTGTCTAAGGGGCATTGTGACATCATAACTCTGCACTGGTCACCCAGGTGACAGATCCTTCTCTGTGATCTGCCTAAAGGGGCATTGTGACATCATAACTCTGCACTGGTAACCCAGGTGACAGACGATCGCCTGTGATCTGCCTAAGGGGGCAGTGTTACATCATAACTCGGCAATGGGCGCCCGGGTGACAGGCCTTTGTCTGTGATCTGACTAAGCGGCACTGTGACGTCATAAGTCTGCACTGGTCAACCAGGTGACAGGCCCTTGTCTGTCATCTGCCTAAGGGGCATTGTGACATCATAACTCTGCACTGGTCATCCAGGTGACAGGCTCTTTCTGTTTTCTGCCTTTGGGGGCATTGTGACATCATAACTCAGCACTGGGCACCCAGGTGACAGGCCCTTGTCTCTGATCTGACTAAGGGGGCATTGTGACATCATAACTCTGCATTGGGCACGCAGGTGAGAGGCCCTTTTTAGTGATTTGCGAAAGGGAACATTGTGACATCATAACTCTGCATTGGTCACCCACGTGACAGGCCCTTGTCTGTGATCTGCTTAAGCGGGATTTGTGACAGCATAAGTCTGCACCAGGCACCCAGGTGACATGCCCTTGCCTGTGATCTGCCTAAGGGTGCATTGTGACATCATATCTCTACACTGGTCACCCAGCTGACAATCCTTTGTCTGTGATCTCACTAAGGGGATATTTTGACAACATAACTCTGCACTGGTCACCCAGGTGACATGCCCTTGTCTCTGATCTGCCTAAGGGGGCATTGTGACATCATAAACTTGCAGTGGTCACCCACGTGACAGGTCCTTGCCTGTGATCTGCCTAAGATGTCATTGTGACGTCATAACTATGCCCAGGACACCCAGGTGGCAGGTCCCTGTCTGTGATCTGCCTAAGAGGGCATTGTGACATCATCACTCTGCACTGGTCCGCAGGTGACCGACCCTTGTCTGTGATTTGCCTAAAGGGGCATTGTGACATCATAATTCTGCACTGGTCACCCAGGTGACAGAACCTTCTCTCTGATCTGCCTAAGGGGGCATTGTGACATCATAACTCTGCACTGGTCACCCAGGTGACAGACCCTTGCCTGTGATCTGCCTAAGAGAGCATTGTTACATCATAACTCTGAACTGGTCACTCAGTTGACACACCCTTGTCTTTGATCTGCCTAAGGGGGCATTGTTACATCATAACTCTGCACTGGTAACACAGGTTACAGGCCCTTGTCAGAGATCTGCCTGAGGGGTCATTGTGACATCATAACACCACATCGGTCACCCACGTGACAGGCCCTTGTCTGTGATCTGCTTAAGGGGCATTGTGACTTCATAACTCTGCACTGGTCACCAAGGTGACAGGCCCTTGTCTGTGTTCTGTCTAAGGGGGCATTGTGACATCATAACTCTGCACTGTTCACCTAGGTTAAACACCCTTGTGTTTGATATGCCTAAGGGGCCATTGTGTCATCATAACTCTGCACTGGTCACCCAGGTGACAGACCCTTGCCTGTGATCTGCCTAAGGGGGAATTGTGACGTCATAACTCTGCAATGGTCACCCAGTTGGCAGGCCCTTGTCTGTGATCTGCCTAATGTGGTATTATGACATCATAATTCTGCACTGGTATTCCAGTTGAAATGCCCATGATTGTGATCTGCATAAGGGGGCATTGTGACATCATAACTCTGCACTGTCACCCTGGTGACAGGCCTTTGCCTGTGATGTGCCTAAGTGGGAATTGTGACATCATAACCCTGCACTGGTCACACAGGTGACAGGCCCTTGTCTGTGATGTGCCTGAGGGGGCATTGAGACATCATAACTCTGCACTGGACACCCAGGTGACAGGCCCTTGTCTGTGATCTACCTAAGGGCACACTGTGATATCATAACTCTGTACTGGTCACCCGGGTGACAGGCCCTTGTCTGTGATCTGCCTAAGGGGGCATTCAGACATCGAAACTCTGCACTGGGCACCCAGTTGACAGTCCCTTGTCTGTGACCTGCCGAAGGGTGTATTGTGACATAATAACTCTGCACTGGGCAGCCAGGTGACACGCCCTTGTCTGTGATCTGCCTAAGATGGCATTGTGACATCATAACTATGCACAGGGCACAGAAGTGACAGACCTTTGTCTGTGATCTCCCTAAGGGGGCATTGTGATATCATAACTCTCTACTGGTCACCGAGGTGACAGGCCCTTGTTTGTGATCTGCCTAAAGTGGTATTGTGACATAATAATTCTGCACTGGTGACCCAGGTGACAGGCCCTTGTCTGTTATCTGACTGAGGGTGCATTGTGACATCATAACTCTGCACTGTTCACCCTGGTGACAGGCCTTTTTCTGTGATCTGCCTAAGTGGGCATTGTGACACCATAACCATGCACTGGTCACACAGGTGACAGGTCATTGTCTGTGATCTGCCTGAGGGGGCATTGTGACATCATAACTCTGTACTAGTCACCCAGGTGACAGGCCCTTCTCTGTGATCTGCCTAAGGGGGCATTGTGACCTCATAACTCTGCACTGGGCACCCAGGTGACCGTCCCTTGTCTGTGATCTGCCTAGGGGTTTATTGTGACATCATAACTCTGCACTAGGCAGCCAGCTGACCAGCCCTTGTGTTTGATCAGCCTAATGGGGCATTGTGATGTCATAAGTCTGCACTGGGCACCCAGGTGACAGGCCCTTTTCTGTGACCTGCCTAAGGGGGCATTGTGACATCATAACCCTGCACTGGCCACACAGGGTACAGTCCCTTGTCTGTGATCTGCCTGAGGGGGTATTGTGACATCATAACACTGCACTAGTCACCCAGGTGACAGGCGCTTGTCTGCGATCGGCCTGAGGGTGCATTGTGACATCATAACTCTGCACTTGTCACCCAGGTGACAGACCCTTGTCTTTGATCTGCCTAAGGGGGCATTGTGACATCATAACTCTGTACTTTTAACCCAGGTGACAGGCCCTTGTCTGTGATCTTCCTAAGGGGTTTTGTGACATCATAACTCTGAACTGGGCAGCCAGGTGAGCGGCCTTTGTCTTTGATCTGACTAAGGGGGCATTGTGACGTCATAACTCTGTACTGGTCAAGCAGGTGACTGGAGCTTGTCTGTGATCTGCCTAAGGGGGTATTGTGACATCATAACTCTGCACTGGGCACCCAGGTGACAGGCCCTTGTCGGTGATCTCCCTAAGGGAGCATTGTGACATCATAACTCTGCACTGGACACCCAGGTGACACGCCCTTGTCTCTGATCTGCCTAAGATGGCATTGTGACATCATAACTGTGCACAGGGCACAGAGGTTACAGACCTTTCTCTGTGATCTGCCTAAGGTGGCATTGTGACATCATAACTGCACTGGTAAATCAGGTGACAGACCCTTGTCTGTGATCCGCCTAAGGGGGCATTGTGACATCATAACTCCACATCAGGCATCCACGTGACAGGCCCTTGTCTGTGATCTGCCTAAAGGGGTATTATGACATTATAAGTCTGCACCGTGCACCAAGCTGACAGGCCCTTTTCTGTGATCTGCCTTTGGGGGCATTGTGACATCATTACTCTGCAATGGTCACCCAGGTGGCAGACCCTTGTCTGTAATCTGACTAAGGGGGCATTTTGACATCATAATTCTGCACTGGTCACCCAGGTGACAGATCCTTCTCTGTGATCTGCCTAAGGGAGCATTGTTACATCATAACTCTGCACTAGTAACCCAGGCGACAGACCCTTGTCTGTGATCTGCCTAAGGCAGCATTGTTACATCATATCCCTGCGGAGGGCTGTCAGGTGACACGCCCTTGTCTGTCATCTGCCTAAGATGGCATTGTGACATCATAACAATGCACAGGGCACAGAAGTGACAGATCCTTGTCTGTTATCTGCCTAAGGGGGCATTATGACATCAGAACACTACACTGGTCATCCAGGTGTCAGACCCTTGTCTGTGATCTGCCTAAGGGGGCATTGTGACATCATAATTCTGCACTGGTCACCCAGCTGACAAATCCTTCTCTGTGATCTGACTAAAGGGGCATTGTGTCATCACAACTACGCACTGGTCAACCAAATGGGAGACCCTTGCCTGTGATCTGCCTAAGGGAGCATTGTTACATCATAACTCTGCACTGGTCGCCCACGTGACACACCCTTGCCTTGATTTGCCTAAGGCGGCATTGTGGCATCATAACTCTGCACTGGTCACCCAGGTGAGAGGCCCTTGGCTGTGATCTGCCTAACGGAGTCTTGTGACATCGTAACTCTGCACTGGGCACACACATGACACACCCTTGTCTGTGATCTGTCTAAGATGGCATTGTGACATCCAACTATGCACATGGTACAGAAGTGACAGACCGTTGTCTGTGATCTGCCTAAGGGGTCATTGTGACATCAGAACTCTACACTGGTCTTCCACGTGACAGACCCTTGTCTGTGATCTGCCTTAGGGAGCATTGTGACATCATAATTCTGCACTCGTCACCCAGGTGACAAATCCTTCTCTGTGATCTGCCTAAGGGGGCATTGTGACATCATAACTCTGCACTGGTCACCCAGGTGACAGACTCTTGCCTATGATCTGATTAAGGGAGCATTGTTACATCATAGCTCTGCACTAGTCACCCAGGTGACACTCCGTTGACTTTGATCTGCCTAAGAGGGCATTGTAACATCATAATTCTGCACTGGTCTACCAGGTGACAGGTCCTTGTCTGTGATCTGCCTCAGGTGGCTTTGTGACATCATAACTCTGCACTTGTCACCCAGGTGAAATACCATTGTCTTTGATCTGTCTAAGGGGCCATTGTGATATCATAACTCTGCACTGTTCACCCAGGTGACAGGCGGTTGTGTGTGATCTGCCTATGGGGGCATTGTGACATCATAACTCTGCACTGAGCACCCAGTTGAGAGTCCCTTTTTAGTGATCTGCCTAAGGGGGCATTGTGACATCATAATTCTGCAATGTTCACCCAGGTGACAACCCCTTGTGTGTGATATTCCTAAGTGAGCATTGTGACATCATAACTCTGCATTGGACAACCAGATGACAGGCCCTTGTCTGTGATCTGCCTAAGGGGGCATTGTGACATCATAATTCGGCACTGGTCACCCAGGTGACACACCCTTGTCTTGGACCTGCCTAAGGGGGCATTGTGACATCATAACTCTGCAATGGTCACCCAGGTGACAGACCCTTGACATTGATCTACCTAAGGGGGCATTGTGACATCATAACACTGTACTGGTCACCCAGGTGACATGCCGTTGTCTGTTATCTGCCTAAGGGGGCATTGTGACATCTTAACTCTGCACTGGTCACCCAGGTGACAAACCCATGTCTGTGATCTGCCTAAGGGGGCATTGTGACATCATAAGTCTGCACTAGTCACCGAGGTGACAAGCCCTTGTCTGTGATCTGCGTAAGTGGCATTGTGACATCATAACTCTGCACTGGTCACCAAGGTGACAGGACCTTGGCTGTGATCTGCCTAAGGGGGCATTGTGACATCATAACTATGCATTGGAGACCGAGGTGACAGGCCCTTGTCTGTGATCTGTCTAAGGGGGCATTGTGATATCATAACTCTGCACTGGGCACCCAGGTGTGAGGCCCGTGCCTGTGATCTGCCTACGGGTGTACTGTGACATCATAATTCTGCACTGGTCATCCAGGTGACAGGCCCCTGTCTGTGATCTGCCTAAGGGGGCATTGTGAGAACGTAACTCTGCACTGGTCACCCTGGTTACAGGCCTTTGTCAGTGATCTGCCTAAGGGGGCATTGGGACATCATAACCCTGCACTTGTCACACAGGTGACAGGCCCTTGTCTGTGATCTGCCTGTGGGGGTATTGTGACATCATAACTCTGCACTGGTCACCCAGTTGACAGGCCCTTGTCTGTGATCTGCCTGAGGGGGCATTGAGACATCATAACCATGCAGTGGTCACACAGGTGACAGGCCCTTGTCTGTGATCTCCCTAAGCGGGCATTGTGATATCATAACTCTGTACTGGTCACGCAGGTGACAGGCCCTTGTCTGTGATCTGCCTAAGGGGCATTTTGACATCAAAATTCTGCACTGGGCACCGAGGTGACAGTCCCTTGTCTGTGATCTGCCTAAGGATGTATTGTGACATCATATCTCTGCACTGGGCAGCCCTGTGACACACCCTTGTCTGTGATCTGCCAAAGATGGCATTGTGACATCATAAATATGCACAGGGCACAGAAGTGACAGAACCTTGTCTGTGATCTGCCTAAGGGGGCATTGTGACATCAGAACTCTGCACTGGTCACACAGGTGACAGACCCTTGTCTGTGATCTGCCTAAGGGGGCATTGTGACATAATAACTCTGCACTGGTCACCCAGGTGACAGATCCTTCTCTGTGATCTGCCTAAGGGGGCATTTTGACATCATGACTCTGCACTGGTCACCCAGGTGACAGATCCTTCTCTGTGATCTGCCAAAGGGGGCATTGTGACATCATAACTGAGCACTGGGCACCCAGGTGACAGGCCCTTGCCTGTGATCTGATTAAGGGGGCATTGTGACATCATAACTCTGCCCTGGGCACGCAGGTGAGAGGCCCTTTTTAGTGATCTGCGAAAGGGTGCATTGTGACATCATAACTCTGCACTGACCAGGTGACAGGCCCTTGACAGTGATCCGCCTAAGGGGGCATTGTGACATCATAACTCCGCATCGGTCACCCATGTGACAGGCCCTTGTCTGTGATCTGCCTAAGGGGGTTTTGTGACAGCATAACACTGCACCGGGCACCCAGGTGACAGGCCCTTGCCTGTGTTCTGCCTAAGGGTGCAGTGTGACATCATAACTCTACACTGGTCACCCAGGTGACAAGCCCTTGTCTGTGATCTGTCTAAGGGGATATTGTGACAACATAACTCTGCACTGGTCACCCAGGTGACATGCCCTTGTCTGTGATCTGCCTAAGGGGGCATTGCGACATCATAACCTTGCAGTGGTCACCCAGGTGACAGGCCCTTGTCTGTGATCTTGCTATGGGGTATTGTGACATCATAACTCTCCACTGGGCAGCCAGATGATCGGCCCTTGTCTTTGTTCTGCCAAAGGGGGCACTGTGATGTCATAACTCTGCACTGGTCAACCAGGTGACAGGCCCTTGTCTGTGATCTGCCTAAGGGGGCATTGTGATATTGTAACTCTGCACTGGTCAGCTAGCTGACAGGCCAATGTCTGTGATCTGCTTAAGGGGGCATTGTGACATCATAACTCTGCACTGGGCACCCAGATGACAGGCCCTTGTTGGTGATCTGCCTAAGGGGGCATTGTGACATCATAACTCTGCACTGGTCACCCACGTCACAAGTCCATTTCTGTGATATGCCTAAAGGGGCATTGTGACATCGTACTTCTGCATTGGTCACCCAGGTGACAAATCCTTGCTGTGATCTGCCTAAAGGAGCATTGTGACATAATAACTCTGCACTGGTCACGCAGGTGACAGACCCATGCCTGTGATCTGCCTAAGGGAGAATTGTTACATCATAACTCTGCATTGGTCACCCAGGTGACACACACTTGTCTTTCCTCTGCCCAAGGGGGCATTGTGACATCATAGCTCTGCAATGGACACCCAGGTGACAGGCCCTTGTCTGTGATCTGCCTAAGGGAGCATTGTGACGTCGTAACACTGCACTGGGCACCCAGCTGACACGCCCTTGTCTGTGATCTCCCTAAGATGTCATTTTGACATCATAAGTATGCACAGGGCAGAGAAGTGACAGATCGTTGTCTGTGATCTGCCTAAGGGGTCATTGTGACATCAGAACTCTACACTGGTCATCCAGGTGACAGACCCTTGTCTGTGATCTGCATAATGGGGCATTGTGACATCATAATTCTGCACTGGTCACCCAGGTGACAAATCCTTCTCTGTGATCTGCCTAAGGGGACATTGTGATATCATAACTCTCTACTGGTCACCTCGGTGACAGATTCTTCTCTGTGATCTGCCTAAGGGGGCATTTTGACATCATTACTCCGCACTGGTCACCCAGGTGACAGACCCTTGCCTGTGGTCTACCTAAGGGAGCATTGATACATCATAACTCTGCACTGGTCACCCAGGTGACACACCCTTGTCTTTGGTCTGCCTATGAGGGCATTGTTACATCATAACACTGCATTGCTCACCCAGGTGACAGGCCCTTGTTTCTGATCTGCGTAAGGTGGCGTTGCGACATCATAACTCTGCACTGGTCACCCAGGTGACAGACCCTTGCCTGTGATCTGCCTAAGGGAGCATTTTTACATCATAGCTCTGCACTAGTCACCCAGGTGACACACCGTTGACTTTGATCTGCCTAAGAGGGCATTGTAACATCATAACTCTGCACTGGTCACCCAGGTGACAGGCCCTTGACATTGATCTACCTAAGGGGGCATTGTGACATCATAACTCTGCACTTGTCACCCAGGTGAAAGACCCTTGTCTTTGATCTGTCAAAGGGGCCATTGTGATATCATAACTCTGCACTGTTCACCCAGGTGACAGGCGCTTGTCTCTGATCTGCCTATGGGGGCATTGTGACATCATAACTCTGCACTGGGCACCCAGTTGAGAGTCCCTTTTTAGTGATCTGCCTAAGGGGGCATTGTGACATCATAATTCTGCAATGTTCACCCAGGTGACAACCCCTTGTGTGTGATCTTCCTAAGTGGGCATTGTGACATCATAACTCTGCATTGGACAACCAGATGGCAGGCCCTTGTCTGTGATCTGCCTAAGGGGGCACTGTGACATCATAACTCTGCACTGGTCACCCAGGTGACAAACCCTTGCCTGTGATCTGCCTAAGGGAGCATTGTTACATCATAATTCTGCACTGGTCACCCAGGTGACACACCCTTGTCTTGGACCTGCCTAAGGGGGCATTGTGACATCATAACTCTGCACTGGTCACCCAGGTGACAGGCCCTTGACATTGATCTACCTAAGGGGGTCTTGTGACTTCATAACACGGTACTGGTCACCCAGGTGACAAGCCGTAGTCTGTTATCTGCCTAAGGGGGCATTGTGACATCTTAACTCTGCACTGGTCACCCAGGTGACAGGCCCATGTCTGTGATCTGCCTAAGGGGGCATTGTGACATCATAAGTCTGCGCTAGTCACCCAGGTGACAGGCCCTTGTCTGTGATCTGCGTAAGTGGCATTGTGACATCATAACTCTACACTGGTCACCAAGGTGACAGGACCTTGGCTGTGATCTGCCTAAGGGGACATTGTGACATCATAACTATGCATTGGAGACCGAGGTGACAGGCCCTTGTCTGTGATCTGCCTAAGGGGGCATTGTGATATCATAACTCGGCACTGGGCACCCAGGTGTGAGGCCCGTTCCTGTGATCTGCCTACAAGTGTACTGTGACATCATAATTCTGCACTGGTCATCCAGGTGACAAGCCCCTGTCTGTGATCTGCCTAAGGGGGCATTGTGAGAACATAACTCTGCACTGGTCAGCCTGGTTACAGGCCTTTGTCAGTGATCTGCCTAAGGGGGCATTGGGACATCATAACCCTGCACTTGTCACACAGGTGACAGGCCTTTGTCTGTGATCTGCCTGTGGGGGTATTGTGACATCATAACTCTGCACTGGTCACCCAGTTGACAGGCCCTTGTCTGTGATCTGCCTGAGGGGGCATTGAGACATCGTAAACATGCAGTGGTCACACAGGTGACAGGGCCTTGTCTGTGATCTGCCTCAGGGTGCATTTTGACATCCTAACACTGAAATGGTCACCCAGGTGACAGGCCCTAGTATGTGATCTCCCTAAGCGGGCAGTTTGATATCATAACTCTGTACTGGTCACCCAGGTGACAGGCCCTTGTCTGTGATCTGCCTAAGGGGGCATTTTGACATCAAAACTCTGCCCTGGGCACCCAGGTGACAGTCCCTTGTCTGTGATCTGCCTAAGGGTGTATTGAGACATCATATCTCTGCACTGGGCAGCCAAGTGACACGCCCTTGTCTGTGATCTGCCTAAGATGGCACTGTGACATCATAAATATGCACAGGGCACAGAAGTGACAGAACCTTGTCTGTGATCTGCCTAAGGGGGCATTGTGACATCAGAACTCTGCCCTGGTCACACAGGTGACAGACCCTTGTCTGTGATCTGCCTAAGGGGGCATTGTGACATAATAACTCTGCACTGGTCACCCAGGTGACAGATCCTTCTCTGTGATCTGCCTAAGGGGGCATTTTGACATCATAACTCTGCACTGGTCACCCAGGTGACAGATCCATCTCTGTGATCTGCCAAAGGGGGCATTGTGACATCATAACTGAGCACTGGGCACCCAGGTGACAGGCCCTTGCCTGTGATCTGATTAAGGGGGCATTGTGACATCATAACTCTGCACTGGGCACGCAGGTGAGAGGCCCTTTTTAGTGATCTGCGAAAGGGTGCATTGTGACACCATAACTCTGCACTGACCAACCAGTTGACAGGCCCTTGACAGTGATCTGCCTAAGGGGGCATTGTGACATCATAACTCCGCATCGGTCACCCATGTGACAGGCCCTTGTCTGTGATCTGCCTATGGGGGTTTTGTGACAGCGTAACTCTTCACCGGGCACCCAGGTGACAGGCCCTTGTCTGTGATCTCCCTAAGATATCATTTTGACATCATAAGTATGCACAGGGCAGAAAAGTGACAGATCGTTGTCTGTGATCTGCCTAAGGGGGCATTGTGACATCATAACTCTTCACTGGGCACGCAGGTGAGAGGCCCATTTTAGTGATCTGCGAAAGGGTGCATTGTGACATCATAACTCTGCGCTGGTCAACCAGGTGACAGGCCCTTGACAGTGATCCGCCTAAGGGGGCATTGTGACATCATAATTCCGCATCGGTCACCCATGTGACAGGCCCTTGTCTGTGATCTGCCTAAGGGGGTTTTGTGACAGCATAACTCTGCACCGGGCACCCAGGTGACAGGCCCTTGCCTGTGTTCTGCCTAAGGGTGCAGTGTGACATCATAACTCTACACTGGTCACCCAGGTGACAAGCCCTTGTCTGTGATCTGTCTAAGGGGATATTGTGACAGCATAACTCTGCACTGGTCACCCAGGTGACATGCCCTTGTTTGTGATCTGCCTAAGGGGGCATTGTGACATCATAACCTTGCAGTGGTCACCCAGGTGACAGGCCCTTGTCTGTGATCTGGCTATGGGGTATTGTGACATCATAACTCTGCACTGGGCAGCCAGATGATCGGCCCTTGTCTTTTTTCTGCCTAAGGGGGCACTGTGATTCATAACTCTGCACTGGTCAACCAGGTGACAGGCCCTAGTCTGTGATCTGCCTAAGGGGGCATTGTGATATCGTACCTCTGCACTGGTCAGCTAGGTGACAGGCCAATGTCTGTGATCTGCTTAAGGGGGCATTGTGACATCATAACTCTGCACTGGGCACCCAGGTGACAGGCCCTTGTCGGTGATCTGCCTAAGGGGGCATTGTGACATCATAACTCTGCACTGGTCACCCACGTCACAGATCCTTTTCTGTGATATGCCTAAAGGGGCATTGTGACATCGTACTTCTGCATTGGTCACCCAGGTGACAAATCCTTGCTGTGATCTGCCTAAAGGAGCATTGTGACATCATAACTCTGCACTGGTCACCCAGGTGACAGACCCTTGCCTGTGATCTGCCTAAGGGAGAATTGTTACATCATAACTCTGCATTGGTCACCAGGTGACACACACTTGTCTTTCCTCTGCCCAAGGGGGCATTGTGACATCATAGCTCTGCACTGGACACCCAGGTGACAGGCCCTTGTCTGTGATCTGCCTAAGGGAGCATTGTGACGTCGTAACACTGCACTGGGCACCCAGCTGACACGCCCTTGTCTGTGATCTCCCTAAGATGTCATTTTGACATCATAAGTATGCACAGGGCAGAGAAGTGACAGATCGTTGTCTGTGATCTGCCTAAGGGGTCATTGTGACATCAGAACTCTACACTGGTCATCCAGGTGACAGACCCTTGTCTGTGATCTGCATAATGGGGCATTGTGACATCATAATTCTGCACTGGTCACCCAGGTGACAAATCCTTCTCTGTGATCTGCCTAAGGGGGCTTTGTAGCATGATAAATCTGCACTGGTCACCCAGGTGACAGACCCTTGTCTGTGATCTGCCTAAAGTGGCATTGTGTTATCATAACTCTGCACTGGTCACCCAGGTGACAGACCCTTGTCTGTGATCTGCCTAAGTGGACATTGTGATATCATAACTCTCTACTGGTCACCTCGGTGACAGATTCTTCTCTGTGATCTGCCTAAGGGGGCATTTTGACATCATTACTCCGCACTGGTCACCCAGGTGACAGACCCTTGCCTGTGGTCTGCCTAAGGGAGCATTGATACATCATAACTCTGCACTGGTCACCCAGGTGACACACCCTTGTCTTTGGTCTGCCTATGAGGGCATTGTTACATCATAACACTGCATTGCTCACCCAGGTGACAGGCCCTTGTTTCTGATCTGCGTAAGGTGGCATTGCGACATCATAACTCTGCACTGGTCACCCAGGTGACAGACCCTTGCCTGTGATCTGCCTAAGGGAGCATTGTTACATCATAGCTCTGCACTAGTCACCCAGGTGACACACCGTTGACTTTGATCTGCCTAAGAGGGCATTGTAACATCATAACTCTGCACTGGTCACCCAGGTGACAGGCCCTTGACATTGATCTACCTAAGGGGGCATTGTGACATCATAACTCTGCACTTGTCACCCAGGTGACATGCCCTTTTTTGTGATCTGCCTAAGGGGTCATTGGGACATCATAACCCTGCACTGCTGACCCAGGTGACAGGGCCTTGTCTGTGATCTGCAAAGGGGGCATTGTGACATCATAAGTCTGCACTGGTCACCCAGGTGACAGTCCCTTTTCTGTGATCTGCCTAAGGGGGCATTGTGACATCATAAATCAGCACTGGTCACCCAGGTGACAGACCATTCTCTGTGATCTGCCTAAGGGGGCATTGTGACATGATAACCTTGCACTGGTCACCCAAGTGACAGACGATTGTCTGTGATATGCGTAAGGGGGCATTGTGACACCATAAACCGGCACTGGTCACCCAGGTGAAAGACCCTCGTCTTTGACCTGCCTAAGGGTCCATTGTGACATCATAACTCTGCACTGGTCACCCAGGTGACAGACTCATTCCTGTGATCTGCGTAAGGGGGCATTCTGACATCATAACCCTGCACTGGTCACACAGGTGACAGACACTTGCGTGTGATCTTCCTCAGGGGCATTGTTGCATCATAGCTCTGCACTGGTCACCCAGGTGACAGGCCGTTGTCTGTGACCTGCCTTAGGGCGCATTGTGACATCATAACTCTGCACTGGGTTCCCAGGTCACAGGCCTTTGTCGGTGATCTGCCTAAGGGTGCATTGTGACATCATAACTGTGCACTGGGCACCCAGGTGTCAGGCCCTTGTCTGCGATCTGCCAAAGGGGATATTGTGACATCATAACACTGCACTGGTCACCCAGCTGACATGCCCTTTTTGTGATCTGATAAGGAGTCATTGGGACATCATAACACTGCACTGGTCACCCAGGTGACAGGGCCTTGTCTGTGATCTGCTAAGGGGGCATTGTGACATCATAAGTCTGCACTGGTCGCCCAGGTGACAGACCATTGCCTGTGATATGCCTATGGGGACATTGTGACATGATAACTCTGCACCAGTCACCCAGGTGACAGACCATTGTTTGTGGTGTGCGTAAGGGGGCATTGTGAAATCATAACCCTGCACTGGTCATCCAGGTGACAGGGCCTTGTCTGTGATCTGCTAAGGGGGCATTGTGACATCAGAACTCTGTACTGGTCACCCAGGTGACAGACCATTGTCTGTGATCTCCCTAAGTGTGCATTGTGACATGATAACCCGGCACTGGTCACCCAGGTGAAAGACCCTTGTCTTTCATCTGCCTAAGGCGCCATTGTGACAGCATAAATATGCATTGGTCACACAGGTGACAGACTCTTGTCTGTGATCTGCCTAAGGGGGCATTTTGACATCATAACCCTGCACTGGTCACACAGGTGACAGGCCCTTGTGTGTGATGTGCCTGAGGGGGCATTGTTACAACATAAGTCTGCACTAGTCACCCAGGTGTCAGACCCTTGTCTGTGATCTACCTAAGGGGAAATTGTGACATCATGATTCTGCAGTAGTCACCCTGGTGACATGCCTTTTTTTGTGATCTGCCTAAGGGGGCATTGGGACATCATAACCCTGCACTGGTCACCCAGGTGACAGGGCCTTGTCTGTGATCTGCTAAGGGGGCATTGTGACATCTTAAGTCTACACTGGCCACCCAGGAGACAGTCCCTTGTCTGTGATCTGCTAAATGGGGCATCGTGATATCATAACACTGCACTGGTCACCCAGGTGACAGACCATTGTCTGTGATCTGCCTAAGGGGGCATTGTGACATGATAACTCTGCACTGGTCACCCAGGTGACAGACCATTGACTGTGATCTGCGTAAGGGGGTATTGTGACATCATAACCCTGCACTGGTCACCCAGTGGAAAGACCCTTGTCTTTGATCTGCCTATGGGGCCATTGTGACAACGTTACTATGCACTGGTCACCCAGGTGACAGACCCTTGTCTGTGATCTGCCTAAGGGGTCATTTTGACATCATAACCCTGCACTGGTCACACAGGTGACAGGCCCTTGTGTGTGATCTGCCTAAGGGGCCATTGTGACATCATAACTCTCCACTGGACACCCAGGTGTCAGACCCTTGTCTGTGATCTGCCTATGGGGGAATTGTGACATCATAACTCTGCAATGTTAACCCAGTTGACAGACCACTGTCTGTGATCTGCGTAATGGGGCATTGTGACCTCATAACCCTGCACTTGTCACCCAGGTGACAGGCCCTTTGGTGTTATCTGCCTAAGCGGGCATTGGGACATCATAACCCTGCACTGGTCACCCAGGTGACAGGGCCTTTGGTGTTATCTGCCTAAGCGGGCTTTGGGACATCATAAGTCTGCATTGGTCACCCAGGTGACAGTCCCTTGTCTCTGATCTGCCTAAGGGGGCATTGTGACATCATAAATCTGCACTGGTCACCCAGGTGACAGACCATTGTCTGTGATCTGCCTAAGGGGGCATTGTGACATGATAACCCTGCACTGGTCTCCCAGGGGACAGACCATTGTGTGTGATATGCGTAAGAGGGCATTGTGACACCATAACACTGCACTGGTCACCCTGGTGAAAGACCCTTGTCTTTGACCTGCATAAGTGTCCATTGTGACATCATAACTCTGCACTGGTCACCCAGGTGACAGACCCTTGTCTAAGATCTGCGTAAGGGGGCATTGTGACATCATAAACCTGCACTGGTCACACAGATGACAGACACTTGTGTGTGATCTGCCTCAGGGCGCATTGTTGCATCATAAATCTGCACTGGTCACCCAGGTGACAGGCCGTTGTCTGTGACCTGCCTGAGGGCGCATAGTGACATCATAACTCTGCACTGGGCACCCAGGTGACAGGCCCTTGTCTGTGATCTGTGTAACGGGCATTTTGACATCATAACTCTGCACTGGTCACCCAGCTGACAGACCTCTGTCTGTGATCTGCCTGAGGGTGCATTGTGACATCATAACTCTGCACTGGTCACCCAGCTCACATGCCCCTTTTAGCGATCTGCCTAAGGGGTCATTGGGACATCATAACCCTGCACTGGTCATCCAGGTGACAGAGCCTTGTCTGTGATCTGCTAAGGGGGCATTGAGACATCGTAAGTCTGCACTGGTCACCCAGGTGACCGTCCCTTGTCTGTGATCTGCCCAATGTGGCATTGTGACATCATAAGTCTGTACTGGTCAACCAGGTGACAGTCCCTTGCCTGTGATTTGCCTAAGAGGGCATTGTTACATCATAACTCTGCACAGGGCACGCCGGTGACAGGCCCTTGTCTACGATCTACATAAGGGTGCATTGTGACATCATAACTCTGCAATGGGCACCCAGTTGACAGTCCCTTGTCTGTGATCTGTCCAAGGGGACATTGTGACATCATAACACTACACTGGTCACCCAGCTGTCATGCCCTTTTTGGTTATCTGCCTAAGGGGGCATTGGGACATCATAACCCTGCACTGGTCATACAGGTGACAGGGCCTTGTCTGTGATCTGCTACGGTGGCTTTGTGACATCGTAAGCCTTCACTGGTCAACCAGGTGATAGTCCCTTGTCTGTGATCTCCTAAGGGGCCATTGTGACATCATAACTATGCACTGGTCAGCCAGGTGACAGACCATTTTCTGTGATCTGCATAAGGGGGCATTGTGAGATCATAGCCCTGCACTGGTCACCCAGGTGAAAGACCTTTGCCTTTGATCAGCCTAAGGGGCCATTGTGACATCGTAACTATGCACTGGTCACCCAGGTGACAGACACTTCTCTGTGATCTGCCTAAGGGGGCATTGTGAAATCATAACTCTGCACTGGGCACCCAGGTGAGAGGCCTTTGTCTGTGATCTGCATAAGGGTGTATTGTGACTTCAGAACTCTGCACTGGTCACCCAGGTGACAGGCATTTGTCTGTGATCTTCCTCAGAGGGCATTGCGACATCACAAATCTGTACTGGTCACACAGGTGAGAGGCCCTTATCTGCGATCTGCCTAATTGTGCAGTGTTACATCATAATTCTGCACTGGGCACCCAGGTGAGAATCCCTTGTCTGTGATCTGCCTAAAGGGGTATGGTGACATCATAACTCTGCACTGGGCATACAGGTGACCGGCCCCTGTCTTTGGTCTGCCTAAGTGGGCATTGTGACATCATAACTCTGTGCTGGTCAACCAGGTGACATTCCCTTGTCTGTGATCTGCCTCAGGGGGCATTGTGACATCATAACTCTGCACTGGTCACCCAGGTGACAGGCAACTGACTGTGATCTCGCTAAGGGGGCATTGTGACATCATAACTGCACTGGTCACCCGGGTGACAGGCCTTTGTCTGTGATCTGCCTATGGGGGCATTGTGACATCATAACCCTGCACTGGTCACACAGGTTAGAGGCCCCTCTGTGTGATCTGCCTGAGGGGGCATTGTGACATCATAACTCTGCACAGGTCACGCAGGTGACAGAGCCCTGACTGTGATGTTTCTAAGGGGTCATTGAGACATCATAATTCTCTACTGGTCACCCAGGTGACAGGCCCATGTGTTTGATCGGCCTAAGGGGGCATGGTGACATCATAAGTCTGCACTAGTCATTCAGGTGACAGGAACATGTCTGTGATCTGCCTAAGGGGCATTGTGACATCGTAATTCTGCCCTGGTCACACAGGTGACAGGCCACTGCCTGTGATCTGCGTATGGGGTCATTGTGACATCGTAACTCTGCACTGGTCACCCAGGTGACAGGCCCTTGTCTGTGATCTCCCTAAGGGGGTATTGTGACATCATAACTCTGTACTGGTTACCCAGGTGACAGGACGTTGTCTGTGATCTGCCTAAGAGGGCATTGTGACATCATCACTCTGTACTGGGCACCCAGGTGACAGGCCCTTTTCTGAGATCTGCCTAAGGGGGCATTGTGACATCACAACACTGTATTGGGCACCCAGGTGACAGGCCCTTGTCTGTGATCTGCCTCAGGGGCATTGTGATATCATAACTTTGTACTGGACACCCAGGTGACAGGCCCTTGTCTGTGATCTGCCTAAGGGGGCATTGTGACATCATAAGTCTGCACTAGTCACCCAGGAGACAGGCTCCTGTCTGTGATCTGCGTAAGGGGCATTGTGACATCATAACTCTGCACTGGGCACTTAGGTGAGAGGCCTTTGTCTGAGATCTGCCTAAGTGTGTATTGTGACATCATAACTCTGCACTGGTCACTCAAGTGAGAGACCTTTGTCTGTGATATGCCTAAGGGGGCATTGTGACATCATAATTCTGTGCTGGTCACCCAGGTGACAGGCCCTTGTCTGTGATCTGCCTAGGTGGACATTGTGTCACCATAACTCTGCACCGAACACTCAGGTGACTGGCCCTTGAGTGTGATCTGCCTAAGGGGACATTGTGACATCGTAACTCTGCACTAGACACCCAGGTGACAGGTCCTTTTCTGTTATCTGCCGAAGGGGATACGGTGATTTCATAACTCTGCACTGGTCACCCAGGTGACAGGCCCTTGTCTGTGATCTGCCTAAGGGGGCATGGTGACATCATAAGTCTGCACTAGTCACCCAATGACAGGCCCTTGTCTGTGATCTGCCTAAGGGGCATTGTGACATTATAACTCTCCACTGGGCACCCAGGTGAGAGGCCTTTGCTCTGATCTGCCTAAGGGTGTATTGTGCCGTCATAACTCTGCACTGGTTTCCCAGGTGACAGGACGTTGACTGTGATCTGCCTAAGGGAGCATTGTGACATCGTAACTCTGCATTGGGCACCCAGATGACAGGCCCTCGTCTGTGATCTGCCTAAGGAGAATTGTGATATCATAACATTGTACTGGGCACCAGGTGACAGGCCATTGTCTGTGATTTGCCTAAGGGGGTTTATTTTGACATCATAATTCTACACTGGTCACACAGGTGACAGGCCACTGTCTGTGATATGCGTATGGGGGCATTGTGACATCATAATTCTGCACTGGTCACCTGGCGACAGGCCTTTGTCTGTGATCTGCCTAAGGGGGCATTGTGACATCATAAAGCTGCACTGGTCACAGAGGTGACAGGCCCTTGTGTGTGATCTGCCTGAGGGGGCATTTTGACATCGTAACTCTGCATTGGTCAACCAGGTGACAGGCCCTTGTCTGTGATCTGCCTAAGGGTGCATTCTGACATGATAATTCTGCACTGGGCACCCAGGTGAGAGGCCCTTGTCTGTGATCTCCTAAGAGGGCATTGTAACATCATAACTCTGCACTGGGCACCCAGGCGACAGGCCCTTGTCTGTGATCTGCCTAAGGGGACATTGTGACATCATAACACTGCACTGGTCAACCAGGTTTCATGCCCTTTTTTGTGATCTGCCTAAGGGGGCATTGGGACATCATAACACTGCACTGGTCACCCAGGTGACAGGGCCTTGTCTGTGATCTGCATAAGGGGCATTGTGACATCATAACTGTGCACTGGGCACCCATGTGAGAGGCCTTTTACTGAGATCTGCCTAAGGGGGTATTGTGACATCATAACATTGCACTGGTGACCCAGGTGACAGGCCATTGTCTGTGATCTGCCTAAGGGGCATTGTGACATCATAACTCCGCACTGGTTACCCAGGTGACAGGACGTTGTCGGTGATCTGCCTAAGGGGGCATTGAGACATCATAACTCAGCAGTGGTCACCCAGGAGACAGGCCATTGTGTGTGATCTGCCTAAGGGGGCATTATGACCTCAAAACTCTGCATTGGGCACCGAGGAGACAGGACCTTGTCTGTGATTGCCCTAAGGGGGCATTGAGACATCATAACTCTGCACTGGGAACCCAGGTGACAGGCCCTTGTCTGTGATCTGCCTAAGGGGGTATTGTGACATCATACTTCTGCACTGGTCACCCAGGTGACAGGCCACAGTCTGTGATTTGCGTATGGGGGCATTGTGACATCATAACTCTGCATTAGGCACCCAGGTGCCCGGCCCTTGTCTGTGATCTGCCTAAGGGGGCATTGAGACATCATAACTCTGTACTCGGCACCCAGGTGAGAGGCCCCTGTCTGTGGTCTTCCTAAGGGGGCATTGTGATATCATAACTCTGCACTGGTCACCCAGGTGACAGGCCCTTGTCTGTGATCTGCCTAAGGGGGAACTGTGACACAATAATTCTGCACTGATCACCCAGGTGAAAGGCCAAAGTCTGTGATCTGCATAAGGGGGCACTGTGACATCATAACTCTGGACTGGTCACCCTGGTGACAGGCCTTTGACTGTTATCTGCCTGAGGGGGCATTGTGACATCATGCCACTGCACTGATCACCCAGGGGAGAGACCTTTGTCTGTGATCTTCCTAAGGGGGTATTGTGACATCATAACTCTGTACTTGTCACCCAGGTGACAGGCCCTTGTCTGTGATCTTCGTAAGTGGGCATTGTGACATCATTAGTCTGCACTAGTCACCCAGGTGACAGGCCCTTGTCTGTGATCTGCCTAAGGGGGCTTTGTGACATCATAATTCTGTACTAGTCACCCAGGTGACAGGCCCTTGTCTGTGATCTGTGTAACGGGCATTTTGATATCATAACTCTGCACTGGTCACCCAGCTGACAGACCTCTGTCTGTGATCTGCCTGAGGGTGCATTGTGACATCATAACTCTGCACTGGTCACCCAGGTGACAGTTCCTTTCCTGTTATCTGCCTAAGGGGGCATTGTGACATCATAACACTGCGCTGGTCACCCAGGTGACAGGCCCTTGTCAGTGATCTGCCTAACGGGCACTGTGACATCATAATTCCGCACTGGTTACCCAGGTGACAGGACGTCGTTGGTGATCAGCCCAAGGGGGCATTGAGACATCATAACTCTGCAGTGGTCACCCAGGCTCCAGGCCATTGTGAGAGATCTGCCTAAGGGGCATTATGACATCAAAAGTCTGCATTGGGCACCCAGGAGACAGGCCCTTGTCTGTGATCGGCCTAAGGGGGAATTGTGACATCATAACGCTGCACTGGGAACCCAGGTGACAGGCCCTTGCCTGTGATCTGCCTAAGGGGGTATTGTGACATCATAATTCTGCACTGGTCGCCCAGGTGACAGGCCACAGTCTGTGATTTGCGTATGGGGGCATTGTGACATCATAACCCTGCACTGGTCACACAGGTGACAGGCCCTTGTGTGTGGTCTGCCTGAGGTGGCATTGCACCACCAAAACTCTGCACTGGTCAGCCAGGTGACAGGCCCTTGTCTGTGATCCACCTGAGGGTGCATTGTGACATCATAACTCTGCATTTGACACCCAGGTGACAGGCCCTTGTCTGTGATCTCCATAAGGGGCTATTGTGACATCATAACTCTGTAATGGTCACCCAGGTGACAGGCCCTTATCTGTAATCTGCTTAAGTGGTCATTGTGAAACCTTAAGTCTGCACTGGGCACCCAGGTGACAGTCTCTTGTCTGTGATCTGACAAAGGGAGTACTGTGACTTCATAACACTGCACTGGTGTCAAAGGTGACAGACACTTGTCTCTGATCTGCCTAAGGGGGCATTGTGACATCATAATTCTGCAATCATCACCCAGGAGACAGGCTCTTGTCTGTGATCTGCCTAAGTGGGCATTGTGACATTATAAGTCTGCACTAGTCACCCCGGTGACAGGCCCTTGTGTGTGATATGCGTAAGGGGCATTGTGACATCATAACTGCACTGGTAACCCAGGCGACATGACCTTGTCTGTGATCTGCCGAAGGGGGCATTGTGACATCATAAATTTGCAATTGGCTCCCAGTTTACAGGCCCTTGCCTGTGATCTGCCTAAGGGGGCATTGTGACATTATAATACTGCAGCTGGGCACCCAGGTGACAGGCCCTTGTCTGTGATCTGCCTAAGGGGGCATTGTGACATCATAAGTCTGCACTATTCACCGAGTTGACAGGTCGTTGTCTGTGATCTGCTTAAGGGGCATTGTGACATCATAACTCTGCACTGGTCACCCACGTGACAGGAACTTGTCTGTGATTTGCCTAAGGGGGTATTTTGACATCGTAATTCTGCACTGGTCACACAGGTGACAGGCCACTGTCTGTGATATGCGTATGGGGGCATTGTGACATCATAACTCTGCACTGGTCACCTGGCGACAGGACTTTGTCTGTGATCTGCCTAAGGGGGCATTGTGACATCATAAACCTGCACTGGTCACACAGGTGACAGGCCCTTGTGTGTGATCTGCCTCAGGGGGCATTGTGACATCGTAACTCTGCACTGGTCACCCAGTTGAAGTCCCCTGCCTGTGATCTGCGTAAGGGGGCATTGTGACATCATAATTCTGGACTAGTCACCCAGGTGACAGGCCCTTGTCTGTGATCTGCCTAAGGGGCATTGTGACATCATAACTCTGCAATGGTTACCCAGGTGACAGGACTTTGTCTGTGATCTGCCTAAGGGGGCATTGTGACATCATAACTCTGCATTGGGCAAATAGGTGACAGTCCCTTGTCTCTGATCTGCCCAAGGGGGCATTGTGAGATCATAACTCTGCACTGGTCACCCAGCTGACAGGCCCTTGTGTGTGATCTGCCTAAGGGGGTTTTGTGACATCACAATTGTGCACTAGTCACCCAGGTGACAGGCCCTTGTCTCTGATCTGCATAAGGGGCATTGTGGCCTCATAACTCTGCATTGTAACGCAGGTGACAGGACCTTGTCTGTGATGTCCCTAAGGGGGCATTGTGACATCATAACTCTGCATTGGGCACCCAGGTGACCGGCCCTTGTCTGTGATCTGCCTAAGGGGGCATTGTGATATCATAACTCTGCACTGGTCACCCAGGTGACAAGCCCTTGTCTGTGATCTGCCTAAGGGGTTATTGTGACACAATATTTCTGCACTGGTCACCCAGGTGAAAGGCCAATGTCTGTGATCTGCATAAGGGGGCGTTGTGACATCATAACTCTGGACTGGTCACCCTGGTGACAGGCCTTTGTCTGTGATCCGCCTAAGGGGGCATTGTGACATCATAACCCTGCATTGGTCAAACAGGTGCCAGGCCCCTGTGTGTGATCTGCCTAAGGGGGCAGTGTGACATCAAAACTCTGCATGGGGCACCCAGGTGACAGGCCCTTGTCTGTGATCGGCCTAAGGGGGAATTGTGACACCATAAATCTTCACTAGACAACCAGTTGACAGGCCCTTGTCTGTGATCTTCCTAAGGGACATTTTGATATCATAACTCTGCACTGGTTACCCAGGTGACAGTACCTTGTCTGTGATCTGTCTAAAGGGCCATTGTGACATCATAACTCTGCATGAGGCACCCAGGTGACAGGCCCTTGTCTGTGATCTGCCTAAGGGGGCATTGTGACATCATAACTCTGCACTGGACACCCAGGTGACTGGCCCTTGTCTATGATCTGCCTAAGGGGGCATTGTGACATAATAAGTGTGCACTAGTCACCCAGGTGACAGGCCCTTGTGTGTGATCTGTCTGAGGTGGCATTGTGACATCATAACTCTGCACTGGTCACCCAGGTGAAAGGCCCTTGTCTGTGATCTGCCTGAGGGTGCATTGTGACATCATAACTCTCCACTAGTCACCCAGGTGACAGGCCATGGTGTGTGATCTGCATAAGGGGGAAATGTGACATTATAACTCTGTACTGGACACCCAGGTGACAGGCCCTTATCTTTGATCTGCCTAAGGGGTCATTGTGATATCATAACTCTGCACTGGGCACCCAGGTGACAGTCTGTTGTCTGTGATCTGACTGAGGGAGTATTGTGACATCATAAATCTGCACTGGTCACTCCGGAAACAGACCCTTGTCTGTGATCTGCCTAAGGGGGCATTGTGACATCAAAATTCTGCAATTGTCACCGAGGTGACAGGCCCTTGTCTGTGATCTGTGTAAAGGGCATTGTGACATCATTACTCTGCACTGGTAACCCAGGTCACAGAACCTTGTCTGTGATCTGCCTAAGGGGGCATTGTGACATCATAACTCTGTACTGGTCACCCAGGTGACAGGCCCTTATGTGTGATCGGCCTAAGGGGGCATTGGGACATCATAATTCTGCAATGGTCACGCAGGTGACAGGCCCTTGCCTGTGATCTTCCTAAGGGGGCATTGTGACATCTTAACTCCCACTGAGCACCCAGGTGACAGGCCCTTGTCTGTAATCTGCAAAAGAGGACATTGTGACATCATAACTCTGCACTGGACACCCAGGAGACAGGTCCTTTTCTGTTATCTGCCGAAGGGGGCATTGTGACATCATAACTCTGCACTGGTCACTCAGATGACTGGCCCCTGTCTGTGATCTGCCTATTGGGACATTGTGACATCATAAGTCTGCACTAGTCACCCAGGTGACAGGCCCTTGTCTGTGATCGGCCTAAGGGGAATTGTGACATCATAAGTCTGCTCTGCGCACCCAGGTGAGAGGCCTTTGTCTGTGATCTGCCTAAGGGGGTATTGTGACATCATAAATCTGCACTGGTCACCCAGGTGACAGGCCCTTGTCTGTGATCTGCCTAAGGGGGCATTGTGACATCATAAGTCTGCTCTCATCACCCAGGATTCAGGCCCTTGTCTGTGATCTGCGTTATGGGCATTGTGACATCATAACTCTGCACTGGGACCCCAGGTGAGAGGCCTTTGTCTGAAATCTGTGTAAGAGTGCATTGTGACATCATAACTCTGCACTGGTCACCCAGGTGACAGGCCCTTGTCTGTGATCTGCCTAAGGGGGCATTGTGACACCATAAATCTGCACTAGTCAACCAGTTGACAGGCCCTTGTCTGTGATCTGCCTCAGGGACACTGTGACATCATAACTCTGCACTGGTTACCCAGGTGACAGTACCTTGTCTGTGATCTGCCTAAGGGGCCATTGTGACATCATAACTCTGCACTGGGCACCCAGGTGAAAGGCCCTTGTCTGTGATCTGCCTAAGGTGGTATTGTGACATCATAATTCTGCACTGGTCACCCAGGTGACAGGCCACTGTCTGTGATCTGCGTAAAGGGGCATTGTGACATCACAACTCTGGACTGGTCACCCTGGTGACAGGCCGTTGTCTGTGATCTGCCTAAGGGGGCATTGTGATATCATAACCCTGCACTTGTCACACAAGTGACAGGCCCTTGTGTGTGATCCGCCTGAGGGAGTATTGTGACATCCTAATTCTGCACTGGTCACCAAGGAGACAGACCCTTGTCTGATCTGCCTCAGGGGGCATTGTGACATCATAACTCTGTACTTGTCACCAAGGTGACAGGCCCTTGTCTGTGATCTGGCAAAGGGGGCATTTTGACATCATATGTCTGCACTGGTCACCCAGGTGACTGGCCCTTGTCTGTGATCTGCCTAAGGGGGCATTCTGACAACATAAGTCTGCACTAGTCACCCAGGTGACAGGCCCTTGTCTGTGATCTCCCTAAGGGGCATTGTGACATCATAAGTCTGCATTGGGCACCCTGGTGGGAGGCCTTTGTCTGAAATCAGCCTAAGTTGCATTGTTACATCATAACTCTGCACTGGTCACCCAGGTAACAGGCCCTTGTCTGTCATCTGCCTAAGGCGGCATTGTGACACCATAAATCTGCACTAGTCAACCAGTTGACAGGCCCTTGTCTGTGATCTGCCTAAGGGGCATTGTGACATTATAACTCTGCACTGGTTACCCAGGTGACAGGCCACTGACTGTGATCTGCCTAAGGGGGCATTGTGACATCATAACTCTGCATTGGTCACCCTAGTGACAGGCCTTTGTCTGTGATCTGCCTAAGGGGGCATTGTGACATCGTAAGCCTGCACTGGTCACGCAGGTGACATTCTGTTGTCTGTGATCTGCCTGAGGGTGCATTGTCACATCATAACTCTGCACTGGTCACCCAGGTGACAGTCCCTTGTCTGTGATCTGCCTAAGGGGGCATTGTGACATCAAAATTCTGCAATGGTCACCGAGGTGACAGGCCCTTGTCTGTGATCTACGTAAAGGGCATTGTGTCATCATAACTCTGCACTGGCAACCCAGTTCACAGGACCTTGTCTGTGATCTGCCTAAGGGGGCATTGTGACATCATAACTGTACTGCTGACCCAGGTGAGAGGCCCTTATCTGTGATTGGCCTAAGGGGGCATTGTGACATCATAAGTCTGCCCTAGTCACCCAGGAGACAGCCCTTGTCTGTGATCTGTGAAAAGGTCATTGTGACATCATTACTCTGCCCTGGGCACGCAGGTGAGAGGCTGTTGTCTGAGATCTGCCTAAGGGTGTATTGTGACATCATAAGTCTGCAGTCGTCACCCTGGTGTCAGGCCTTTGTCTGTGATCTCCCTAAGAGGTCATTGTGATATCATAACTCTGCACTGATTACCCAGGTGACAGTACGTTGTCTGTGATCTCCCTAAGGGGGCATTGTGACATCATAACTCTGCACTGGTCACCCAGGTGACAGGCCACTGACTGTGATCTGCCTAAGGGGGCATTGTGACATCATAACTCTGCATTGGTCACCCTAGTGACAGGCCTTTGTCTGTGATCTGCCTAAGGGGGCATTGAGACATCGTAAGCCTGCACTGGTCACGCAGGTGACATTCTGTTGTCTGTGATCTGCCTGAGGGTGCATTGTCACATCATAACTCTGCACTGGTCACCCAGGTGACAGTCCCTTGTCTGTGATCTGCATAAGGGGGTATTGTGACATCATAATTCTGTACTGGTCACCCCGGTGTCAGGTCCTTATCTGTGATCTGCCTAAGGGGGCATGGTGACATCATAACTCTGCACTGGGCACCCAGGTGACAGTCCCTTGTCTGTGATCTGCCTAAGGGGTAAATGTGACATCATAATAGTGCTGTGGTCACCCAGGTGACAGGCCCTTGTCTGTGATCTGTGTAAGGGGCATTGTGACATCATAACTCTGCACTGGTAACCCAGGTGACAGAACCTTGTCTATAATCTGCGTAACGGGGCATTGTGACATCGTAACTCTGCATTGGGCATCGAGGTGACAGGCCCTTGTCTGTGATCTGCGTAAGGGGGCATTGTGACATCATAAGTCTGCATTGGGCACCCAGGTGACAGGCCCTTGTCTGCGATCTGCCTAAGGGTTTACTGTGACATCTTAACTCTGCACTGGGCGGCCAGTTGACCGGCCCTTGTCTAAGATCTGCCTAACGGTGCATTGTGATATCATAACTTTGCACTGGTCACCGAGGTGACAGACCCTTGCCTGTGAGCAGCCTAAGGGGGCTTTGTGACATTATAATTCTGCAATGGTCACCCAGGTGACAGGCCCTTGTATGTGATCTGCCTAAGGGGGTATTGTGACATCATAATTCTGCACTCGTCACCCTGGTGACAGGCCAATGTCTGAGATCTGCGTAAGGGGACATTGTGACATCATAACTTTGCACTGGTCACCCGGGTGACAGGCCTTTGACTGTGATATGCCTAAGGGGGCTTTGTGACATCATAGCCCTGCACTGGTCACACAGGTGACAGGACCTTGTGTGTAATCTGCCTGAGTGGGCATTGTGACATCATAACTCTGCACTGATAGCCCAGGTGACAGGCCCGTATCTGTGATCTGTCTAAGGGTGCATTGTGACATCATAAGACTGCACTAGTCACCCAGGTGACAGGACCTGTTCTGTGATCTGCCTAAGAGGCATTGTGACACTGTAACTCTGCACTGGTCACCCAGGTGACACGCCTTTGTTTGTGATCTGCCTAAGGGGGCATTGTGACATCATTACTATGCACTGGGCACCCAGGTGAGAGGCCCTTGTCTGTAATCTGTCTAAGGGGTTATTGTGTCATCATAACTCTGCACTGGGCAGCCAGGTGATGGCCCTTGTCTTTGATCTCCTTAACGGTGAATTGTGACATCAGAACTCTGCACTGTTCACCCAGGGGACAGACCCTTGCCTTTGATCTGCCTTAGGGACATTGTGACATCATAACTCTGCACTGGTCACCAAGGTGACAGGCCTTTGTCTGTGATCTGCCTGAGGGTGCATTGAGACATCATAACTCTGCACTGGTTACCCAGGTGACAGGCCCTTGTCTGCGATCTGCCAAAGGGGGCATTGTGACATCATAAGTCTGCACTTGCCATGCAGGTGACAGGCCCTTGTCTGTGATCTGCCTAAGGGGCATTGTGACAGCATAACTTTGCATTGGGCAGCCAGGTGAGAGGCCCTTGCCTGTGATATGCCTAAAGGGGTATTGTGACCTCATAATTCTGCACTGGTCACCCAGCTGACAGGACACTGACTATGATTTGCCTAAGGGGGCATTGTGACATCAGCACTCTGCACTTGTCTCCCTGGTGACAGGCTTTTGTCTGCGATCTGCCTAAGTGGGAATTGTGACATCATAACCCTTCACTGGTCAGACAGGTGACAGGACCTTGGTGTGATCTGCCTGAGGGGGCATTGTGACATCTTAACTCTGCACTGGTCACCCAGGTGACAAGCCCTTGTCTGTGATCTGCATGAGGGTGCATTGTGACATCATAACTCTGCACTGGTCATCCAGGTGACAGGCCTTTGTCTGTGATCTGCCTAAGGGGGCATTGTGGCATCATAAATCTGCACTAGTCAACCAGGTTACAGGCCCTTGTCTGTGATCTGCCTAAGGGGCATTGTGACATCATAAATCTGCACTGGTTGTCCAGGTGACAGGACCTTGACTGTGATTTGCCTAAGGGGTCATTGTGACATTATAACTCTGCATTAGGCACCCACGTGACAGACCCTTGTCTGTGATCTGCCTAAGGGGGAATTGTGGCATCATAACACAGTACTGGTCACCCAGGTGACAGGTCCCTATCTGTGATATGCCTAAGGGGGCATTGTGACATCATAACTCTACACTGGGCACCCAGGTGACAGTCCCTTGTCTGTGATCTGACTAAGGGGGTATTGTGACATCATAACTCTGCACTGGTCACCCAGGTGACAGACCCTTGTCTGTGATCTGCCTAAGGAGGCATTGTGACATCATAATTCTGCACCAATCACCCAGGTGACAGGCCCTTGTTGTTATCTGCGTAAGTGGCATTGTGACATCATAATTCTGCACTGGTAACCCAGGTGACAGTACCTGGTCTGTGATCTGCCTAACGAGGCATTGTGACACCAAAACTCTGCATTGGGCACCCAGGTGACAGGCCCTTGTCTGTGCTCTGCCTAAGGGGGCATTGTGACATCATAAGTCTGCTCTGGGCACCCAGGTGACAAGCCCATTCCTGTGATCTGCCTAAGGGGGTTTTGTGACATCATAATTCTGCTCAGGCACTGGGCACCCAGGTGACAGGCCCATGCCTGTGATCTGCCTAAGGGGGTATTGTGACATCATAATTCTGCCCTGGTCACCGAGGTGACAGGCCACTGTCTGTGTTCTGGGAAAGGGGGCATAGGGACATCAAAACTTTGCACTGGTCACCCTGGTGACAGGCCTTTGTCTGTGATCTGCCTAAGGGGGCATTGTGACATCATAACCCTGCACTGGTCACACAGGTGACACGCCCTCGTGTGTGATCCGCCTGAGGGGGCATTGTGACTTCATAACGCTGCACTGGTCACCCAGGTGACAGTACCTTGACTGTGATCTGCCTAAGGGGGCATTGTGACATCAAAATTCTGCAATGGTCACCGAGGTGACAGGCCCTTGTCTGTGATCTGCGTAAGGGGCATTGTGACATCATAACTCTGCACTGGTAAACCAGGTGACAGAACCTTGTCTGTAATCTGCGTAGCGGGGCATTGTGACATCATAACTCTGCATTGGGCATCCAGGTGACAGGCCCTTGTCTGCGATCTGCCTAAGGGGGCATTGTGACATCATTAATCTGCACTGGGCATTCAGGTAACAGGCCCTTGTCTGTGATCTCCATAAGGGGATATTGTGACATGATAACTCTGTACTGGTCACCCAGGTGTCAGGTCCTTATCTGTGATCTGCCTAAGAGGGCATGGTGACATCATAACTCTGCACTTGGCACCCAGGTGACAGTCCCTTGTCTGTGATCTGACTAAGGGGGTATTGTGAAATCATAACTCTGCACTGGTCACCCACGTGACAGATCCTTGTCTGTGATCTGCGTAAGGGGGAATTGTGACATCATAATACTGCAGTGGTCACCCAGGTGACAGTCCCTTGTCTGTGATCTGACTAAGGGGGCATTGTGACATCATAATTCGGCACTAGTCACTCAGGTGACAGGCCCTTGTCTGTTACCTGCGTAAGGGAAATTGTGACATGAAAACTCTCCAGTGGTAACCCAGGTGACAGAACCTTGTCTGTGATCTGCCTAACGGGGCATTGTGACATCCTAAGTCTGCATTTGGAATCCAGGTGACAGGCACTTGTCTGTGCTCTGCCTAAGGGGGCGTTGTGACATCATAACTCTGCACTGGGCACCCAGGTGACAGGCCCTTGCCTGTGATCTGCCTAAGGGGGTATTGTGACATCATAATTCTGCACTGGTCACCGAGGGGACAGCCCACTGTCTGTGTTCTCCCTGAGGGGCATAGTGACATCAGAAATCTGGACTGGACACCCTGGTGACAGGCCACTGACTGTGATCTGCCTGAGGGGGCATGGTGACATCATAACCCTGCACTGGACTCACAGGTTACAGGCCCTTGTGTGTGATCCACCTGAGGGGTCATTGTGACATCAGAACCCTGCACTGGTCAACCAGGTGACAGGCCCTTGTCTGTGATCTGCCTAAGGGGACATTGTGACATCATTTGTGTGTACTAGTCACCCAGGTGACAGGCGCTTGTCTGTGATCTGCCTAAGGAGCATTGTGACACCGTTACTGTGCACTGGTCACCCAGGTGACAGGACCTTGTCTGTGATGTGCCTAAGGGGGCATTGTGACATCATAACCCTGCACTGGTCACCGAGGTGACAGGCCGTTGTCTGTGATCTGCCTGAGGGTGCATTGTGACATCATAACTCCGTAGTGTTCACCCTGTTGACAGGCCCTTGTGTGTGATCTGCCTCAGGGGGCCTTGTGACATCATAATTCTGCAATGGTCACCCAGGTGACAGGCCCTTATCTGTGATCTGCCTAAGGGGACATTGTGACATCATACCTCTGCACTGGACACCCAAGTGACAGGTCCTTTTCTGTTATCTGGATAAGGGGGCATTGTGACATCATAACTCTGCACTGGTCACCCAGGTGACAGGCCCTTGTCTGTGATCTGCCTAAGGCGACATTGTGACATCATAAGTCTGCACTAGTCACCCAGGTGACAGGCCCTTGTCTGTGATCTTCCTAAGGGGCACTGTGACATCATACCTCTGCACTGGGCCCCCAGGTGACAGGCCCTTGCCTGTGATCTGCCTAAGGGGGTATTGTGACATCATAATTCTGCTCCCGTCACCGAGCTGACAGGCCACTGTCTGTGTTCTGCGTAAGGGTCATGGTGAAATCATTACTCTGCCCTGGGCACCTAGTTGAGAGGCCTTTGTCTGAGATCTGCCTAAGGGTGTATTGTGACATCATAACTCTGCTCTGGTCACCCTGGTGACAGACCTTTGTCTGTGATCTCCCTTAGGGGTCATTGTGACATCATAACTCTGCCCTGGTTACCCTGGTGACAGGCCCTTGTCTGTGATCTGCATAAGGGTGTATTGTGACATCATAAGTCTGTACTGGTCACCCAGGTTTCAGGTCCTTTTGTGTGATCTGCCTAAGGGGGCATTCTGACATCATAACTCTGCACTGGGCACCCAGGTGTAACTCCCTTGTCTGTGATCTGACTAAGGGAGTATTGTGACATCATAACTCTGCACTGGTCACCAAGGTGACATACCCTTGTCTGGGATCTGCCTAAAGAGGCATTGTGATATCAACCTTCTGCAATGCTCACCCAGGTGACAGGCCCTTGTCTCTTATCTGCCTAAGGGCGCATTGTGACATCATAACTCTGCACTGCTCAGCCAGGTGACATGCCCTTGTCTGTGATCTGCCTATGGGGGCATTGTGACATCATAATTCTGCACTAGTCACCCAGGTGACCGGCCCTTGTCTGTGATCTGCGTAAGGGGCACTGTGACATCATAACTCTGCAATGGTAACCCAGGTGACAGTCCCTTGTCTGTGATCTGCCTAAAGGGTATTGTGACATCATAAATCTGCACTGGGCACCCAGGTGACAGGCCCTTGCCTGTGATCTGCCTAACGGGGTATTGTGACATCATAATACTGCACTGGTCACCCAGGCGACAGGCCACTGTTTGTGATCTGCGTAAGGGGGCATTGTGACATCATAACTCTCGACTGGTCAACCTGGTGACAGGCCTTTGTCTGTGATCTGCCTAAGGGGGCATTGTGACATCATAGCCCTTCACTGGTCACACAGGTTTCAGGCCCTTGTGTGGGATCCGCCTTAGGGGGCATTGTGACATCATAACTCTGCACTGGTCACCCAGGTGACAGACCCTTGTCTGTGATCTGCCTAAGGGGGCATTGTGACATCATAACTCTCTACTGGTCACCCAGGTGACATACCCTTGTCTGTGATCTGCCTAAAGGGGCATTTTGACATCATTAGTCTCCACTAGTCACCCAGGTGACAGGCCCTTGTCTTTGATTTGCCTAAGGAGCATTGTGACATCATAACTCTACACCGGTCACCCAGGTGACAGGTCCTTGTCTGTGATCTGCCTAAGGGGGCATTGTGACATCATAACTTTGCACTGGTCACCCAGGTGACAGGCCCCTCTCTGTGATCTGCCTGAGGGTGTATTGTGACATCATAACTCTGCAGTGTTCACCCTGGTGACAGGCCGTTGTCTGTGATCTGCCTAATGTGTACTGTGACATCATAACTCTGCACTGGGCAGCCATGTGACCTTACATTGTCTTTGATCTGCCTAACGGTGCATTGTGATATCATAACTCTCGCTGGTCACCAAGGTGACAGGCCCTTCTCTGTGATCTGCCTAAGAGGTCATTGTGACATCAAAACTCTGCACTGGGCACAAAGTTGAGAGTCCCTTGTCTGTGATCTGCCTAAGGGGTTTTGTTCCATCATAACTCTTAACTGGGCAGCCAGTTGACATTCCTTTGTCTTTGATCTGCCTAACGGTGAATTGTGATATCATAACTCTCGCTGGTCACCAAGGTGACAGGCCCTTCTCTGTGATCTGCCTAAGGGGTCATTGTGACATCAAAACTCTGCACTGGGCACAAAGTTGAGAGTCCCTTGTCTGTGATCTGCCTAAGGGGGTTTTGTTCCATCATAACTCTTAACTGGGCAGCCAGTTGACATTCCTTTGTCTTTGATCTGCCTAACGGTGAATTGTGATATCATAACTCTGCACTGGTCACCAAGGTGACAGGCTCTTGTCCGTGATCTGCGTAAAGGGGCATTGTGAGATCATAACTCTGTACTGTTCACCTAGGTGACCCGCACCTATCAGTTATCTGCCTGAGGGGGCATTGTGATATAATAATTCTGCAATGGTCACCCCTGGTGACAGGCCCTTGTCTGTTATCTGCCTAAGGGGATATTTTCACATCATAACTCTGCACTGGCCACCCACGTGACAGCTCCTTTTCTGTTATCTGCCTAAGGGGTCATTGTGACATCATAACTCTGCACTCGTCACCCAGGTGACAGGCCCTTGTCTGTGATCTGCCTAAGGGGCATTGTGACATCTTAAATCTGCACTGGGCACACAGGTGAGAGGACTTTGTCTGTGATCTGCCTAAGGGGCTATTGTGACACCATAAATCTGCACTGGTCACCCAGGTGACAGGCCCTTTTCTGTGAGCTGCCTAGGGGCTCATTGTGACATCATAAGTCTGCACTAGTCACCCAGGTGACAGGCACTTGTCTGTGATCTGCCTTAGGGGGCATTGTGACATCATAACTCTGTACTGGGCACGCAGGTGACAGGTCCTTGTCTGTGATCTACCTATGGTTGCATTGTGACATCATAACTCTGCACTAGTCACCCAGGAGACAGGCCCTTGTCTGTGATCTGCAGAAGGGGCATTGTGAAATCATAACTCTGCACTGGACACCCATGTGAGAGGCCTTTGTCTGAGATCTGCCTAAGGCTGCGTTGTGACATCATAACTCTGCACTGGTCACCCAGGTGACAGGCCCTTGTCAGTGATCTGCCTGACGGTGCATTGTCACATCATAACACTACACTGGTCACCCAGGTGACAGGCCCTTGTCTGTGATCTGCATAAGGGGGTATTGTGACATCCTAACTCTGTATTGGTCACCCAGGTGACCTTCCCTTGTCTTTGATCTTCCTAACGGTGCATTGTGACATCGTAAGTCTCCACTAGTCAGCCAAGTGACAGGCCCTTGTCAGTGATCTGCGTAAGGGGCATTGTGACTTCATAGCTCTGCACTGGTAACCCAGGTGACAGGACCATGTCTGTGATCTGCTTAAGGGGGCATTGTGACATCATAACTCTGCATTGTGCACCCTGTGACAGGCCCTTGACTGTGATCTGCCTAAGGGGCGTTGGACTTCATAATTCTTCACTTGGCACCCAGGTGACAGGCCCTGCTCTGTGATCTGGCTAAGGGGGTGTTGTGACATAATAATTCTGCACTGGTCACCCAGGTGACAGGCCACTGTCTATGATCTGCATATTGGGGCATTGTGACATCATAACTCTGCCCTGGTCACCTGGTGACAGGCCCTTGTCTGTGATCTGCGTAAGGGGCATTGTGACATCATAGCTCTGCACTGGTAACCCAGGTGACAGACCCTGGACTTTGATATGCCTAAGCGGTATTGTGACATCATAACACTGTACTGGTCACCCAGGTGACAGGCCCTTGTGTGTGATCTGCCTAATGGGGGCATTGTGACATCGTAAGTCTGCACTACTCACCCGGGTGACAGGCCCTTGTCTGTGATCTTCCTAAGGGGCATTGTGACATCATGACTCTGCACTGGTTACCCAGTGGAAAGGACGTTGTCTGTGATCTGCCTAAGGGAGAATTGTGACATCATAAGTCTGCATTGGGCACCCAGATGACAGGCCATTGTCTGTGATCTGCCTAAGGGGGAATTGTGACATCATAACACTATACTGGGCACCCAGGTGACAGGCCCTTGTCTGTGATCTTCCTAAGGGGGCATTGGGACATCAGAAATCTGCACTAGTCACCCAGGTGACAGGCAGTTTCCTGTGATCTGCCTTAGGGGCATTGTAACATCGTAACTCTGTGCTGGGCACCCAGGTGACACGACCTTGTCTGTGATCTGCCTAAGGGGGCATTGTGACATCATAAGTCTGCACTCGTCACCCAGGAGACAGGCCCTTGACTGTGATCTGCGTAAGGGTCATTGTGACATCATAACTGTGCAGTGGGCACCCAGGTGAGAGGCCTTTGTCTGAAATCTGCCAAAGGGTGCACTGTGACATCATAACTCTGCACTGGTTACCCAGGTGACAGGCCCTTCTCTGTGATCTGCCTATGGGGGTATTGTGACATCATAAATCTGCTATACTCAACCAGTTGACAGGCCCTTCTCTGTGATCTGCCTAAGGGGCATTGTGACATCAAAACCCTGCACTGGTTACCTAGGTGACAGGACCTTGTCTGTGGTCTGCCTAAAGGGGCATTCTGACATCATAACTGCGCATTAGGCACTCAGGTGACAAGCCCTTGTCTGTGATCTGCCTAAGGGCACATTGTGAAATCATAACTCTGCATTGGTCACCCAGGTGTCAGGCCCTTGTCTGTGATCTGCCCAAGGGGGCATGGTGACATCATAATTCTGCACTAGTCACCCAGGTGACAGGTCCTTGTCTGTGATCTGTGTAAGGGGCATTGTTACATCATTAGTCTGTACCAGTCACCCTGGTGACAGACCCTTGTCTCTGATCTGCCTAAGGGGCATTGTGACATCGTAACTCTGCACTGGTCACCCAGGTGACAGGACCTTGTCTGTGATCTGCCTAAGGGGGCATTGTGACATCATAACCCTGCACTTGTCACCCAGGTGACAGGCCCTTGTCTGTCATCTCCCTGAGGGTGCATTGTGACATCATAACTCTGCGGTTCTCACCCTGGTGACAGGCCCTTATCTGTGATCTGCCTAAGGGGTCATTGTGACATCAAAACTCTGCACTGGGCACCCAGGTGACAGTGCCTTGTCTGTGATCTGCTTAAGGGTGTATTCTGACATCATAACTCTGCACTGGGCAGCCAGGTGAACTTCCCTTGTCTTTGATCTGCCTAACGGTGCATTGTGATATCAAAACTGTGCACTGGTAACCCAGGTGACACGCCTTTGTCTGTGATCTGCCTTAGGGGGCATTGTGACATCATAAGTCTGCACTAGTCACCCAGGTGACAGGCCCTTGTCTGTGATCTTCCTAAGGGGCATTGTGACATCATACTTCTGCACTGGTCACCAAGGTGAGAGACCCTTGTCTGTGATCTGCCTAAGGGGGTATTGTGACATCATAACCCTGCATTGGTCACCCAGGTCACAGGCCCTTGTCTGTGATCTGCCTAAGGGGGCATTGTGACATCATAAGTCTGCACTAGTCACCCAGGTGACAGGCCCTTGTCTGTGATCTTCCTAAGGGGCATTGTGACATCATAACTCTGCACTGGTCACCCAGGTGAGAGACCCTTTTCTGTGATCCGCCTAAGGGGGTATTGTGACATCATAACTCTGCACTGGTCACCCAGGTCACAGGCCCTTGTCTGTGATCTGCCTAAGGGGCATTGTGACATCGTATCTCTGAACTGGGCACCCAGGTGAGATGCCTTTGTCTGTGTTCTGCCTAAGTGCGTATTGTGACATCATAACTCTGCCCTGGTCACCCAGGTGACAGGCCCTTGTCTGTGATCTGCCTAAGGGGGCATTGTGACATCATCAATCTGCACTAGACATCTGGATGATAGTCCATTCTCCGTGATCTGCAAAAGGGGGCATTGTGACATCATAACTCTGTACTGGTCACCCAGGTGACAGGCCCTTTTCTGTGATCTTCCTAAGGGGGCATTGTGACATCATAACTCTGTACTGGGATCCCAGGTGACAGTGCCTCGTCTGTGACCTGCCTAAGGGGACATTGTGACATCATAACACTGCATGGGTCACCCAGGTGACATGCCTTATTTGTTATCTGCCTAAGGGGCATTGGCACATCATAACCCTGCACTGGTCACCCAGGTGACAGGGCCTTATCTGTGATCTGCTAAGGGGGCATTGTGACATCATAACTCTGCACTGGTCACCCAAGTGACAGTCCCTTGTCTGTGATGTGCCTAAGGGGGCATTGTGTCATCATAATCCTGCAGTGGTCAGCCAGGTCACAGACCCTTGTCTGTAATCGGCCTAAGGGGGCATTGTGATATGATAACTCTGCACTGGTCACCAAGGTGACACACCCTTGTCTGTGATCTGCATAAGGGGGCATGGTGACAACATAACCCTGAACTGGTCAAACAGCTGAAAGACCCTTGTCTTTGATCTGCCTAAGGGGCCATTGTGAAATCAAAACTCTGCTCTGGTCACCCAGCTGACAGACCCTTGTCTGTGATCTGCCTAAGGGGAAATTGCGACATCATAACTCTGCGCTGGACACCCAGGTGACTGACCCATGTCTGTGATCTAGCTAAAGGGGCATTGTGACATCATAACTCTGCACTGGTCACCCAGGTGACAGGCCCTTGTCTGTGATATGCTTAAGGAGGCATTGTGACCTCATAACTCTGAATTGGGCACCCAGATGACATGCCCTTGACTGTGATCTGCCTAAGGGGGCATTGTGACATCACAACTCTGCACTGGGCACCCAGGTGAAAAGCCCTTCCCTGTTATCTGCCTAAGGGGGCATTGTGACATCATAATTCTGCAGTGGTCACCCAGGTGACAGGCCTCTGTCTGTTATCTCCCTAAGGGGGCATTGTGACATCATAATTCTGCACTGGGCACCCAGGTGGCAGGCCCTTTTCTGTGATCTGCCTAAGGGGCATTGTGACATCATAACTTTGCACTTGTTACCCAGGTGACATGACCTTCTCTGTGATATGCTTAAGGAGGCATTGTGACATCATAACTCTGAATTGGACACCCAGGTGACAGGCCCTTGACTGTGATCTGCCTAAGGGCGCATTCTGACAACATAACTCTGCACTGGGCACCCAGGTGAGAGGCCCTTGTCTGTGATCTCCCTAAGGGTGTATTGTGACATTATAATTCTGCACTGGTCACTCAGGTGACAGGCCACTGACTGTGATCTGCCTACGGGGGCTTTGTGACATCATAACTCTGCACTGGTCGTCCTGGTGAGAGGCGTTTGTCTGTGATCTGCCTAAGGGGTATTGTGACATCATTACCCTGCACTGGTCCCATAGGTGACAGGCCCTTGTGTGTGATCTGCCTGATGGGGCATTGTGACATCATAAATCTGCATTGGGCACCCAGGTGACAGGACCTTGTCTGTGATCTTCCTAAGGGGGCATTGTGACATCATAACTCTGTATTGGGCTCCCAGGTGACATGCCATTTTTGTGATCTGCCTAAGGGGTATTGCGACATCATAACCCTTCACTGGTCACCCAGGTGACAGGGCCTTGTCTGTGATCTGCTATGGGGGCATTGTGACATCATAACTCTGCACTGGTCACCCAGGTGACAGTCCCTTGTCTGTGATGTGCCTAAGGGGGCATTGTGACAGCATAACTCTGCACTTGTCACCAAGGTGACAGACCCTTGTCTGTGATCTTCCTAAGTGGGCATTGTGACATCATAATTCTGCAATGGTCACCCTGGTAACAGGCTCTTTTCTGTGATCTTCCTCAGTGGGCATTTTGTCATCATAACTCTGCACTGAACACCCAGGTAACTGGCCCTTGACTGTGATCTGCCTAAGGGGCATTGTGACATCATAACTCTGCACTGGGCACCCAGGTGACAGAACCTTGTCTGTGACCTACCTAAGGGGGCATTTTGACATCATAACCGTCCACTGATCACCCAGGAGAAAGACCCTTGCTTTGATCTGCCTTAGCGGATATTGTGACATCGTAACTCTGCACTGGTCACCCAGGTGACAGACCCTTCTCTGTAATCTGCCTAAGGGGCATTGTGACATCATAACCCTGCACTGGTCACACAGATGACAGGCCCTTGTGTGTAGTCTCCCTGAGGGGTATTGTGACATTATAAGTATGCAATGGTCACCCAGGTGACAGACCCTGGTCTGTGATCTGCCTCTGTGTGCATTGTGACATCATAACTCTGCACTGGTCACCCAGGTGACAGGCCCTTGTCTGTGATCTGAAAAAGGGGGCATTGTGACATCATAAATCTGCACTGGGCACCCACGTGAGAGTCCCTTGTCTGTGATCTGCCTAAGGGAATATTCTGACATCATAACTCTGCACTGGTCACCCAGGTGACAGGCCCTTGTCTGTGATCTTCCTAAGGGGGCATTGTGACATCAGAATTCTGCAGTGTTCAGGCAGGTGACAGGCATTTGTCTGTGTTCTGCCTAAGGGCGTATTGTGACATCATAATTCAGCACTGGTCACCCAAGTGACAGGCCACTGACACTGATCTGACTAAGGGAGCATTGTGACATCATAACTCAGCACTAGTCACCCAGGTGACAGGACCTTGGCTGTGTTCTGCCTAAGGGGCATTGTGATATGATAACTCTACACTGGTCACCCAGGTGACATACCCTTGACTGTGGTCTGCATAATGGGGCTTTGTGACATCAAAACTCTGCACAGGTCACCCAGGTGAAATACCCTTGTGTTTGATCTGCCTAAGGGGCCATTGTAACATCATAACTTTGCACTGGTCGCCCAGGTGACAGACCCTTGTCTGTGATCTCCCTAAGGGGGAATTGTGACATCCTAACACTGCAATGGTAACCCAGGTGACAGAACCTTGTCTGTGATCTGCTTAAGGGGTCATTGTGACATCATAACTCTGCACTAGTCACCCAGGTGACAGTCCCTTTTCTGTGATCTGCATAAGGGGGCATTGTGACATCATAACTATGTGCTAGTAACCTAGGTGACAGGCCCTTATCTGTGATATGCCTAAGGGGTCATTGTGACATCTTAACTTGCACTGGGCATCCAGTTGACAGTCCCTTGTCTGTGATCTGCCTAAGGGTGTATTCTGATACCATAACTCTGCACTCGTCACCCAGGTGACGGACCCTTGTCTGTCATCTGCCTAAGGGGGCATTGCGACAACATAAATCTGCAGTGGTCACCCAGGTGACAGGCCCTTGTCTGTTATCTGCCTAAGGGGGCATTGTCACATCATAACTCCGCACTGGTCACCCAGGTGACAGGCCCTTGTCTGTGATCTGCCTAAGGGGGCATTCTGACATCATAAGTCTGCACTAGTCACACAGGTGACAGGCCCTTGTCTGTGATCTGCGTAAGTGGCATTGTGACATCTTAACCTGCACTGGTCTCCCAGGTGACAAGCCCTTGTCTGTGATCTGCATATGGGGGCATTGTGAGATCATAGCTCTGTACTGGGCACCCAGTTGTGAGGCCCTATTCTGTGATCTGCCTAAGTGGGTATTGTGACATCATAATTCTGCCCTGGTTACCCAGAGGACAGGACAGTGTCTGTGATCTGCCTAAGTGGGCATTGTGACATCATAACCCAGCACTGGTCACACAGGTGACAGGCCCTTGTATGGGATCTGCCTGAGGAGGAATTTTGACATCATAACTCTGCACTGGTCACCCAGGTGACAGGCCGTTTTCTGTGATGTGCCTTATAGTCCATTGTGACATCATAACTCCACTCTGGTCACCTAGGTGACAAGCCCTTGTCTGTGATCTGCATAAGGGGGCATTGTGACATCATAACTCTGAACTGGTCACCTAGGTGACAGGCCCTTATCTGTGATCTGCCTATGGGGTCATTGTGAGATCATAACTCTGCACTGGGCACCCAGGTGGCAGTCCCTTGACTGTGATCTTCTTAAGGGAGTATTCTGACATCATAACTCTGCACTGGTCACCCAGGAGACAGACCATTGTCTGTGATCTGCCTAAGGGAGTATTGAGACATCATAACTCTGCACTGGTCACCCTGGTGCCAGGCTTTGTCTGTGATCTGCCTAAGGGGGCAATGTGACATCATAAACCTGCACTGGTCACACAGGTGACAGGACCTTGTGTGTGATCTGCCTCAGGGGGCATTTTGACATCATAACTCTGGACTAGTCACCCAGGTGACAGGCCCTCGTCTGTGATCTTCCTAAGTGGGCATTGTTACATCATAACTCTGTACTGGTCACCCAGGTGACAGGCCCTTATCTGTGATCTGACTAAGGGGTAATTGTGACATCATAACACTGCACTGGGCACCCAGGTGACAGTCCCTTGTCTGTGATCTGCCTAAGGGAGTATTGTGACATCACAACTCTGCACTGGTCACCCAGGTGACAGACCCTTGTCTGTGATCTGCTAAGGGAGTATTGTGACATCATAACTCGTCACTGCTCACGCAGGGGCCAGGCCTTTGTCTGTGATCTGCTTAAGGGGGCAATGTGACATCATAACCCTGTACTGGTCACACAGGTGAGAGGACCTTGTGTGTGATCTGCCTGAGTGGGCACTGTGACATCATAACTCTGCTCTGGTCACCCAGGTGACAGGCCCTTCTGTGTGTTCTGCCTAAGGGAGGATTGTGACATCATAACTCTGCACTGGGCAACCAGGTGACAGGCCCTTGTCTGTGATCTGCCTAAGGGGGCATTGTGACATCATAACTCTGCTCTGGTCAACCAGGTAACAGGCCCTTGTCTGTGATCTGCCTAAGGTGACATTGTGACATCATAACACTGCACTGGTCACCCAGGTGACATGCCCTTTTTTGTGATCTGCCTAACGGGGCATTGGGATATCATAATCCTGCACTGGTTACCGAGGTGACAGGGCCTTCTCTGTGATGTGCTAAGGCGGCATTGTGACATCATAACTCTGCACTGGTCATCCAGGTGAGAGTCCCTTTTCTGTCATCTGCCAAAGGGGTCATTCTGACATCATAACCCTGCACTTGTCACCCAGGTGACAGAACCTTGTCTGTGATCTGCCTAAGGGGGCATTGTGACATCATAACCCTGCACTGGTCACCCAGCAGAAAGACCCTTGTCTTTGATCTGCCTAAGGGGCCATTGAGACATCGTAACCCTGAACTTGTCACCCAGGAGACAGAACAATGTCTGTAATCTGCCTAAGGGGGCATTGTGACATCATAAACCTGCACTGGTAACACAGGTGTCAGGCCCTTGTGTGTGTTCTGCCTGAGGGGGCCATGTGACATCATAAGTCTGCACTGGTCACCCAGGTGACAAGCCCTTGTCTGTTATCTGACTAAGGGTGCATTGTGATATCATAGCTATGTACAGGGCACCCAGTTGTGAGGCCCTTTTCTGTGATCTGCAAAATTGGGTATTGTGACATTGTAATTCTGCCCTGGTCACCCAGGTGACAGGACACTGTCTGTGATCAGCCTAAGGGGGTATTGTGACATCACAACCCAGCACTGTTCACACAGGTGACAGGCCGTTGTATGGGATCTACCTGAGGAGGAATTGTGACATCATAACTCTGCACTGGTCACCCAGGTGACATGCCCTTGTCAGTGATCTGCAAAATGGGTCATTGTGACATCATAACTCTGTACTGGTCACCAAGGTGACAGGCCCTTATCTGTGATCGGTCTATGGGGTCACTGTGACATCATAACTCTGCTCAGGGCAGCCAGGTGACAGTCCCTTGTCTGTGATCTGCCTAGGGAATATTGTGACATCATAACTCTGCACTGGTCACCCAGGTGACAGGCCCTTGTCTGTGATCTGCCTAAGGGGGCATTGTGACATCAGAATTCTGCAGTGGTCAGCCAGGTGACAGGCCTTTGTCTGTGTTCTGCCTAAGGTCGTATTGTGACATCATAACTCTCCACTGGTCACCCAGGTGGCAGGCCCTTGTGTGTGATCTGCCTAATGGGGTATTGTGACATCATAAATCTGCACTAGTCATCCAGATGACAGGCCTTTGTCTGTGATCTGCCTAAGAGGCATTGTGACATCATAAGTCTGCACTAGTCACCCAGGTGACAGGCCCTTGTCTGTGATCTGCCTTAGGGGCATTGTGACTTCATAACTCTGCACTGGTTACCCAGGTGACAGGACCTTGTCTGTGACCTGCCGAAGGGGGCTTTGTGACATCATAACTCTGCACTGCTCACACAGGTGACAGGCCCTTTTCCGTGATGTGCCTGAGTGTGCATTGTGACATCATAACTCTGCTCTGGTCACCCAGGTGACAAGCCCTTTTCTATTATCTGCGTAAGGGGGCATTGTGACATCATATCTCTGTACTGGTCACCCAGGTGACAGGCCCATATCTGTGATCTGCCTATGGGGTCATTGTGAGATGATTACTGTGCACTGGGCACCCACGTGACAGGCCCTTGTCTGTGATCTGCTTAAGGGAGTATTGTGATATCATAACTCTGCACTTGTCAACCAGGTGACAGACCCTTGTCTGTGATGTGCCTAAGGGAGTAATGTGACATCAAAACTCTGCACTGGTCACCCTGGTGCCAGGCCTTTGTCTGTGATCTGCCTAAGGGGGCAATGTGACATCATAACCCTGCACTGGACACACAGGTGACAGGACCTTGTGTGTGATCTGCCTCAGGGGGCATTTTGACATCATAACTGTGGACTGGACACCCAAGAGACTGGCCCTTATCTGTGATCTGCCTAAGGGGTAATTGTGACATCATAACTCTGCACTTGGCACCCAGGTGACAGTCCCTTCTCTGTCATCTGCCTAAGGGGGCATTGTGACATCATAACTCTGCGCTGGTCACCCAGGTGACAGACCTTTGTCTGTCATCTGCCTAAGGGAGTATTGTGACACCATAACTCGGCACTGCTCACCCATGTGCCAGGCCTTTTTCTGTGATCTGCCTAAGGGGGCAATGTGACATCATAACCCTGTGCTGGTCACACAGGTGACAGGACCTTGTGTGTGATCTGCCTGAGGGGGCATTGTGACATCATAACTCTGCACTGGTCACCCAGGTGACTGGCCCTTGTCTGTGATCTTCTTCAGGGGGCATTGTGACATCGTAACTCTGTACTGGTCACCCAGGTGACAGGCCCTTATCTGTTATCTGCCTAAGGCGGCATTTTTACATCATTAATCTGCACTGAGCATCCAGGTGACAATCCCATGTCTATGAACTGCCTGGAGGATTATTGTGACATCATAAGTGTGCACTGGGCACCCAGGTGACAGGACCTTGTCTGTGATCTGCCTGAGGGGGCATTGTGACATCATAAGTCTGCATTAGGCACCCAGGTGACAGTCCCATGTATGTGATCTGCCTAAGGGCGTATTGTGACAACATAACTCTGCACTGGTCACCCATGTTACAGGTCTTTGTCTGTGATCTGCCTAAGGGGCATTGTGACCTAGTAACTCTGGACTGGGCACCCAGGTGACAGGCGCTTCTCTGTGATCAGCCTAAGGGGGCATTGTGACATCATAACTATGCACTGGGCAACCAGGTGACAGGCCCGTGTCTGTGATCTGCCTAAGGGGGCATTGTGACATCGTATCTCTGCACTGGTCACCCAGGTCACAGACCCTTGTCTGTAATCTGCCTAAGGGGGCATTGTGACATCATAAACCTGCACTGGTCACACAGCTGACAGGCCCTTGTGTGTGGTCTGCCTGAGGGGGCCATGTGACATCATAAGTCTGCACTGGTCACCCAGGTGACAGGCCCTTGTCAGTGATCTGCCTGAGTGTGCATTGTGATATCATAACTGTGCACTGGTCACCCAGGTTACAGGCCCTTGTCTCTGATCTGCAAAAGGGGGCCTTGTGACATCATAACTCTGTACTGGTCACCGAGGTAACAGGCCCTTATCTGTGATCTGCCTAAGGGGTCATTGTGACATCATAACTCTGCACTGGGCACCCAGGTGACAGTCCCTTGTGTGTGATCTGCCTAAGGGAATATTGTGACATCATAACTCTGCACTGGTCACCCAGGAGACAGGCCCTTGTCTGTGATCTACCTAAGGGGGCATTATGACATCAGAATTCTGCAGTGGTCAGCCAGGTGACAGGCCTTAGTCTGTGTTCTGCCTAAGGGCGTATTGTGACATCATAACTCTCCACTGGTCTCCCAGTTGACAGGCCCTTGTGTGTGATCTGCCTAATGCGGTATTGTGACATCATAAATCTACACTAATCATCCAGATGACAGGCCTTGTCTGTGATCTGCCTAAGAGGCATTGTGACATCATAAGTCTGCACTAGTCACCCAGGTGACAGGCCCTTGTCTGTGATCTACCTAAGGGGCATTGTGAATTCATAACTCTGCACTGGTTACCCAGGTGACAGGACCTTGTCTGTGACCTGCCTAAGGGGGCATTGTGAATTCATAACTCTGCATTGGGCACCCAGGTGAAAAGCCCTTGTCTGTTATCTGCCTAAGGGGTCATTGTGATATCATAGCTCTGTACTGGGCACCCAGTTGTGAGGCCCTTTTCTGTGATCTGCCTAAGTGGGTATTGTGACATCATAAGCCTGCACTGTTCACCCTGTTGGCAGGCTTTGTCTGTGATCTGCCTAAGGGGGCAATGTGACATCACAACCCTGCACTGGTCACACAGGTGACAGGACCTTGTGTGTGGTCTGCCTCAGGGGGCATTCTGACATCATAACTCTGGACTGGTCACCCAGGTGACAGGCCCTTGTCTGTGATCTGCCTAAGGGGGCATTGTTTCATCATAACACTGTACTGGTCAGCAAGGTGACAGGCCCTTGTCTGTGATCTGCCTCAGGGGGCATTGTGACATCATAACTCTGTACTGGTCAACCAGGTGACAGGCCCTTATCTGTTATCTGCCTAAGGGGACATTTTTGCCTCATTAATCTGCACTGGGCTCCCAGGTGACTATCCGAAGTCTATGAACTGCCTAAAGGAGTATTGTGACATCATGACTCTGCACTGTGCACCCAGGTGACAGGACCTTTTCTGTGATCTGCATAAGGGAGCATTGTGACATCATAAATCTGCATTGGGCACCCAGGTGATAGTCCCTTGACTGTGATCTGCCTAAGGGCGTATTGTGACAACGTAACTCTGCAATGGTCACCCATGTTACAGGTCTTGGTCAGTAATCTGCCTAAGGGGGCATTGTGAGGTAATAACTCTGCACTGGGCACCCAGGTGACAGGCCCTCCGCTGTGATCTGCCTAAGGGGGCATTGTGGCATCATAAATATGAACTGGGCAACCAGGTGACAGGCCCTTGTCTGTGATCTCCCTAAGGGGGCATTGTGACATCATAACCCTGCACTGGTCACCCAGGTGACAGTCCCTTGTCTGTGATCTGCCTAAGGGGGCATTGTGGCATCATTACTCTGCACTGGTCACCCAGGTGACAGGACCTTGTCTGTGATCTGCCTAAGGGGGAATTGTGACATCATAGTTCTGCACTAGTCACCCAGGTGACAGGCCACTGTCTGTGATCTTCATATGGGGCATTGTGACGTCTTAACTCTGCAGTGGTCACCTGGTGACAGGCCTTTGTCTGTGATCTGCCTAAGGGGCATTGTGACATCATAACCCTGCACTGGTCACACAGATGACAGACCCTTGTGTGTGATCTGCCTGAGGGGGCATTGTGACATCATAACTCTGCACTGGTCACCCAGGTGACAAGCCACTGACTGTGATCTGCTTAAGGGGGCATTGTGACATCATAATTCTGCACTGGTCACCCTGGTGACAGGCCCTAGTCTGTGATCTGCCTGAGGGTGCATTGTGACATCATAACTCTGCACTGGTCACCCAGGAGACAGGCCCTTGTCTGTGATCTGCATAAGGGGATATTCTGACATCATAACTCTACTGGTCACCCAGGTGAGAGGTCCTTATCTGTGATCTGAATAAGGGGTCATTGTGACATCATAACTCTACACTGGGCACCCAGGTGACAGTCTCTTGTCTGTGATCTGACTAAGGGAGTATTGTGACATCATAACACTGCACTGGTCACCCAGGAGACAGACCCTTGTCTGTGATCTGCCTAAGGGGGAATTGTGACATCATAATTCTGCAATGGTCACCCAGGTTACAGGCCCTTGTCTGTTATCTGCCTAAGGGCTCATTGTGACATCATAACACTGCACTGGTCACCGAGGTGACAAGCCCATGTCTGTGATCTGCCTAAGGGACATTGTGACATCATAAGTCTGCACTAGTCACCGAGGTTACAGGCCCTTGTCTGTGATCTGCGTAAGGGGCATTCTGACATCATAACTCTGCACTGGTAACCCAGGTGACAGGACCTTGTCTGTGATCTGCGTATGGGGTCATTGTGACATCATAAGTCTTCATTGGGCACCCCGGTGACAGGCCCTTGTCTGTGATATGCCTAAGGGGGCATTGTGATATCATAACTTTGTACTGGGCTCCCAGGTGACAGGCCTTGTCTGTGATGTGCATAGAGGGGTACTGTGACATCATAACTATGTAATGGTCACCCAGGTAACAGGCCCTTGTCTGTTTTCTGCCTAAGGGCACTTTGTGACATCATAACTCTGCACTTGTCACCCTGGTGACAGGCCTTTGTCTGTGATCTGCCTAAGGGGGCTTTGTGACATCATAACCCTGCGCTGGTCACACAGGTGACAGGCCCTTGAGTGTGATCTGCCTGAGGTGGCATTGTGACATCATAACTCTGCACTGGTCACCCAGGTGACAGGCCCTTGTCGGTGATCTGCCTGAGGTTGCATTGTGACATCGTAACACTGCATTGGTCACCCAGGTGACAGGCTCATGACTGTGATCTCCCTAAGGGGCATTGTGACATCATAAATCTGCACTGGTTACCCAGGTGACAGGACGTTTTCTGTGATCTGCCTAAGGGGGCATTGTGACATCAAAACTCTGCATTGGGCACCAACGTGACAGTCCCTTGTCTGTGATCTGCCTAAGGGGGATTGTGACATCATAACTCTGTATTGGTGACCCAAGTGACAGGCCCTTGTGTGTGATCTGCCTAAGGGGGCTTTTTGACATCATAAGTCTGCACTAGTCACCCAGGTGACAGGCCCTTGTAAGTGATCAGCGTAAGGAGCATTTTGACATCATAAATCTGCACTGGTCACCCAGGTGACAGGCCACTGTCTTTGATCTGCCTATGGGGGCATTGTGACATCATAACTCTGCACTGGTCACCTGGTGACAGTCCTTTGTCTGAGATCTGACTAAGGGGACATTGTGACATCATAACTCTTCACTGGTCACACAGATGACAGGCCCTTGTGTGTGATCTGCCTGAGGGGCATTGTGACATCAGAACTCTGCACTGGTCACGCAGTTGACAGACACTTGTCTGTGATCTGCCTAAGGGGGCATTGTGACATCATAAATCTGCATTGGGCCCCCAGGTGGCAGGCGCTTTTCTGTGATCTGCCTAAGGGGGCATTGTGACATCATAACTCTGCACTGGGCACACAGGTGACAGGCCCGTTTCTGTGATCTGCCTAAGGGGGTATTGTGACATCATAATACTACACTGGCCACCGTGGAGACAGGCCACTGTCTGTGATCTGCGTATGGGGTCATTGTGACATCATAAGTCTGCATTGGGCACCCAGGTGACAGGCCCTTGTCTGTGATCTGCCTAAGGGGGCATTGTGATATCATAACTCTGTACTGGGCTCCCAGGTGACAGGCCCTTGTCTGTGATCTGCATAAGGGCGTACTGTGACATCATAACTATGTAATGGTCACCCAGGTGACAGGCTCTTATCTGTGATCTGCATAAGGGGTCCTTTTGACATCATAACTCTGCACTGGGCACCCAGGTGACAGTCTCCTGCCTGTGATGTGACTAAGGGAGTATTGTGACATCATAACTCTGCAGTGGTCACCCACGTGACAAACCTTTGTCTGTGATCTCCCTAAGGGGACATTGTGACATCATAATTCTGCAATGGTCACCCAGGTGACAGGCCCTTGTCTGTGATCTGCCTAAGGGGGCATTGTGAGATCATAACCCTGCACTGGTCACGCAGGTGACAGGGCATTGTCTGTGATCTGCCTAAGGGGCATTGTGACATCATAAGTCTGCACTGGTCACCTAGTGACAGTCCTTTGTCTGTGATCTGCCTAAGGAGTCATTGTGACATCATAAACCTGCACTGGTCATACAGTTGACATGCCCCTGTGTGTGACCTGCCTGAGGGGGCTTTGTGACATCATAACTCTGCACTTGTCACCCAGGTGACAGAACCTTGTCTGTGATCTACCTAAGGGATCATTGTGACATCAGAACTCTGCACTGGGCATCCAGGTGATAGGCCCCTGTCTGTGATCTGCCTAAGGGGGTATTGTGACATCATAATTCTACACTGGTCACCCAGGTGACAGGCCACAGGCTGTGATCTGCGTATGGGGGCATTGTGACATCATAACTGTGCAATGGTCACCCAGGAGACAGGCCTTCGTCTGTTATCTGCCTAAGGGACATTGGGACATCATAACTCTGCACTGGGGACCCAGGTGAGAGGCCTTTGTCTGTGATCTTCCGAAGGGTGTATTGTGACATCATAATTCTGCACTGGTCACCCAGGTGATAGGCCCATTTATGTGATCTGCCTAAGGTGCCTTGTGACATCATAAATCTGCCCTAGCCAACCAGGTGACAGGCCCTTGTCTGTGATCTGCCTAAGGGGACATTCTGACATCATAACTCTGCATTGGGCTCCCAGTTGACAGGTCCTTGTCTGTGATCTGCCTAAGGGGGCATTGTGACATCATAACTCTGCACTGGGCACCCAAGTGAGAGGCCTTTGTCTGTGATCTCCCTAAGGGTGTATTGTGACATCATAATTCTGCACTGGTCACCCCGGTGAAAGGCAACTGACTGTGATCTGCCTAAGGGGGCATTGTGTCATCATACCCCTGCACATGTAACCCTGCTGACAGGCCTTTTTCTGTGATCTCCCTAAGGGGCATTCTGACATCATAACCCTGCACTGGCCACCCAGGTGACACGCCCTTGTCTGTTATCTGCCTCAGAGGGAATTGTGACATCATATATCTGTACTGGTCACCCAGGTGACAGGCCCTTATCTGTGATCTGCCTAAGGGGGCATTGTTACATCATAATTCTGCACTGGGCACCCAGGAGAAAATACCTTGTCTGTGATCTGCCTGAAGGGGTATTGTGACATAATAACCCTGCACTGGTCAGCCGGGTGAACGAACATTGTCTTTGATCTGCTTAAGGGTGCATTGTGACATCATAACCATGTACTGGTCAACCAGGTGACAGGCCCTTGTCTGTGATTTGCCTAAGGGGGCATTGTGACATCATAACTCTGCACTGGGCACCCAGGTGTCAGTCCCTTAGCTTTGATCTGCCTAAGGGGGTATTGTGACAACATAACACTGAACTGGTCACACAGGTGCAAGCCCTTGTGTGTGATCTGCCTGAGGGGGCATTGCTACATCATAAGTCTGCACTGGTCACCCAGGTTACGGGCCGTTGTCTGTGATCTGCCTGAGGGTGCATTGTGACATCATAACCCTGCACTGGTCACCCTGGTGAAAGGCCCTTGTCTGTGATCTGCATAAGGGGTCTTGTGACATCGCAACTCTGTACTCGTCAACCAGGTGACAGACCATTGTCTGTGATCTGCCTAAGGGGCCATTGTGACATCATTACTTGCACTGGCCACCCAGGTGACAGACATTGTCTGTGATCTGCCTAAGGGGCATTGTGACATCATTACCCTGCACTGGTCACACAGGTGACAGGACCTTCTGTATGATCTGCCAGAGGGGGCATTGTTACATCATAAGCCTGCACTAGGCACCCAGGTGACAGTCCCTTGTCTCTGATCTGCCTAACGGAGTATTGTGACACCATAACTCTGCACTGGTCACCAACTTGACAGAACCTTGTCTGTGATCTGCCTAAGGGGGCATTGTGACATCATTACTCTGCAATGGTCACCCAGGTGACAGACTCTTGACTCTGATCTGCATAAGGGGGCATTGTGACATCATAATTCTGCAAAGGTCACCCAGGTGACATGTCCTTGTCTCTGATCTCCCTAAGTGGGCATTTTGTCATCATAGCTCTGCACTGTACACCAAGGTGACAGGCCCTTATCTGTGATCTGCCTAAGAGGGCATTGTGACATCATAACTCTCCACTGGTCACCCAGGTGACAGGCCCTTTTCTGTTATCTGCCTAAGGGGGCATTGTGACATCATAACTCTGCACTGGTCACCCAGGTCACAGAACCTTGTCTGTGATCTCCCTAAGGGGGCATTGTGACATCATAACTCTGCACAAGTCACCCTGTTGACTGGCCTTTTTCTGTGATCTGCCTAAGTGGCATTGTGACATCATAACCCTGCACTGGTCACCCAGGTGACAGGCCCTTGTCTGTGATCTGCCTCAGGGGGGATTGTGACATCATAAGTCTCTAGTGGTCACCCAGGTGACAGGCCCTTATCTGTGATCTGCCTTAGGGGGCATTGTTACATCATACCTCTGCAATGGGCACCCAGGTGACATTCTCTTGTCTGTGATCTGCCTGAAGGGGTATTGAGACATAATATCTCTGTACTGGGCATCCAGGTGACCGACCATTGCCTTGATCTGCCTAAGTGGGCATTGTAACATCATAACGCTGGACTGGTCACTCAGTTGACAGGCCCTTGTGTGTTATCTGCCTGAGGGGCATTGTTACATCATAAGTCTGCACTGGTCACCCAGGTGACAGACTCTTGTCTGTTATCTGTCTGAGTGTGCATTGTGACATCATAACTCTGCACTGGTCACCCAGGAGACAGGCCCCCGTCTGTGATCTAACTAAGGGACATTGTGACATCATAAGCCTTCACTGGTCACCCAGGTGACACGCCCTTGTCTGTGATCTGCCTCAGGGGGAATTGTGACATCATAAGTCTGTACTGGTAACCCAGGTGACAGATCCTTATCTGTGATCTGCCTAAGGGGGCATTGTTACATCATAAGTTTCCACTTGGCACCCAGGTGACAATCCCCTGTCTGTGATCTCCCTGAAGGGGTATTGGGACATAATAACCCCGCACTGGGCAGCCCGGTGACCGGCCATTGTCTTTGATCTCCCTAAGGGTGCATTGTGACATCATAACTCTGTACTGGTCAACAAGGTGACAGGCCCTTGTCTGTGATTTGCCTAAGGGGGCATTGTGACATCATAACTCTGCACTGGGCACCCAGGTGTCAGTCCCTGGACTGTGATCTGCCTAAGGGGGTATTGTGACAACATAACCCTGAACTGGTCACACTGGTGACAGGCCCATGTGTGTGATCTGCCTGAGGGGGCATTGTTACATCATAAGTCTGCACTGGTCTCCTAGGATACAGGCCCTTGTCTGTGATCTGCCTGAGGGTACATTGTGACATCGTAACCCAGCACCGGTCACCCAGATGACAGGCCCTTGTCTGTGATCTGCAAAAGGGGACATTGTGATATCATAACTCCGTACTGGTCACACAGGTGACAGACCATTGACTGTGATCTGCATAAGGGGGCATTGTGACATCATAATTCTACAAAGGTCACCCAGGTGACATGCCCTTGTCTCTGATCTTCCTAAGTGGGCACTTTGTCATCATACCTCTGCACTGGACACCCAGGTGACAGGCCCTTGTCTTTGATCAGCCTAAGAGGGCATTGTGACAACATAATTCTTCACTGATCACCCAGGTGACAGGACATTGTCTGTGATCTGCCTAAGGGGGCATTGTGACATCATAACCCTGCACTTGTCACCCAGTTTACAGGCCCTTGTGTATGATCTGCCTAAGGGGGCACTGTGACATCATAAGTCTGCACTAGTCACCCAGGTGACAGGACCTTGTGTGTGATCTGCCTAAGGGGCATTGTGGCATCATAACTCTGCACTGGTCACCGTGGTGACAGGCCTTTCTCTGTGATCTGCCTAAGGGGGCATTGTGACATCATAATTCTGCACTGATCACCCAGGTGACAGGCCACTGTCTGTGATCTGCGTATGGGGGCATTGTGACATCATTACTATGTACTGGACACCTGGTGACTGGCCTTTGTCTGTAATCTGCCTAAGGGGGCATTGTGACACCATAACTCTGCACTGGTGACCCTGGTGACAGGCCTTTTCCTGTGATCTGCCTAAGGGGGCACTGTGACATCATAACCCTGCACTGGTCACCCAGGTGACAGGACCTTGTCTGTGATCTGCCTGAGGGTGCACTGTGACATCATAACTCTACACGGGTCACCCAGGTGACAGGCCCTTGTCTGTGATCTGCATATGGGGGTATTGTGACATCATAAATCTGTACTGGTCACCCATGAGGCAGGTCCTTATCTGTGATCCTCCTAAGGAGGCATTGTGACATCATAACTCTGCACTGGTAATACAGTTGTCAGGCCCTTGTGTGTGATCTGCCTGAGGGGGCTTTGTGACATCATAACTCTGCACTGGTCACCCAGGTGACAGACCCTTGTCTGTGATCTGCATATGGGGGTATTGTGACATCATAAATCTGTACTGGTCACCCAGGTGGCAGGTCCTTATCTGTGATCTTCGTAAGGAGGCATTGTGACATCATAACTCTGCACTGGTAATACAGTTGACAGGCCCTTGTGTGTGATCTGGCAGAGGGGGCTTTGTGACATCATAACTCTGCACTGGTCACCCAGGTCACAGACCCTTGTCTGTGATCTGCCTAAGGGAGCATTGTGACATCATAACTCTGCACTGGTTACCCAGGTGACAGGACGTTGTCCGTGATCTGCCTAAGGGGGCATTGTGACATCACAACTCTGCATTGGGCACCCAGGTGACAGTCCCTTGTCTGTGATCTGCCTAAGGGGGATTGTGACATCATAACTCTTTATTGGTCACCCAGGTGACAGGCCCTTGTGTGTGATCTGCCTATGGTGGCATTGTGACATCATAAGCCTGCACTAGTCACCCAGGTGACAGGCCCTTGTCTTTGATCAGCCTAAGAGGGCATTGTGACAACATAATTCTTCACTGATCACCCAGGTGACAGGACATTGTCTGTGATCTGCCTAAGGGGGCATTGTGACATCATAACCCTGCACTTGTCACCCAGTTTACAGGCCCTTGTTTATGATCTGCCTAAGGGGGCACTGTGACATCATAAGTCTGCACTAGTCACCCAGGTGACAGGACCTTGTGTGTGATCTGCCTAAGGGGCATTGTGGCATCATAACTCTGCACTGGTCACCGTGGTGACAGGCCTTTCTCTGTGATCTGCCTAAGGGGGCATTGTGACATCATAATTCAGCACTGATCACTCAGGTGACAGGCCACTGTCTGTGATCTGCGTATGGGGGCATTGTGACATCATTACTATGTACTGGACACCTGGTGACTGGCCTTTGTCTGTAATCTGCCTAAGGGGGCATTGTGACACCATAACTCTGCACTGGTGACCCTGGTGACAGGCCTTTTCCTGTGATCTGCCTAAGGGGGCACTGTGACATCATAACTCTGCCCTGGTCACCCAGGTGACAGGCCACTGTCTGTGATCTGCCTAAGGGGGCACTGTGATATCATAACTCTCCACTGGTCACACCGCTGATAGTCCCTTGTCTGTGGTCTGCCTAAGGGAGTATTGTGACTTCATAACTCTGCACTGGTCACCCTGGTGACAGGCCTTTGTCTGAGATCTGCCTAAGGGGGCAATGTGACATCATAACACCGCACTTGTCATACAGGTGACAGGCCCTTCTCTGTGATCTGCCTCAGGGGGCATTGTGATATCATAACTCCGCACTGTTCACCCAGGTGACAGGCCCTTGTCTGTAATCTACCTAAGGGGGCATTGTGACCTCATAAGTCTGCACTAGTCACCCAGGAGACAGGCCCTTGTCTGTGATCTGCCAAAGGGGACACTGTGACATCAAAACACTGCACTGGTCACCCAGGTGACATGACCTTTTTTGTGATCGGACTAAGTGGGCATTGGGACATCATAACTCTGCACTGGTCACCCAGGTGACAGACCCTTGTCTGTGATCTGCGTAAGGGGGCATTGTGACATCATAATCCTGCACTGGTCACCCAGGAGAAAGACCCTTGTCTTTGATCTGCCTAAGGGGCCATTGTGACATCATAACTCTGCACTGGACAGCCAGGTGTTCGACCCTTGTCTGTGATCAGCCTGAGGGGGCTTTGTGACATCATAACTCTGCACTGGTCACCCAGGTGACAGACCCTTGTCTGTGATCTCCCTAAGGGAGCATTGTGACATCAGAATTCTGCACTGGGCATCCAGGTGACAGGCCACTGTCTGTGATCTGCCTAAGGGGGTATTGTGACATCATAATTCTACACTGGTCACCCAGGTGGCAGGCCACTGGCTGTGATCTGCGTATGGGGGCATTGTGACATCATAACTATGCACTGGTCACCCAGGAGACAGGCCCTCGTCTGTGATCTGCCTAAGGGACATTGTGACATCATACCTCTGCACTGGGCACCCTGGTGAGAGGCCTTTGTCTGTGATCTGCCTAAGGGTGCATTGTGACATCATAATTCTGCACTGGTCACCCAGGTGATAGGTCCTTTTATGTGATCTGCCTAAGGGGCCTTGTGACATCATAAATCTGCCCTAGCCAACCAGGTGACAGGCCCTTGTCTGTGATCTGCCTAAGGGGGCATTCTGACATCATAACTCTGCATTGGGCTCCCAGCTGACAGGCCCTTGTCTCTGATCTGCCTAAGGGGGAATTGTGACATCATAACCCTGCACTGGGCACCCAAGTGAGAGGTCTTTGTCTGTGATCTGCCTAAGGCTGTATTGTGACAACATAATTCTGCACTGGTCACCCAGGTGACAGGCAACTGACTGTGAACTGCCTAAGGGGGTATTGTGACATCATAAATCTGCACAGGTCACCCTGGTGACAGGCCTTTGTCTGTGATCTCCCTAAGGGGCATTGTGACATCATAACGCTGCACTGGCCACTCAGGTGACACGCCCTTGTCTGTGATCTGCCTCAGGGGGAATTGTGACATCATAAGTCTGTACTGGTCACGCAGGTGACAGGCCCTTACCTGTGATCTGCCTAAGGGGGCATTGTTACATCATAACTCTGCACTGGGCACCCAGGTGAGAATCCCTTGTCTGTGATCTGCCTGAAGGGGAATTTTGACATAATAACCCTGCACTGGGCAGCCAGGTGACCGGCCATTGTCTTTGATCTGCCTAAGGGTGCATTGTGACATCATAACTCTGTACTGGTCAACCAGGTGAGAGGCCCTTGTCTTAGATTTGCCTAAGGGGGCATTGTAACATCATAACTCTGCACTGGGCACCCAGGTGTCAGTCCCTTGTCTGTGATCTGCCTAAGGGGGTATTGTGACAACATAACCCTGAACTGGTCACACTGGTGACAGGCCCTTGTGTGTGATCTGCCTGAGGGGGCATTTTTACATCATAAGTCTGCACTGGTCACCCAGGTGACAGGCCCTTTCCTGTTATCTGCCTAAGGGGGCATTGTGACATCATAAGTCACACTATTCATCCAGGAGACAGGCCCTCGTCTGTGATCTGCCTAAGGGGCATTGTGACATCATAACTCTGCACTGGGCACCCAGGTGACAGACCCTTGACTCTGATCTGCATAAGGGGGCATTGTGACATCATAATTCTGCAAAGGTCACCCAGGTGACATGCCCTTCTCTCTGATCTTCCTAAGTGGGCATTTTGTCATCATAGCTCTGCACTGGACACCCAGGTGACAGGCACTGGTCTGTGATCTGCCTAAGAGGGCATTGTGACATCATAACTCTGCACTGGTCACCCAGGTGACAGGCCGTTTTCTGTTGTCTGCCTACGGGGGCATTGTGACATCATAACTCTGCACTGGTCAACCAGGTGACAGGCCATTGTCTGTAATCTGCCTAAGGGGGCATTCTGACATCATAAATCTGCACTATTCACCAAGGAGACAGGCCCTCGTCTGTGATCTGCCTAAGGGGCATTGTGCCGTCATAACTCTGCACTAGGCACCCAGGTTTCAGACCCTTGACTCTGATCTGCATAAGGGGGCATTGTGACATCATAATTCTGCAAAGGTCACCCAGGTGACATACCCTTGTCTCTGATCTTCCTAAGTGGGCATTTTGTCATCATAGCTCTGCCCTGGACACCCAGGTGACAGGCCCTGGTCTGTGATCTGCCTAAGAGGGCATTGTGAAATCATAACCTTGCACTGGTCACCCAGGTGACAGGCCCTTTTCTGTTATCTGCCTAAGGGGGCATTGTGACATCATAACTCTGCACTGGTCACCCAGGTGACAGGCCCTTGTCTGTTATCTGCCTAAGGGGGCATTGTGACATAATAAGTCTGCACTAGTCACCAAGGAGACAGGCCCTCGTCTGTTATCTGCCTAAGGGGCATTGTGACATGATAACTCTGCACTGGGCACCCAGGTGAGACGCCTTTGTCTGTTATCTGCCTAAGGGTGTATTGTGACATCATAATTCTGCCCTGGTCACCCAGGTGATAGGTCCTTGTCTGTGATCTGCCTCAGGGGGAATTGTGACATCATAAATCTGCACTGGTCACCCAGGTCACAGAACCTTTTCTGTGATCTGCCTAAGGGGGTATTGTGACATCATAACTCTGTACTGGTCACCCAGGTGACATGTCCTTATCTGTGATCTGCCTAAGGGGGCATTGTGACATTATAACTCTGCACTGGGCACACAGGTGACAGTCTCTTCTCTGTGATCTGACTAAGGGAGTATTGTGACCTCATAACTCTGCACTGGTCACCCAGGAGACAGACCCTTGTCTGTGATCTGCCTAAGGGGCGTTGTGACATCATAATTCTGCAATCGTTACCCAGGTGACAGGCCCTTGTCTGTCATCTGCCTAAGGGGGCATTGTGATATCATAATCCTGCACTGGTCACCCAGGTGACAGTCCCTTGTCTGTTATTTGCCTAAGGGGTCATTGTGACATCATAAGTCTGCACTAGTCACCCAGCTGACAGGCCTTTGTCTCTGATCTGCCTAAGGGGGCATTGTGACATCACAACTCTGCATTGGGCACCCAGGTGACAGTCCCTTGTCTGTGATCTGCCTAAAGGGGATTGTGACATCATAACTCTTTATTGGTCACCCAGGTGACAGGCCCTTGTGTGTGATCTGCCTATGGTGGCATTGTGACATCATAAGCCTGCACTAGTCACCCAGGTGACAGGCCCTTGTCTATGATCTGCCTAAGGGGCATTGTGACATCATAACTCTGCACTGGTTACCCAGGTGACAGGACGTTGTCTGTGATCTGCCTAAGGGGTCATTGTGACATGATAAGTCTGCATTGGGAAACCAGGTGACAGGCCCTTGTCTGTGATGTGCCTTACGGGAATTTTGATGTCATAACTCTGTACTGGGCACCCAGGTGACAGGCCCTTGTCTGTGCTCTGCCTAACGGGATATTGTGACATCATAAGTCTGCACAAGTCACCCAGGAGACAGGCCCTTGTCTGTGATCTGCGTAAGGGGCATTGTGACATCACAACTTTGCACTGGGCACCCAGGTGAGAGGCCTTTGTCTGCGATCTGCCTAAGGGTGTATTGAGACATCATAACTCTGCACTGGTCACCCTGGTGACTGGCTTTTGTCTGTGATCTGCCTAAGTGGTCATTGTGAGATCATAACTCTGCACTGATTACCCAGGTGACAGGACGTTGTCTGTGATCTGCCTAAGGGGGCATTGTGACACCATAACTCTGCACTGGTCACCCAGGTGACAGGCCACTGACTGCGATCTGCTTAAGGGGGCATTGTGACATCATAACTCTGCACTGGTCACCCTGGTGACAGGCCTTTTTCTCTGATCTGCCTAAGGGGTATTGTGACATCATAACTCTGCACTGGTCACACAGGTGACATACCCTTGTCTGTGATCTGCACAAGGGGGTATTCTGTCTTCATAACTTTTTACTGGTCACCCAGTTGACAGGACCTTATCTGTGATCTGCCTAAGGGTCATTGTGACATCATAAGTCTGCAATGGTCACCCAGGTTACAGGCCAGTCTGTGATCTGCGTGTGGGGGCATTGTGTCATCATCTCTCTGCACTGGTCACCTGTTGACAGTCCTTTGTCTGTGATCTGCCTAAGGAGGCATTGTGACATCATAACTCTGCACTGGGCATCCAGGTGACAGGCCATTGTCTGTGATCTGCCTAAGGGGGTATTGTGACATCATAATTCTACACTGGTCACCCAGGTGACAGGTCACTGGCTGTGATCTGCGTATGGGGGCATTGTGACATCATAACTCTGCACTGGTCACCCAGGTGAGAGGCCTTTGTCTGGAATCTGCCTATGGGTGTATTGTGACATCATTATTCTGCACTGGTTACCCAGGTGATAGGCCCTTTTCTGTGATCTCCCTAAGGGGGCATTATGACATCACAAATCTGCACTAGTCAACCAGGTGACAGGCCCTTGTCTGTGATCTGCCTAATGGGGCATTCTGACATCATAACCCTGCATAGGGCACCCAGGTGACAGGCCCTTGTCTAAGATCTGCCTAAGGGGGCATTGTGACATCATAACTCTGCACTGGGCACCCAAGTGAGAGGCCTTTGTCTGTGATCTGCCTAAGGGGCATTGTGACATCATAATTCTGCACTGGTCACCCAGGTGACAGGCAGCTGACTGTGATCTGCCTAAGGGGGCATTGTGACATCATAACTTTGCACAGGTCACCCTGGTGACATGCCTTTGTCTGTGATCTCCCTAAGATGCATTGTGACATCATAACCCTGCACTGGCCACCAAGGTGACACACCCTTGTCTGTGATCTGCCTCAGGGGGAATTGTGACATCATAAGTCTGTACTGGTCACCCAGGTGACAGGCCCTTATCTGTGATCTGCCTAAGGGGGCATTGCTACATCATAACCATTCACTGGGCACCCAGGTGACAATCCCTTGTCTGTGATCTGCCTGAAGGGGTATTGTGACATAATAACCCTGCACTGGTCAGCGAGGTGACCGGCCATTGTCTTTGAGCTGCCTAAGGGGGCATTGTGACATCATAGCTCTGTACTGGTCAACAAGGTGACAGGCCCTTGTCTCTGTTTTGCCTAAAGGGGCATTGTGACATCATAACTCTACACTGGGCACCCAGGTGTCACTCCTTTGTCTGTGATCTGACTAAGGGGGTATTGTGAGATCATAACACTGCACTGGTCACACAGGTGACAGGCCCTTCTGTGTGATCTGCCTGAAGGGGCATTGTTTCATCATAAGTCTGCATTTGTCACCCAGGTTACAGGCCCTTGTGTGTGATCTGCCTGAGGGTACATTTTGACATCATAACCATGCACTGCTCACCCAGGTGACAGGCCCTTCTCTGTGATCTGCATAAGGGGGCATTTTGACATCATAATTCTGTACTGGTCACCCAGGTGACAGACCATTGTCTGTGATCTGCCTAAGGGGGCAATGTGACATGATACATCTGCACTGGTCACCCATGTGAAAGACCCTTGTCTTTGATCTGCCTATGGGGCCATTGTGACATCATAACTTGCACTGGTCACCCAGGTGACAGACCCTTGTCTGTGATCTGCTTCGGGGCATTGTGACATCATAACCCTGCACTGGTCACACAGGTGACAGGCCCTTGTGTGTGATCTGCCTGAGCGGGCATTGTAACATCATAAGTCTGCACTGGGCACCCAGGTGACAGTCCCTTGTCTCTGATCTGCCTAAGGGAGTATTGTCACATCATAACTCTGCACTAGTCACCAAGGTGACAGAACCTTCTCTATGATCTGCCTAAGGGGGCATCGTGACATCATAACTCTGCAATGGTAATCAAGGTGACAGACCCTTGCCTGTGATCAGCATAAGGGGGCATTGTGACATCATAATTCTGCAAAGGTCTCCCAGGTGACAGGCCCTTGTCTCTGGTCTCCCTAAGTGGGCATTCTGTCATCATAACTCTGCACTGGACACCCGGGTGACAGGCCTTTGACTGAGATCTGCTTAAGAGGGAATTGTGACATCATTACTCTGCACTGGTCACCCAGGTGACAGGCCCTTTTCTGTTATCTGCCTAAGGGGGCATTGTGACATCATAACTCTGCCCTGGTCACCCAGGTGACAGGCCCTTGTCTATGATCTGCCTAAGGGGCATTGTGACATCATAACTCTGCACTGGTTACCCAGGTGACAGGACGTTGTCTGTGATCTGCCTAAGGGGTCATTGTGACATGATAAGTCTGCATTGAGAAACCAGGTGACAGGCCCTTGTCTGTGATGTGCCTTATGGGAATTTTGATATCATAACTCTGTACTGGGCACCCAGGTGACAGGCCCTTGTCTGTGCTCTGCCTAACGGGATATTGTGACATCATAAGTCTGCACAAGTCACCCAGGAGACAGGCCCTTGTCTGTGATCTGCGTAAGGGGCATTGTGACATCACAACTTTGCACTGGGCACCCAGGTGAGAGGCCTTTGTCTGCGATCTGCCTAAGGGTGTATTGAGACATCATAATTCTGCACTGGTCACCCAGGTGATAGTCCCTAGTCGGTGATCTGCCTAAGGGGGCATTGTGACATCATAAATCTGCACTGGTCACCCAGGTCACAGAACCTTGTCTGTGATCTGCCTAAGGGGGCATTGTGACATCATAACTCTGCACAGGTCACCCTGTTGACAGCCCTTTGTCTGTGATCTGTCTCAGGGGCATTGTGACGTCATAACCCTGCACTGGTCACCCCGGTGACAGGCCCTTGTTTGTGATCTGCCTCAGGGGGCATTGTGACATCATAAATCTGTACTGGTCACCGAGGTGACAGGCCCTTATCTGTCATCTGCCTAAGGGGGCATTGTTACATCATAACTCTGCAATGGGCACCCAGGTGACAATCCCTTGTCTGTGATCTGCCTGAAGGTGTATTGTCACATAATAACTCTGCACTGGGCAGCCAGGTTACCAGCCATTGTCTTTGATCTGCCTAAGGGGGCATTGTGACATCATAACTCTGTAGTGGTCAACCAGGTGACAAGCCCTTGTCTGTGATTTTCCTAAGGGGGCATTGTGACATCGTAACTCTGCACTGGACACCCAGGTGACAGTCCCTTGTCTGTGATCCGCCAAAGACGCTATTGTGAAAACATAACTCTGCACTGGTCACCCATGTTACAGGCCCTTTTCTGTGATCTGCCAAAGGTGGCATTGTGATATCACAACTCTGCACTGCACACCCAGGTGACAGGCCCTTGACTCTTATATGCCTAAGGGGGTATTGTGACATCATAATTCTGCACTGGTCGCCTAGGTGACAGGATCTTGTCTGTGTTCTGCCTAAATGGGCATTGTGACATCATAACTCTGCACTGAGCACCCATGTGACAGGCCCTTGTATGAGATCTGCCTTAGGGGGCATTGAGACATCATAACTCTTCACTGGTCACCCTGCTGACAGGCCTTAGACTGTGATCTGCCTAAGGGGGCATTGTGACATCATAACCCTCCCCTGGTCACACACGTGACAGGCCCTTGTCTGTGATCTGCCTAAGGGGGTATTGTGACATCATACTTCTGCCCTGGTCACCTAGGTGACAGGCCACTGTCTGTTATCTACCTAAGGGGGCACTGCGACATCATAACTCTGCAGTGGTCACCCTGGTGACAGTCCCTTGTCTGTGATCTGCCTAAGAGTGTATTGTGACATCATAACTCTACAGTGGTCACCCAGGTGACAGGCCCTTGTCTGTGATCTGCATAAGGGGGCATTTTGACATCATAATTCTGTACTGGTCACCCAGGTGACAGACCACTCTCTGTGATCTGCGTAAGGGGGCATTGTGACATCATAAGCCTGCACTGGTCACCCAGGTGAAAAAACCTTGCCTTTGATCTGCCTAAGGGGCCATTGTGACATCGTAACTATGCACTGGTCACCCAGGTGACAGACCCTTGTCTGTGATCTGCCTAAGGAGTCATTGTGAAATCATAACCCTGCACTGGTCACACAGGTGACCTGCCCTTTTTTTTCTATGCCTAAGGGGGCATTGGGACATCATAAACCTGCACTGGTCACCCAGGTGACAGGGCCTTGTCTGTGGTCTGCTATGGGGGCATTGGGACATCGTACGTCTGCACTGGTCACCCAGGTGACAGTCCCTTGTCTGTTATCTGTCTAATGGGGCATTGTGACATCATATTTCTGTACTTGTCAACCAGGTGAGAGGCCGTTGTCTGTGATATGCCTAAGGGGGCATTGTTACATCATAACTGTGCACTGAGCGCGCAGGTGTCAGGCCCTTGTCTGTGATCTGCCTAAGGGTGCATTGTGACATCATAACTCTGCACTGGTCACCCAGGTGACAGTCCCTTGTCTGTGATCTGCCTAAGGGGACACTTTTACATCATAACACTGCTCTGGTCTCCCAGCAGACATGCCCTTTTTTGTGATCTGCCTACGGGGGCATTGGGACAGCAGAACGCTGCACTGCTCATCCAGGTGGCAGGGCCTTGTCTGTGATCTGCTAAGGGGGCGTTGTGACATCGTAAGTCTGCACTGGTCACTCAGGTGACAGTGCCTTGTCTGTGATCTGCCTAATGGGGCATTGTGACATCATTAGTCTTTACTGATCAACCGGGTGACAGGCCCTGGTCTGTGATTTGCCTCAGGAGGCATTGTTACATCATAACTCTGCACTGGGCACGCAGGTGACAGGCCCTTGTCTGTGATCTGCCTAAGGGTGCATTTTGACATCATAACTCTGCACTGGGCAGCCAGGTGACAATCCCTTGTGTGTGATCTGCCTAAGGGGATCTTGTGTCATCAAAACACTGCACTGGTCACTCAGCTGACATGCCCTTTTTTGTGATCTGCCTAAGGGGGCATTGTGACATCATAACCGTGCAGTGGTCACACAGGTGACATGCCCTTTTTTGTGATCTGCCTAAGGGGGCATTGGGACATAATAACCCTGCACGGGACCCCAGGTGACAGGGCCTTGTCTGTGATCTGCTGAGGGGGCATGGTGACATCATAAGTCTGCACTGGTCACCCAGGTGACAGTCCGTTGTCTGTGATCTGCCTAATGGGGCATCATGAAATCAAAACTCTCCACTGGTCACCCGGGTGACAGACCATTGTCTGTGATCTGCCTAAGGGGGCATTGTGACATGATAACTCTGCACTGGTCACCCAGGTGACAGACCATTGTCTGTGATCTGCATAAGGGGGCATTGTGAGATCATAAGCCTGCACTGGTCACCCAGGTGAAAGACCCTTGTCTTTGATCTGCCTAAGGGGCCATTGTGACATCATAACTATGCACTGGTCACCCAGGTGACAGACCCTTCTCTGTGATCTGCCTAAGGGGGCATTGTGAAATCATAACCCTGCAGTGGTCACACAGGTGACATGCCCTTTATTGTTTTCTGCCTGAGGGGGCATTGTGATGTCATAACCTTGCACTGGTCACGCAGGTGACAGGGCCTTGTCTATGGTGTGCTAAGGGTGCATTGTGACATCATAAGTCTGCACTGGTCACCCAGGTGACAGACCCTTGTCCGTGATCTGCCTAAGGGGGCATTGTGACATCATAACTCTACACTGGTCACCCAGGTGACAGACCATTGTCTGTGATCTGCCTAAGGGGGCATTGTGACGTGACAAGTCTGCACTGGTCACCCAGGTGAAAGACCACTGTCTGTGATCTGCGTAAGGGGGCATTGTGACATCAAAACCCTGCACTGGTCACACAGGTGACAGTGCCTTGTGTGTGATCTGCCTGAGGGGGCGTTGTTGCATCAGAAGTCTGCACTGGTCACCCAGGTTACAGGCCCTTGTCCGTGATCTGCCTGAGGGTGCATTGTGACCTCATAACTCTGCACTGGTCACCCAGGTGACAGGCCCTTGTCTGTGATCTGCATAAGGGGGCATTGTGACATCATAACTCTCTACTGGTCACCCAGGTGACAGACCATTGTCTGTGGTCTGCCTAAGGGTGTATTGTGACATGATAACCCTGCAGTGGTCACCCAGGTGAAAGACCCTTGTCTTTCATCTGCCTAAGGGGCCATTTTGACATCATAACTCTGCACTGGTCACCCAGGTGACAGACCCTTCTCTGTGATCTGCCTAAGGGGGCATTGTGGCATCATAACCCTGCACTGGTCACACAGGTGACAGGCCCTTGTGTGTGATCTGCCTAAGGGGGTATTGTTAAAATATAAGTCTGCACTGGTCACTCAGGTGACAGGCCTTTGTCTGTGATCTGCCTGAGGATGCATTGTGACATCATAACACTGCACTGGTCACCCAGGTCACAGACCCATGTCTGTGATCTGCCTAAGGGGCATTGTGACATGATAACTCTGCACTGGTCACCCAGGTGACAGACCATTGTTTGTGATCTGCGTAAGGGGTCATTGTGACATCATAACCCTGCACTGGTCATCCAGGTGACAGGGCCTTGTCTGTGATCTGCTAAGGGGGCATTGTGACATCAGAACTCTGTAGTGGTCACCCAGGTCACAGACCATTGTCTGTGATCTTGCTAAGGGGGCATTGGGACATCATACCCCTGCACTGGTCACCCAGGTGACAGGGCATTGTCTGTGATCTGCTAAGGGGGCATTGTGACATCATAAGTCTGCACTGGCCACCCAGGTGACAGTCCCTTGTTTGTGATCTGCCTAATGGGGCATCGTGATATCATAACATTTCACTGGTCACCCAGGTGACAGACCATTGTCTGTGATCTGCCTAAGTGGGCATTGTGACATGATAACTCTGCACTGGTCACCCTGGTGACAGACCATTGTCTGTGATCTGCGTAAGGGGGAATTGTGACATCATAACCCTGCACTGGTCACCCAGGTGAAAGACCCTTGTCTTTGATCTGCCTATAGGGCCATTGTGACATCGTAACTATGCACTGGTCACCCAGGTGAGAGACCCTTGCCTGTGATCTGCCTAAGGGGGCATTGTGAAATCATAACCCCGCACTGGTCACACAGGTAACATGCCCTTTTTTTTCATCTGCCTAAGGGGGCATTGGGACATCATAAGCCTGCACTGGTCTCCCAGGTGACAGGGCATTGTCTGTGGTCTGGTAAGGAGGCATTGTGACATCATAAGTCTGCACTGGTCACCCAGGTGACAGTCCCTTGTCTGTGATCTGCCTAATGGGGCATTGTGACATCATAACTCTGTACTGGTCAACCACGTGACAGGCCCTTTTCTGTGATATGCATAAGGGGGCATTGTGTCATCATAACTCTGCACTGGGCACCCAGGTGAGAAGCCCTTGACTGTGATCTGCTTAAGGGGGTATTGTGACATCACAATTCTGCACTGGACACGCAGGTGACAGGCAACTGTCTGTGATCTGGCTATGGGGGCATTGTGACATCATAACTGCACTGGTCACCCCGGTGACAGGCCTTTGTCTGTGATCTGCCTAAGGGGGCATTGTGACATCATAACCATGCACTGGTGACACAGGTGACAGGACCCTGTGTGTGATCTCCCTGAAGGGGCTATTGTGAAATCATAACTCTGCACTGAACACCCAGGTTATAGGCCCTTGTCTGTGATCTGCCTAAGGGGCATGCTGACATCATAACACTGCACTGGTCCCCTAGGTGACATGACCTTTTTTGTGATCTGCCTAAGGGGGCATTGAGACATGATAACCCTGCACTGGTCACCCATGTGACAGGGCCTTGTCTGTGATCTGCTAAGGGGGAATTGTGACATCATAAGTCTGCGCTGCTTACCCAGGTGACAGTCCCTTGCCTTGATCTGCCTAAGGGGGCATTGTGACATCATAACTCTGCACTGGTCACTCATGTGACTTGCCCTTGCCTGTGATCTGCCTGAGGGTGCATTGTGACAATATAACTCTGCACTGGTCTCCCAGGTGAGAGACCCTTGTCTGTGATCTGCCTAAGAGGGCATTGTGACATCATTACCACGCACTGGTCACACAGGTGACAGGCCCTTGTGTGTGATCTGCCTGAAGGGGCATTGTTAGATCATAAGTCTGCACTGGTCACCCAGGTTACAGGCCCTTGTCGGTGATCTGCCTGAGGTTGCATTGTGACATCATAACTCTGCACTGGTCACCCAGGTGACAGGCCCTTGTCTGTGATCTGCATAAGGGGGCATTGAGACATCAGAACTATTTACTGGTCACCCAGGTGACAGACCATTGTTTGTGATCTGCCTAAGGGGGAATTGTGACATGATAACCCGGCACTGCTCACCCAGGTGAAAGAACCTTGTCTTTCATCTGCCGAATGGGGCATCGTGACATCATAACTGTGCACTGGTCACCCAGGTGACAGACCATTGTCTGTGATCTGCCTAAGGGGCCATTGTGACATGATAACTCTGCACTGGTCACCCTGGTGAGAGACCATTGTCTGTGATCTGCGTAAGGGGGCATTGTGACATCATAACCCTGCACTGGTCACCCAGGTGAAAGACCCTTGTCTTTGATCTGCCTATGGGGCCATTGTGACATCGTAACTATGCACTGGTCACCCAGGTGAGAGACCCTTGCCTGTGATCTGCCTAAGGGAGCATTGTGAAATCATAACCCTGCACTGGTCACACAGGTAACATGCCCTTTTTTGTTATCTGCCTAAGGGGGCATTGGGACATCATAAGCCTGCACTGGTCTCCCAGGTGACAGGGCATTGTCTGTGGTCTGCTAAGGGGGCATTGTGACATCATAAGTCTGCACTGGTCAACCAGGTGACAGTCCCTTGTCTGTGATCTGCCTAATGGGGCATTGTGACATCATAACTCTGTACTGGTCAACCAGGTGACAGGCCCTTTTCTGTGATATGCATAAGGGGACATTGTGTAATCATAACTCGGCACTGGGCACCCAGGTGAGAGGCCCTTGACTGTGATCTGCTTAAGGGGGTATTGTGACATCACAATTCTGCACTGGGCACGCAGGTGACAGGCTACTGTCTGTGATCTGGCTATGGGGGCATTGTGACATCATAACTGCACTGGTCACCCTAGTGACAGGCCTTTGTCTGTGATCTGCCTAAGGGGGCATTGTGACATCATAACCATGCACTGGTGACACAGGTTACAGGACCCAGTTTGTGATCTCCCTGAAGGGGCTATTGTGAAATCATAACTCTGCACTGAACACCCAGGTTATAGGCCCTTGTCTGTGATCTGCTTAAGGGGCATCGTGACATCATAACACTGCACTGGTCGCCTAGGTGACACGACCTTTTTTGTGATCTGCCTAAGGGGGCATTGAGACATGATAACACTGCACTGGTCACCCATGTGACAGGGCGTTGTCTGTGATCTGCTAAGGGGGCATTGTGACATCATAAGTCTGCGCTGCTCACCCAGGTGACAGTCCCTTGTCTTTGATCTGCCTAAGGGGGCATTGTGACATCATAACTCTGCACTGGTCACTCATGTGACTTGCCCTTGCATGTGATCTGCCTGAGGGTGCATTGTGACAATATAACTCTGCACTGGTCACACAGGTGAGAGACCCTTGTCTGTGATCTGCCTAAGAGGGCATTGTGACATCATTACCACGCACTGGTCACACAGGTGACAGGCCCTTGTGTGTGATCTGCCTGAAGGGGCATTGTTAGATCATAAGTCTGCACTGGTCACCCAGGTTACAGGCCCTTGTCGGTGATCTGCCTGAGGTTGCATTGTGACATCATAACTCTGCACTGGTCACCCAGGTGACAGGCCCTTGTCTGTGATCTGCATAAGGAGGCATTGAGACATCAGAACTATTTACTGGTCACCCAGGTGACAGACCATTTTTTCTGATCTGCCTAAGGGGGAATTGTGACATAATAACCCAGCACTGGTCACCCAGGTGAAAGAACCTTGTCTTTCATCTGCCGAATGGGGCATCGTGACATCATAACTGTGCACTGGTCACCCAGGTGACAGACCATTGTCTGTGATCTGCCTAAGGGGCCATTGTGACATGATAACTCTGCACTGGTCACCCAGGTGAGAGACCATTGTCTGTGATCTGCGTAAGGGGGCATTGTGTCATCATAACCCTGCACTGGTCACCCAGGTGAAAGACCCTTGTCTTTGATCTGCCTAAGGGGCCATTGTGACATCATAACACTGCACTGGACACCCAGGTGTCAGACCCTTGTCTGTGATCTACCTAAGGGGGAATTTTGACATCATGATTCTGCAATGGTCACCCAGGTGACATGCCTTTTTTTGTGATCTGTCTAAGGGGGTATTGGGACATCATAACCCTTCACTGGTGACCCAGGTGACAGGGCCTTGTCTGTGATCTACTAAGGGGGCATTGTGACATCATAAGTCTGCACTGGTCACCCAGGTGACAGTCCCTTGTTGGTGATCTGCCTAAGGGTGCATTGTGACATGATAACCATGCACTGGTCACCCAGGTGACAGACGATTGTCTGTGATATGCGTAAGGGGGCATTGTGACACCATAACACTGCACTGGTCACCCAGGTGAATCACCCTTGTCTTTGACCTGCCTAAGGGGCCATTGTTACATCTTAACACTACACTGGTCACCCAGGTGACAGACTCATTCCTGTGATCTGCGTAAGGGGTCGTTGTGACATCATAACCCTGCACTGGTCACACAGGTGACAGACACTTGTGTGTGATCTTCCTCAGGGGCATTATTGCATCATAACTCTGCTCTGGTCACCCAGGTGGCAGGCCGTTGTCTGTGACCTGCCTGAGGGCAGATTGTGACATCATAACTCTGCACTGGGCTCCCAGGTGACAGGCCCTTGTGTGTGATCTGCCTAAGGGTGCATTGTGACATCATAACTGTGCACTGAGCACCCAGGTGTCAGGCCCTTGTCTGTGATCTGCCAAAGGGCATATTGTGACATCATAACACTGCACTGGTCACCCAGCTGACATGCCCTTTTAGTGATCTGATAAGGAGTCAATGGGACATCATAACCCTGCAGTGGTCACCCAGGTGACAGGGCCTTGTCTGTGATCTGCTAAGGGGGCATTGTGACATCATAAGTCTGCACTGGTCAGCCAGGTGACAGTCCCTTGTCCGTGATCTGCCTAATGGGGCATCGTGACATCATAACTCTGCACTGGTCACCCAGGTGACAGACCATTGCCTGTGATCTGCCTAAGGGGCATTGTGACAGGATAACTCTGCACTGGTCACCCAGGTGACAGACCATTGTTTGTGATCTGCGTAAGGGGGCATTGTGACATCATAACCCTGCACTGGTCATCCAGGTGACAGGGCCTTGTCTGTGATCTGCTAAGGGGGCATTGTGACATCACAACTCTTTAGTGGTCACCCAGGTCACAGACCATTGTATGTGATCTGCCTAAGGGGGCATTGGGACATCATACCCCTGCACTGGTCACCCAGGTGACAGGGCATTGTCTGTGATCTGCTAAGGGGGCATTGTGACATCATAAGTCTGCACTGGCCACCCAGGTGACAGTCCCTTGTTTGTGATCTGCCTAATGGGGCATCGTGATATCATAACACTTCACTGGTCACCCAGGAGACAGACCCTTGTCTGTGATCTGCCTAAGGGGGCATTGTGACATGATAACTCTGCACTGGTCACCCAGGTGACAGACAATTTTCTGTGATCTGCGTAAGGGGGCATTGTGACATCATAACCCTGCACTGGTCACCCAGGTGAAAGACCCTTGTCTTTGATCTGCCTAAGGGGCCATTGTGAAATCATAACCCTGCACTGGTCACAGAGCTGACATGCCCTTTTTTGTTATCTGCCTAATAGGGCATTGGGACATCATAAACCTGCACTGGTCACCCAGGTGACAGGGCCTTGTCTGTGGTCTGCTAAGGGGGCATTGTTACATGATAACCCTGCACTGGGCACCCAGGTGAAAGTCCCTTGTCTTTGATCTGCCTAAGGGGCCATTGTGACATCATAACTGTGCATTGGACACCCAGGTGTCAGACCCTTGTCTGTGATCTGCCTAAGGGGGAATTGTGACATCATAACTCTTCAATGGTCACCCAGTAGACAGGGCCTTTTCTGTGATCTGATAAGGGGGCATTGTGACATCATAAGTCTGCAGTGGCCACCCAGGTGACAGTCCCTTGTCTGTGATCTGCCGAATGGGGCATCGTGACATCATAACTGTGCACTGGTCACCCAGGTTACAGACCATTGTCTGTGATCAGCCTAAGGGGCCACTGTGACATGATAACTCTGCACTGGTCACTCAGGTGACAGACCATTGTCTGTGATCTGCGTAAGGGGGCATTGTGACATCATAACCCTGCACTGGTCACCCAGGTGAAAGACCCTTGTCTTTGATCTGCCTAAGGGGCCATTGTGACAACGTAACTATGCACTGGTCACCCAGGTGACAGACCCTTGTCTGTGATCTGCCTAAGGGGGCCTTGTGAAATCATAACCCTGCACTGGTCACACAGGTGACATGCCATTTTTTGTTATCTGCCTAAGGGGGCATTGTGACATCATAATTCTGCACTGGTCATCCAGGTGACAGACCATTGTCTGTGATCTGCCTAAGGGGTCATTGTGACGTGATAAGTCTGCACTGGTCACCCAGGTGACAGACCGCTGTGTGTGATCTGCGTAATGGGGCATTGTGACATCATAACCGTGCACTTGTCACCCAGGTGAAAGACACTTGTCTTTGATCAGCCTAAGAGGCCATTGTGACATCATAACACTGCACTGGTCAACCAGGTGTCATGCCCTTTTTTGTGGTCTGCCTAAGGGGGCATTGGGACATCATAACACTGCACTGGTCACCCAGGTGACAGGGCGTTGTCTGTGATCTGCTTAAGGGGCATTGTGACATCATAACTGTGCACTGGGCACCCATGTGAGAGGCCTTTTTCTGAGATCTGCCTAAGGGGGTATTGTGACATCATAACATTGCACTGGTCACCCAGGTGACAGGCCCTTGTCTGTGATCTGCCTAAGGGGCATTGTGACATCATAACTCCGCACTGGTTACCCAAGTGACAGGACATTGTCGGTGATCTTCCTAAGGGGGCATTGTGACATCATAACTCTGCAGTGGTCACTCAGGCGACAGGCCATTGTGTGTGATCTGCCTAAGGGGGCATTATGACATGAAAACTCTGCATTGGGCACGCAGGTGACAGGCCCTTGTCTGTGATCGGCCTTAGGGGGCATTGTGACATCATAACTCTGCACTGGGAACCCATGTGACAGGCCGTTGTCTGTGATCTCCCTAAGGGGGTATTGTGACATCATAATTCTGCACTGGTCACCCAGGTGACAGGCCACTGTCTGTGATCTGCGTATGGTGGCATTGTGACATCATAACTCTGCATTAGGCACCCAGGTGCCCGGCCCTTGTCTGTGATCTGCCTAAGGGGGCATTGAGACATCATAACTCTACACTCGGCACCCAGGTGAGAGGCCCTTGTCTGTGATCTTCCTAAGGGGTTATTGTGACATCATAAATCTGCACTGCTCACCCAGGTGACAGGCCACTGACTATGACCTGCCTAAGAGTGCATTGTGACATCATAACCCTGCACTGGTCACACAGGTGACAGGCCGTTGTGTTTGGTCTGCCTGAGGTGTCATTGTGACATCAAAACTCTGCACTGGTCACCCAGGTGACAGTCCCTTGTCTGTGATCTACCTGAGGGTGCATTGTGACATCATAACTCTGCATTTGTCACCCAGGTGACAGGCCCTTGTCTTTGATCTCCATAAGGGGCTATTGTGACATCATAACTCTGTAATGGTCACCCAGGTGACAGGCCCTTATCTGTAATCTGCCTAAGGGGTCATTGTGACACCTTAACTCTGCACTGGGCACCCAGGTGACAGTCTCTTGTCTGTGATCTGACTAAGGGAGTACTGTGACTTCATAACTCTGCACTGGTGACCCAGGTGACAGACACTTGTCTCTGATGTGCCTAAGGGGGCATTGTGATATCATAATTCTGCATTTGGCTCCCTGTTGACAGGCCCTTGTCTGTGATCTGCCTAAGGGGGCATTGTGACATCATAAGTCTGCACTGGGTACCCAGGTGACAGGCCCTTGTCTGTGATCTGCGTAAGGGGCATTGTGACATCATAACTCTGTACTGGACACCCAGGTGACAGGCCCTTGTCTGTGATCTGCCTAAGGGGGCATTGAGACTTCATAAGTCTGTACTAGTCAACCAGTTGACAGGCCCTTGTCTGTGATCTGCCTAAGGGGCATTGTGACATCATAACTCTGCAATGGTTACCCAGGTGACAGGACTTTGTCTGTGATCGGCCTAAGGGGGCATTGTGACATCATAACTCTGCATTAGGCAAATAGGTGACAGTCCCTTTTCTGTGATCTGCCTAAGGGGGCATTGTGGCATCGTAACCCTGCACTGGTCACCCAGGTGACAGGCCCTTGTCTGTGATCTGCGTAAGGGGGCTTTGTGACATCATAATTCTGCACTAGTCACCCAGGTGACAGGCCCTTGTCTGTGATCTGCGTAAGGGGCATTGTGACCTCATAAATCTGCACTGGTAACCCAGGTGAGAGGCCTTTGTCTGTGATCTCCCTAAGGGGGCATAGTGACATCAAAACCCTGCATTGGTCACAGAGTGACAGGCCCCTGTCTGTGATCTCCCTAAGGGGGCATTGTGACATCAAAACTCTGCATTGGGCACCCAGATGACCGGCCCTTGTCTGTGATCTGCCTAAGGGGGCATTGTTATATCATAAATCTGCACTGGGCACCCAGGTGACAGGCCCTTGTCTGTTATCTGCGTAAGGGGGAATTGTGACACAATAATTCTGCACTGGTCTCCCAGGTGAAAGGCCAATGTCTGTGACCTGCATAAGGGCGTATTGGGATATCATAACTCTGGACTGGTCACCCTGGTGACAGGCCTTTTTCTGTGATCTCAATAAGGGGGCATAGTGTCATCATAACCCAGCATTGGTCAGACAGTGACAGGCCCTTGTGTGTGATCTGCCTGAGGGGGCATTGTGACATCATACCAATGCACTGGTCACCCAGGTGACAGACCTTTGTCTGTGATCTGCCTAAGGGGGCATTGTGACATCATAACTCTGTACTGGTCACCCAGGTGACAGGCCATTGTCTGTGATTTTCGTAAGTGAGCATTGTGACATCATTAGTCTGCACTAGTCACCCAGGTGACAGGCCCTTTTCTATGATCTTCCTAGGTGGACATTGTGTCTCCGTAACTCTGCACTGGACACCCAGGTGACAGGCCCTTGACTGTGATCTGCCTAAGGGGACACTGTGACATCGTATCTCTGCACTAGACACCCAGGTGACAGGTCCTTTTCTGTTATCTGCCGAAGGGGACATTGTGATTTCATAACTCTGCACTGGTCACCCAGGTGACAGGCCCTTGTCGGTGATCTGCCTAAGGGGGCATTGTGACATCATAAGTCTGCACTAGTCACCCAATGACAGGCCCTTGTCTGTGATTTGCGTACGGGGCACTGTGACATCATAACTCTCCACTGGGCACCCAGGTGAGAGGCCTTTGTCTGTGATGTCCCTAAGGGTGTATTTTGACATCATTACTCTGCACTGGTCACCCAGCTGACAGGCCCTTGTCTGTGATCTGCCTAAGGGGACATTGTGACATCATAAGTCTGCACTAGTCACCTAGGTGACAGGCACTTGTCTGTGATCTGCATAAGGGGCATTGTGATATCATAACTCTGCACTGGTTACCCAGGTGACAGGACGTTGTCTGTGATCTGCCTAAGGGGACATTGTGACATCGTAACTCTGCATTGGGCACCCAGGTGACAGGCCCTTGTCTGTGATCTGCCTAAGGGGGCATTGTGATATCATAACTTTGTACTGGGCACCCAGGTGACAGGCTCTTGTCTGTGATTTTCCTAAGGGGTTATTTTGACATCATAACTCTGCACTGGTCACCTGGCGACAGGCCTTTGACTGTGATCTGCCTAAGGGGGCATTGTGACATCATAACTCTGCATTGGGCAAATAGGTGACAGTCCCTTTTCTGTGATCTGCCTAAGGGGGCATTGTGACATCATAACTCTGCACTGGTCACCCAGGCGACAGGCCCTTGTCTCTGATCTGCCTAATGGGGCATTGTGACATCATAATTCTGCACTACTCACCCAGGTGACAGGCCCTTGTCTGTGATCTGCGTAAGTGGCATTGTGACCTCATAACTCTGCACTGGTAACCCAGGTGACAGGAACTTGTCTGTGATCTTCCTAAGGGGGCGTTTTGACATCATAACCCTTCATTGGGCTCCCAGGCGACCGGCCCTTGTCTGTGATCTGCCTAAGGGGGCATTGTGATATGATAACGCTGCACTGGGTACCCAGGTGACAGGCCCTTGTCTGTGATCTACGTAAGGGGGTATTGTGACACAATAATTCTGCACTGGTCACCCAGGTGAAAGGCCAATGTCTGTGATCTGCGTAAGAGGGCATTGTGACATCATAACCCTGGACAGGTCACCCTGGTGACTGTCCTTTGTCTGTGATCTCCCTAAGGGGGCACAGTGACATCATAAACCTGCATTGGTCACACAGTGACAGGCCCTTGTGTGTGATCTGCCTGAGGGGCATTGTGACATCATACCACTGCACTGATCACCCAGGTAACGAGACCATTGTCTGTGATCTGCCTAAGGGGGCATTGTGACATCATAACTCTGTACTGGTCACCCTGGTGACAGGCCATTGTCTGTGATCGTCGTAAGTGGGCATTGTGACATCATTCGTCTGCACTAGTCACCCAGGTGACAGGCCCTTCTTTGTGATCTGCCTTAGGGGGCTTTGTGACATCATAATTCTACACTAGCCACCCAGGTGACAGGCCCTTGTCTGTGATCTGTGTAAGGGGAATTGTGACATCATAACTCTGAACTGGGCAACCATGTGAGAGGCCTTTGTCTGTGATCTGCCTAAGGGGTATTGTGACATCATAATTCTGCACTGGTCACCCAAGTGACAGGCCGTTGTCTGTGATCTGCCTAACGGGGCATTGTGACATCATAAGTCTGCACTAGTCACCCAGGTGACAGACCCTTGTCTGTGATCTGCCTGAGGGGGCATTGGGACATCATAACCCTGCACTGGTCACCCAGGTGACAGGGCCTTGTCTGTGATCTGCTAAGGGGGCATTGTGACATCATAAGTCTGCACTGGTCACCGAGGTGACAGTCCCTTGTCTGTGATCTGCCTAAGGGGGCATTGTGACATCATAAATCTTCACTGGTCACCCAGGTGACAGACCATTGTCTGTGATCTGCCTAAGGGGGCATTGTGACATGATAACCCTGCACTGGTCTCCCAGGGGACAGACCATTGTCTGTGATATGCGTAAGGGGGCATTGTGACACCATAACCCTGCACTGGTCACCCAGGTGAAAGACCCTTGTCTTTGACCTGCGTAAGGGTCCATTGTGACATCATTACTCTGCACTGGTCACCCAGGTGACAGACCCTTGCCTGTGATCTGCGTAAGGGGCATTGTGACATCATAAACCTGCACTGGTCACACAGGTGACAGACACTTGTGTGTGATCTGCCTCAGGTGGCATTGTTGCATCATAAATCTGCACTGGTCACCCAGGTGACAGGTCGTTGTATGTGACCTACCTGAGGGCTCATTGTGACATCATAACTCTGCACTGCGCACCCAGGTGACAGTCCCTTATCTGTGATCTGCCCAAGGGGACATTGTGACATCATAACACTGCACTGGTCACCCAGCTGACATGCCCATTTTGGTGATCTGCCTAAGGGGGCATTTGGACATCATAAGCCTGTACTGGTCATCCATGTGACAGGGCCTTGTCTGTGAACTGCTACGGGGGCATTGTGACATCATAAGTCTTCACTGGACAACCAGGTGAGAGTCCCTTGTCTGTGATCTCCCTAAGGTGCCATTGTGACATCATATCTATGCACTGGTCACCCAGATGTCAGACCATTGACTGGGATCTGCATAACGGGGCATTGTGAGATCATAACCCTGAACTGGTCACCCAAGTGAAAGACCCTTGGCTTTGATCAGCCTAAGGGGCCGTTGCGACATCATAACTATGCACTGGTCTTCCAGGTGACAGACCCTCCTCTGTGATCTGCCTAAGGGGGCATTGTGAAATCATAACTCTGCACTGGGCACGCAGGTGAGAGGCCTTTGTCTGTGATCTGCCTAAGGGTGTATTGTGACATCATAACTCTGCACTGGTCACCCGTGTGACAGGCCCTTGCTGTGATCTTCCTCAGACGACATTGTGACATCATAAATCTGTACTGGTCCCACAGGTGACAGGCCCTTGTCTGTGATCTGCCTAAGAGGGCATTGTAAAATCATAACTCTGCACTGGGCACCCAGGTGACAGGCCCTTGTCTGTGATCTGCCTAAGGGGACATTGTGACATCATAACACTGCACTGGTCAACCAGGTGTCATGCCCTTTTTTGTGATCTGCCTAAGGGGGCATTGGGGCATCATAACCCTGCACTGGTCACCCAGGTGTCAGGGCCTTGTCTGTGATCTGTCTAAGGGGGATTGTGACATCATAACTGTGCACTGGGCACCCATGTGAGAGGCCTTTTTCTGAGATCTGCCTAAGGGGGTATTGTGACATCATAAAATTGCACTGGTCACCCAGGTGACTGGCCACTGTCTGTGATCTGCATATGGGGGCATTGTGACATCATAACTCTGCATGAGGCACCCAGGTGCCCGGCTCTTGTCTGTGATCTGCCTAAGGGGGCATTGAGTCATCATACCTCTGCACTCGGCACCCAGGTGAGAGGCCATTGTCTGTGATCTTCCTATGGGGGTATTGTGACATCATAAATCTGCACTGGTTACCCAGGTGACAGGCCACTGACTATGATATGCATAAGGGGGCATTGTGACATCATAACCCTGCACTGGTCACACAGGTGACATGCCCTTTTGTGTGGTCTGCCTGAGGTGGCATTGTGACATCAAAACTCTGCACTGGTCACCCAGGGGACAGGCCCTTGTCTGTTATCTACCTGAGGGTGCATTTTGACATCATAATTCTGGATTTGTCACCCAGGTGACAGGCCCTTGTCTGTGATCTCCATAAGGGGCTATTGTGACATCATAAGTCTGTAATGGTCACCCAGTTGACAGGACCTTGGCTGTGATCTACCTGAGGGTGCATTGTGACATCATAACTCTGCACTGGTCACCCAGGTGACAAGACCTTGGCTGTGATCTACCTGAGGGTGCATTGTGACATCATAACTCTGCACTGGTCACCCAGGTGACAGGACCTTGGCTGTGATCTACCTGAGGGTGCATTGTGACATCATAACTCTGCATTTGTCACCCAGGTGACAGGCCCTTGTGTGTGATCTCCATAAGGGGCTATTGTGACATCATAACTCTGTAATGGTCACCCAGGTGACAGGCCCTTATCTGTAATCTGCCTAAGGGGTCATTGTGACAACTTAACTCTGCACTGGGCACCCAGGTGACAGTCTCTTGTCTGTGATCTGACTAAGGGAGTACTGTGACTTCATAACTATGCCCTGGTGACCCAGGTGAAAGACACTTGTCTCTGATGTGCCTAAGGGGTCATTGTGATATCATAATTGTGTAATCGTCACACAGGAGACAGGCTCTTGTCTGTGATCTGCCTAAGTGGGCATTGAGACATCATAACTCTGCAATAGTCACCCCGGTGACAGGCGCTTGTGTGTGATCTGCGTAAGGGGCATTGTGACATCATAACTGCACTGGTAACCCAGGCCACATGACCTTGTCTGTGATCTGCCTAAGTGGGCATTGTGACATCATAACTCTGCATTTGGCTCCCAGTTGACAGGCCCTTGTCTGTGATCTGCCTAAGGGGGCATTGTGACATCATAATTCTGCACTGGGCACCCAGGTGACAGGCCCTTGTCTGTGATCTGCCAAAGGGGCATTGTGACATCAAAATTCTGCACTGGGAACCCAGGTGAGAGGTCTTTGTCTGAGATCTGCCTAAGGGTGTATTGTGACATCGTAACTCTGCACTGGTAACCCAGGTCACAGGACCTTGTCTGTGATCTGCCTAAGGGGGCATTGTGACATCTTAACTCTGCACTGGGCACCCAGGTGACAGGCCCTTGTCTGTGATCTGCCTAAGGGGCTATTGTGACATCATAATTCTGCACTGGTCACCCAGGTGACAGGCCAGTGTCTGTGATCTGCGTAAGGGGGCATTGTGACATCATAACTCTGGACTGGTCACCCTGGTGACAGGCCTTTGTCTGTGATCTGCCTATGGGGCATTGTGACATCATACCTCTGCACTGGGAACCCAGGGGAAAGGTCTTTTTCTGAGATCTGCTTAAGGGTGTATTGTGACAACATAACTCTGCACTGGACAGCCAGGTGACGTTCTCTTGCGTTTGATCTGCCTAACGGTACATTGTGACATCATAACACTGCACTGGTCACCCAGATGACATGACCTTGTCTGTGATCTTCCTAAGGGGGCATTGTGATATCATAATTCTGCAATGGTCACCCAGGTGACCGGCCCTTGTGTGTGATCTTGCTAGGTGGGCATTGTGTCATCATTACTCTGCACTGGACACCCAGGTGACAGGCCCTTGTCTGTGATCTGCCTTAGGGGACATTATGACATCATAACAGTGCACTGGTCACCCAGGTTACAGGTCCTTTTCTGTTATCTGCCTAAGCAGGCATCGTGACATCATAACTTTGCACTGGGCACCCAGGTGAGAGGCCCTTATCTCTGATCTGCCTAAGGGGGTATTGTGACATCATAATTCTGCACTGGTCACCCAGGTGACAGGCCACTGACTGTGTTCTGCCTAAGGGGGCAGGACGACATCCTAACTGCACTGGTCACCGTGGTGACAGGCCTTTGACTCTGATCTGCCTAAGGGGGCATTGTGACATCATAACCCTGCACTGGTCACTCTGGTGACAGGACCTTGTGTGTGATCTGCCTGAGGTGGCATTGTGACATCATAAATATGCACTGGTCACCCAGGTGAAAGGCCCTTGTCTCTGATCTGCCTGAGGGTGCATTGTGACATCATAACCCTGCACTGGTCTCCTAGGTGACAGGCCCTTGTCTGTGATCTGCATAAGGGGGTAATATGACATCATAACTCTGTATTCGTCCCCCAAGTGTCAGGCCCTTAACTTTGATCTGCCTAAGGGGTCATTGTGACATCATAATTCTGCAATGGTCACCCAGGTGACAGGCCCTTATCTGTGATCTGCCTAAGGGGCATTGTGACATCGTAAGTCTTCACTGGTCACCCAGGTGAGAGGACCCTGTCTGTGATCTGCCTAAGGGGGCATTGTGACATCATAACCCTGCACTGGCCATCCAGGTGACCGGCCCTTGTCTGTGACCTGCCTGATGGTGCATTGTTACATCATAACTCTGCAGTGCTCACCCTGGTGACAGGCCCTGTCCTGTGATCTGCCTAAGGGGGTATTGTGACATCATAAATCTGCACTGGTCACCCAGGTGACAGGCCACTGTCTGTGATTTGCGTATGGGGGCATTGTGACATCATTACACTGCACTGGTCACCTGGTGACAGGCCTTTGTCTGTGATCTGCCTAATGGGGTATTGTGACATCATAATTCTGCACTGGTCACCCAGGTGACAGTCCACGGTCTGTGATCTGCTTAAGGGGTATTGTGACATCATATCTCTGCACTGGTTACCCAGGTGACAAGACGTTGTCTCTGATCTTCCTATGGTGGCATTGTGACATCTTAACTCTGCATTGGGCACCCTGGTGACAGGCCCTTGTCTGTGATCTGCCTAAGGGGGCATTGTGACATCATAACTCTGTACTGGGCACCCACGTGACATGCCCTTGTCTGTGATCTGTGTAAGGGGCATTGTGACATCATAATTCTGCACTGCGGACCCAGGTGAGAGGCCTTTGTCTGAGATCCGCCTAAGGGTGTATTGTGACATCATAACCCTGCACTGGTCACCAAGGTGAGAGGCCCTTGTCTTTTAGGTGCCTAAGGGCGCATTGTGACATCATAGATCTGCACTGGTCACCCACGTGACAGGCCCTTGTCTGTGATCTGCCTAAGGGGGCATTGTGACATCATAATTCTGCAATGGTCACACAGGTGACAGGCCACTGACTGTGATCTGCCTAAGGCGGCATTGCATCATCATAACTCTGTACTGGTCACCCTGGTGACAGGACTTTGACTGTGATCTGCTTAAGGGGGCATTGTGACATCAAAACCCTGCACTGGTCACACTGTTCGCGGGCCCTTGTGTGCGATCTGCCTGACGTGGCATTGTTTCATCATAACTATGCACTGGTCACCCAGGTGATAGTCCCTTGTCTCTGATCTGCCTGAGGGTGCATTGCGACATCACAACCCTGCACTGATCACACTGGTGGCAGACCCTCGTGTGTGATCTGCCTGAGATGGCATTGTGACATCATAACTATGCACTGGTCACCCAGGTGAAAGGCCCTTGTCTCTGATCTCCCTGAAGGTGCATTGTTACATCATAACCCTGGACTGCTCACCCAGGTTACAGGCCCTTGTCTGTGAACTGCCTAAAGGGGTAATGTGACATCATAACTCTGTACTGGTCACCCAGGTGACATGCCCTTAACTTTGATCTGCCTAAGGTTTCATTGTGACTTCATAACTCTGCACTGGGCACCCAGGTGACAGTCTCTTGTCTGTGATCTGACTAAGGGAGTATTGTGTCATCAAAACTCTGCACTGGTCACGCAGGAGAAAGACCCTTGTCTGTGATCTGCCTAAGGGGGCATTCTGACATCATAATTCTGCAATGGTCACCCAGGTGACAGGCCCTTGTCTGTTATCTGTGTAAGGGGCATTGTGACACCATAACTCTGCACTGGTCACCCAGGTGACAGGACCTTGTCTGTGATCTGCCAAAAGGGGCATTGTGACATCATAACACTGCACTGGGCAGCCAGGTGACCTTCCAATGACTTTGATCTGCCTAACTGTGCATTGTGACATCATAACACTGCACTGGTCACCCAGGTGACAGGCCCTTGTCTGTGATCTGCCCAAGGAGGCATTGTGACATCATAACTCTATACTGGTGACCCAGGTGACAGGCCCTTATCTGTGATCTGCCTAAGGAGGCATTGTGATATCATAAATCTGCAATGGTCACCCAGGTGAGAGGCCTGTGTCTGTGATCTGGCTAAGGGCAATTGTGACATCGTAACTCTGCACTGGTCACCCAGTTAACTGGACCTTCTCTGTCATCCGCCTAAGGGGACATTGTGATATTATAATTCTGCAGTGTGCACCCAGGTGACAGGCCCTTGTCGCTGATCTTCCTATGTGGCCATTGTGTCATCATAACTCTGCACTGGACACCCAGGTGACAGGCCCTTGTCAGTGATCTGCCAAAGGCGACATTGTGACATCATAAGTCTGCACTATTCACCCATGTGACAGGCCCATGTCTGTGATCTGCCTAAGGTGCATTGTGACATCATAACTCTGCACTGGGAACCTAGGTGAGAGGTCTTTGTCTGAGATCTGCCTAAGGGTTAATTGTGACATCATAACTCTGCACTGGTCACCCAGGTGACAGGCCCTTGTCTGTGATCTGCCTAAGGGGGCACTGTGACATGATAAATCTGCACTAGTCAAGCAGTTGACAGGCCCAGGTCTGTGATCTCCCTAAAGGGCATTGTGACATCATAACTCTGCACTGGATACCCAGGTGACAGGACATTGTCTGTGATCTGCCTAACGGGGCATTGTGACATCATAAGTCTGCAATAGGCACCCAGCTGACAGGCCCTTGACTGTGATCTGCATAAGGGGACATTGTGACATCATAATTCTGTACTTGTCACCCAGGTGACAGGCCCTTGTCTCAGATCTGCCTAAGGGGGCATGGTGACATCATAAGTCTGCACTAGTCACCCAGGTGACAGGCCCTTGTCTGTGATCTGCCTAAGGGGCATTGTGACATCATAACTCTGCACTTGTTACCCAGGTGAAAAGACGTTGTCTGTGATCTGCGTATGGGGGCATTGTGACATCATAACATTGCACTGGTCACCTGGTGAGAGGCCTTTGTCTGTGATCTGCCTAAGGGGGCATTGTGACATCATAAACCTGCACTGCTCACACAGGTGACAGGCCCTTGTTTGTGATCTGTCTGAGGGGGCATTCTGACATCATAACTCTGCACTGGTCACCCAGGTGACAGGCCCTTGTCTGTGATCTGCCTTAGACGTCATTTTGACATCATAACTCTGTACTGGTCACCCAGGTGACAGGCGCTTGTCTGTAATCTGCCTAAGGGGGCATTGTGACATAAGAAGTCTGCACTAGTCACCCAGGTGACAGGCCCTTGTCTGTGATCTACCTAAGGGGCATTGTGGCATCATAAATCTGCACTGGTTACCCAGGTGACTGGACGTTTTCTGTGATCTCCCTAAGGGGCATTGTGACATCATAACTCTCTACGGGTCACCCAGGTGACAGGCCATTATCTGTGATCTGCCTAAGGGGGCATTATGACATCATACTTCTGCAATGGACACCCAGGTGACAGGACCTGGTCTGTGGTCTGCCTAAGGGGCATTGAGACATCGTAAATCTGCACTGGTCACCCAGATGACAGGACCTTGTCTGTGATCTGCATAAGGGGGCATTGTGACATCTTAACTCTGCAGTGTTCATCCTGGTGTCAGGCTCTTGTCTGTGATCTGCCTAAGGGGGTATTGGGACATCATAATTCCGCACTGGACATCAAGGTGACAGGCCACTGTCTGTGAATTGCGTATGGGGGCATTGTGACATCATTACACAGCACTGGTCACCTGGTGAGAGGCCTTTGACTGTGATCTGCCTAAGGGGGCATTGTGACATCGTAAATCTGTACTGGTCACCCAGTTGACAGGCCCTTGTCTGTAATCTCCCTAAGGGGGCATTGCGGCATCATAAATCGGCACTGGTTACCCAGGTGACAGGACGTTGTCTGTGATCTCCCTAAGGGGGCATTGTGACATCATAACTCTGCACTGGGCACCCAGGTGACAGGCCCTTGTCTGTGATCTGCCTAAGGGGGCATTGTGACATCATAAGTCTGCACTAGTCACCCAGGTGACAGGCCCTTATCACTGATCTGCCTAAGGGGCATTGTGACATCATAACTCTGCACTGGGAACCCTGGTGAGAGGTCTTTGTCTGAGATCTGCCTAAGGGTGTATTGTGACATCATAACTCAGCACTGGTCACCCAGGTGACAGGCCCTTGTCTGTGATCTGCCTAAGAGGGCATTGTGACATCAAAAATCTGCACTAATCAACCAGTTGACAGGCCCAGGTCTGTGATCTCCCTAAGAGTCATTGTAACATCATAACTCTGCACTGGTTGCCCAGGTGACAGGCCCTTGTTGGTGATCTGTCTAAGGGGCATTGTGACATCATAACTCTGCACTGGGAACCCAGGTGAGAGGTCTTTGTCTGAGATCTACCTAAGGGTGTATTGTGACATCATAACTCTGCAGTGGGAACCCAGGTGAGAGGCCCTTGTCTCTGATCTGCCTAAGGGGGTATTGTGACATCATAATTCTGCACTGGTCACCCAGGTGACAGGCCACGGTCTGTGATCTGCCTTCGGGGCCATTGTGACATCATAACACTGCACTGGTCACCCTGGTGACAGGCCTTTGTGTGTGATCTGCCTAAGGGGGCATTGTGACATCATAAGTCTGCAGAATTCATCCAGGTGACAGGTCCTTGTCTGTGATCTGCCTAAGGGGCATTGTGACATCGTAACTCTGCACGGGTCACCCAGGTGACAAGACTTTGTCTGTCATCTGCCTAAGGGGGCATTGTGACATCACCACTCTGCAGTGGGCATCCAGGTGACAGGCCCCAGTCTGTGATCTGCCTTAGGGGTCATTGTGACATCATAAGACTGTACTGGGTACCCAGCTGACAGGCCCTTGTCTGTGATCTGCCTAAGGGGGCATTGTGACATCATAAGTCTGCACTGGTCACCCAGGAGACAGGCCCTTCTCTGTGATCTACGTTAGGGGCATTGTGACATCATAAGTCTGCACTGGGCACCCAGGTGGGAGGCCTATTTCTGAAATCTGCCTAAGGGTCCATTGTGACATCATAACTCTGCACGGGTCACCCAGGTTACAGGCGCTTGTCTGTGAACTGCCTAAGGTGGCATTGTGACCCCATAAATCTACACTAGTCAACCAGATGACAGGCCCTTGTCTGTGATCTGCCTAAGAGGGCATTGTGACAACATAAGTCTGCACTAGTCACCCAGGTGACAGGCCCTTGTCTGTGATCTGCCTAAGGGGGTATTGTGACATCATAACTCTGCACTGGTCACCCAGGTGACAGGCCCTTGTCTGTGACCTGCCTAACGGGGAAGTGTGACATCATAAGTCTGCATTCGTCACCCAGGTGACAGGCACTTGTCTCTGATCTGCCTTAGGGGGCATTGTGACGTCATAACTCTGTACTGGGCAACCAGGTGACAGGCCCTTGTCTGTGATCTGCATAAGGGGGCATTGTGACATCATAAGTCTGCACTCGTCACCCAGGAGACAGGACCTTTTCTGTGATCTGCGTTAGGGGCATTGTGACATCATGAGTCTGCACTGGGCACCCAGGTGGGAGGTCTTTGTCTGAAATCTGCCTAAGGGTGCATTGTGACATCATAACTCTGCACTGGTCACCCAGGTGACAGGCCCTTGTCTGAGATATGCTTAAGGTGGTATTGTGCCATCATAACTCTGCACTAGTCACCCAGGTGACAGGCCCTTGTCTGTGATCTGCGTAAGGGGCATTGTGACATCATAACTCGGCACTGGGCACCCACGTGAGAGGCCTTTTTCTGTGATCTGCCTAAGTGGTATTGTGACATCATAACCCTGCACTGGTCACACAGGTGACAGGCCCTTGTGTGTGATCTGCCTGTGGGGGCATTGTGACATCATAACTCTGCACTGGTCACCCAGGTGACAGGCCCTTGTCTGTGATCTGCATAAGGGAGAATTGTGACCTCATCACTCTGTACTCGTCTCCCAGGTGACAGGCCCTTATCTGTGATCTGCTAAAAGGGTCATTGTGACATCATAACTCTGCACTGGGCCGCCAGGTGATGGTCCCTTGTCTGTGATCTGCCTAACGGGGCATTGTGACATCATAAGTCTGGACTAGTCACCCAGGTGACAGGCCCTTGTCTGTGATCTGCCTAAGGGGTGTTGTGACATCGTAACTCTGTACTGGTCTCTCAGGTGACAGGACCTTGACTGTGATCTGCCTAAGGGAGCATTGTGACATCATAACTCTGCACTGGGCACCCAGGTGAGAGGCCCTTGTCTGTGATCTGCCTGAGGGCGTATTGTGACATCATAATTCTGCACTGGTCACCCAGGTGACATGCCACTGTCTGTGATCCGCCTAAGGGGGAATTGTGACATCATAACTCTGCACTGGTCACCCTGGTGACAGGCCTTTGTTTGTGAACTGCCTAAGGGGGCACTGTGACATCATGACCCTGCACTGGTCAGACAGGTGACAGACCCTTGTGTTTGATCTGCCTGAGGGGGCATTGTGGTATCTTAACTCTGCACTGGTCACCCAGGTGAGAGGCCCTTGTCTGTGATCTGCCTGAGGGTGCATTGTGACATCATAAGCCTGCACTTTTCACCCTGGTGACAGGCCCTTGTCTGTGATGTGCCTAAGGCGGCATTGTGACATCATAACTCTGTACTGGTCACCCAGGTTACACACCCTTAACTGGGATCTGCCTAAGGGGTCATTGTGACATCATAACTCTCCACTGGGCACACAGTTGACATTCCCTTGTTTCTGATGTGCCTAAGGGGGTATTGTGACATCATAACTCTGCACTGGGCCGCCACGTGACCGGCCCTTGTCTTTGATCTGCCTAACGGTGCATTCTGACATCATTACTCTGCAGTGGTCACCCAGGTGACAGACCCTTGACTGTGATCTGCGTAAGGGGCATTGTGACGTCATAACTCTGCACTGGTCACCCACTTGACAGGCCACTGTCTGTGATCTGCCTAGGGGGGCATTGTGACATCATAACCCTGCACTGGTCACACAGGTTACAGGCCCTTGTGTGTGACCTGCCTTAGGGGGCATTGTGACATCATAACTCTGCACTAGCCACCCAGGTGACAGGCCCTTGTCTGTGATCTGCCTGAGAGTGCATTGTAACATCTTAACTCTGCACTCGTCACCCTAGTGACAGGGCCTTTTCTGTCATCTGCCTAAGGGGGCATTGTGACATCATAATTCTCGAATGGTCACCCAGGTGACAGGCCCTTGTCTATGATATTCTTAGGTGGGCATTGTGTCATCATAACTCAGCACTGGTCACCCAGGTGACAGGCCCTTCTGTGTGATCTGCCTGAGGGGGCATTGTGACATCATAACTTTGCACTGGTCACCCAGGTGACAGGCGCTTGCCTGTTGTCTGACTAAAGGGTATTGTGACACCATAACTCTGGACTGGTCACCCAGATGACAGGCCACTGTCCGTGATCTGCCTAAGGGGGCATTGTGACATCATGACTCTCCATTAGGCACCCAGGTGACAGGCCTTTGCTGTGATCTGCCTAAGGGTACACTGTGACATCATAACCCTGCACTGTTCACACAGGTGACAGGCCCTTGTGTGTGATCTGCCAGCGGGTGCATTGTGACATCATAACTCTGCACTGGTCACCCAGGTGACAGGCCCTTGTCTGTGATCTGCCTTAGGGGGAAGTGTGACATCATAAGTCTGCATTCGTCACCCAGGTGACAGGCACTTGTCTCTGATCTGCCTTAGGGGGCATTGTGACGTCATAACTCTGTACTGGGCAACCAGGTGACCGGCCCTTGTCTGTGATCTGCATAAGGGGGCATTGTGACATCATAAGTCTGCACTCGTCACCCAGGAGACAGGACCTTTTCTGTGATCTGCGTTAGGGGCATTGTGACATCATGAGTCTGCACTGGGCTCCCAGGTGGGAGGTCTTTGTCTGAAATCTGCCTAAGGGTGCATTGTGACATCATAACACTGCACTGGTCACCCAGGTGACAGGCCCTTGTCTGAGATCTGCTTAAGGTGGTATTGTGACATCATAACTCTGCACTAGTCACCCAGGTGACAGGCCCTTGTCTGTGATCTGCGTAAGGGGCATTGTGACATCATAACTCGGCACTGGTCACACAGGTGACAGGCCCTTGTGTGTGATCTGCCTGTGGGGGCATTGTGACATCATAACTATGCACTGGTCACCCAGGTGACAGGCCCTTGTCTGTGATCTGCATAAGGGAGCATTGTGACCTCATCACTCTGTACTCGTCACCCAGGTGACAGGCCCTTATCTGTGATCTGCTAAAGGGGTCATTGTGACATCATAACTCTGCACTGGGCCGCCAGATGATGGTCTCTTGTCTGTGATCTGCCTAACGGGGCATTGTGACATCATAAATCTGGACTAGTCACCCAGGTGACAGGCCCTTGTCTGTGATCTGCCTAAGGGGCGTTGTGACATCGTAACTCTGTACTGGTCACTCAGGTGACAGCACCTTGACTGTGATCTGCCTAAGGGAGCACTGTGACATCATAACTCTGCACTGGGCACCCAGGTGAGAGGCCCTTGTCTGTGATCTGCCTGAGGGCATATTGTGACATCATAATTCTGCACTGGTCACCCAGGTGACATGCCACTGTCTGTGATCCGCCTAAGGGGGAATTGTGACATCATAACTCTGCACTGGTCACCCTGGTGACAGGCCTTTGTCTGTGAACTGCCTAAGGGGGCACTGTGACATAATGACCCTGCACTGGTCAGACAGGTGACAGACCCTTGTGTTTGATCTGCCTGAGGGGGCATTGTGGTATCATAACTCTGCACTGGTCACCCAGGTGAGAGGCCCTTGTCTGTGATCTGCCTGAGGGTGCATTGTGACATCATAAGCCTGCACTTTTCACCCTGGTGACAGGCCCTTGTCTGTGATGTGCCTAAGGCGGCATTGTGACATCATAACTCTGTACTGGTCACCCAGGTTACACACCCTTAACTGGGATCTGCCTAAGGGGTCATTGTGACATCATAACTCTCCACTGGGCACACAGTTGACATTCCCTTGTTTCTGATGTGCCTAAGGGGGTATTGTGACATCATAACTCTGCACTGGGCCGCCACGTGACCGGCCCTTGTCTTTGATCTGCCTAACGGTGCATTCTGACATCATAACTCTGCAATGGTCACCCAGGTGACAGACCCTTGACTGTGATCTGCGTAAGGGGCATTGTGACGTCATAACTCTGCACTGGTCACCCAGGTGACAGGCCACTGTCTGTGATCTGCCTAGGGGGGCATTGTGACATCATAACCCTGCACTGGTCACACAGGTGACAGGCCCTTGGGTGTGATCTGCCTTAGGGGGCGTTCTGACATCATTACTCTGCACTAGCCACCCAGGTGACAGGCCCTTGTCTGTGATCTGCCTGAGAGTGCACTTTAACATCTTAACTCTGCACTCGGCACCCTAGTGACAGGGCCTTTTCTGTCATCTGCCTAAGGGGGCATTGTGACATCATAATTCTCCAATGGTCACCCAGGTGACAGGCCCTTGTCTATGATATTCTTAGGTGGGCATTGTGTCATCATAACTCTGCACTGGTCACCCAGGTGAGAGGCCCTTCTGTGTGATCTGCCTGAGGGGGCATTGTGACATCATAACTTTGCACTGGTCACCCAGGTGACAGGCCCTTGCCTGTTGTCTGACTAAAGGGCATTGTGACACCATAACTCTGGACTGGTCTTCCAGATGACAGGCCACTGTCCGTGATCTGCCTAAGGGGGCATTGTGACATCATGACTCTCCATTAGGCACCCAGGTGACAGGCCTTTGCTGTGATCTGCCTAAGGGTACACTGTGACATCATAACCCTGCACTGTTCACACAGGTGACAGGCCCTTGTGTGTGATCTGCCTGCGGGTGCATTGTGACATCATAACTCTGCACTGGTCCCCCAGGTGACAGGCCCCTCTCCGTGAACTTCCTAGGTGGGCATTGTGTGATCATAACCCTGTACTGGACACCCAGGTGACAGGCCCTTGTCTGTTATCTGCCTACATGGGCATTGTCACATCATAACCCTGCAGTGGTCACCCAGGTGACACGCCCATGTCGGTGATCTGTCTAAGGGGCATTGTGACATATTAAGTCTGCACTAGTCACCCAGGTTACCGACACTTTTCTGTGATCTGCCTAAGGGGCATTGTTACATCATAACTCTGCACTGGGCACCCAGGTGAGAGGCCTTTGTCTGTGATCTGCGTAAGGGGGCATTGTGACATCATAAGTCTGCACTAGTCACCCAGGTGACAGGCAATTGTCTGTGATCTGCCAATGGGGCTTTGTGATATCATAACTCTGCAATGGTTACCCTGGTGAAAGGACCTTGTCTCTGATCTGCTAAGTGGGCATTGTTACATCGTAACTCTGCATTGGGCACCCTGGTGAGAGGCTCTTGTCTGTGACCTGCCTAAGGGGGTATTGTGACATCATAATTCTACACTGGTCACCCACGTGACAGGCCACTTACTGTGATCTGCATAAGTGGTCATTGTGACACCATAACTCTGCACTGGTCACCATGGTGACATGCCTTTGTCTGTGATCTGCCTAAGGGGGCATTGTGACATCATAACACTGCACTGGTGTCACAGGGGACAGGCCCTTGTGTGTTATCTCCCTGAGGGGGCATTGTGACATCATAACTCTGCACTGTGCACCCTGGTGACAGTCTCTTGTCTGTGATCTGACTAAAGGAGTATTGTGACATCAAAACTCTGCACTGGTCACCCAGGAGACAGACCCTTGTCTGTGATCTGCCTAAGGGGGCATTGTGACATAATAATACTGCAATGGTCACCAAGGTGACAGGCCCTTGTCTGTTATCTGTGTAAGGGGCATTGTGACACCATAACCCTGCACTGGTCACCCAGGTGACAAGATCTTGTCTGTGATCTGCCAAAAGGGGCATTCTGACATCATAACTCTGCACTGGGCAGCCAGGTGACCTTCTCTTGTCTTTCATCTGCCTAACTGTGCATTGTGACATCATAACCCTGCACAGGTCACCCAGGTGACAGGCCCTTGTCTGTGATCTGCCCAAGGAGGCATTGTGACATCATAACTCTGTACTGGTCACCCAGGTGACAGGCCCTTATCTGTGATCTGCCTAAGGAGGCATTGTGATATAATTCTGCAATGGTCACCTAGGTGAGAGGCCCGTGTCTGTGATCTGCCTAAGGGGGCATTGTGACATGATAAGTCTGCACTGGTCACCCAGGTGACAGACCCTTGTTGTGATCTGCCTAAGGGAGTATTGTGATATCAAAACTCTGCACTGGTCACACAGGTAACAGGACCTTGTGTGTGACCTGCCTGAGGGGGCATTGTGACATCATAACTCTGCTCTGGTCACCCTGGTGACAAGCCCTTGTCTGTGATCTGCCTGAGGGTGCATTGTGACATCACAACTCTGCACTGGTCACCCACGTGACAGGCTCTTGTCTGTGATCTGCCTCGGGGGGCATTCTGACATCATAAATCTGTACTGGTCACACAGGTGACAGGCCCTTCTCTGTGATATGCCTAAGGGGGCATTTTTACATCATAACCCTGCACTGGGCACCCAGGTGACAATCCCTTGTCTGTGATCTGCCTAAAGGCATTTTGTGACACCAAAACTCTGCACTGGGCAGCCAGATGACCGGCCCTTGACTTTGGTCTGCCTAAGGGGGCATTGTGAGATCATAACTCTCTACTGGTCAACCAGGTGGCAGGCCCTGGTCTGTGATTTGCCTAAGGGGGCATTGTGACATCATAACTCGGCACTGGGCACCCACGTGAGAGGCCTTTTTCTGTGATCTGCCTAAGTGGTATTGTGACATCATAACCCTGCACTGGTCACACAGGTGACAGGCCCTTGTGTGTGATCTGCCTGTGGGGGCATTGTGACATCATAACTCTGCACTGGTCACCCAGGTGACAGGCCCTTGTCTGTGATCTGCATAAGGGAGAATTGTGACCTCATCACTCTGTACTCGTCTCCCAGGTGACAGGCCCTTATCTGTGATCTGCTAAAAGGGTCATTGTGACATCATAACTCTGCACTGGGCCGCCAGGTGATGGTCCCTTGTCTGTGATCTGCCTAACGGGGCATTGTGACATCATAAGTCTGGACTAGTCACCCAGGTGACAGGCCCTTGTCTGTGATCTGCCTAAGGGGTGTTGTGACATCGTAACTCTGTACTGGTCTCTCAGGTGACAGGACCTTGACTGTGATCTGCCTAAGGGAGCATTGTGACATCATAACTCTGCACTGGGCACCCAGGTGAGAGGCCCTTGTCTGTGATCTGCCTGAGGGCGTATTGTGACATCATAATTCTGCACTGGTCACCCAGGTGACATGCCACTGTCTGTGATCCGCCTAAGGGGGAATTGTGACATCATAACTCTGCACTGGTCACCCTGGTGACAGGCCTTTGTTTGTGAACTGCCTAAGGGGGCACTGTGACATCATGACCCTGCACTGGTCAGACAGGTGACAGACCCTTGTGTTTGATCTGCCTGAGGGGGCATTGTGGTATCTTAACTCTGCACTGGTCACCCAGGTGAGAGGCCCTTGTCTGTGATCTGCCTGAGGGTGCATTGTGACATCATAAGCCTGCACTTTTCACCCTGGTGACAGGCCCTTGTCTGTGATGTGCCTAAGGCGGCATTGTGACATCATAACTCTGTACTGGTCACCCAGGTTACACACCCTTAACTGGGATCTGCCTAAGGGGTCATTGTGACATCATAACTCTCCACTGGGCACACAGTTGACATTCCCTTGTTTCTGATGTGCCTAAGGGGGTATTGTGACATCATAACTCTGCACTGGGCCGCCACGTGACCGGCCCTTGTCTTTGATCTGCCTAACGGTGCATTCTGACATCATTACTCTGCAGTGGTCACCCAGGTGACAGACCCTTGACTGTGATCTGCGTAAGGGGCATTGTGACGTCATAACTCTGCACTGGTCACCCACTTGACAGGCCACTGTCTGTGATCTGCCTAGGGGGGCATTGTGACATCATAACCCTGCACTGGTCACACAGGTTACAGGCCCTTGTGTGTGACCTGCCTTAGGGGGCATTGTGACATCATAACTCTGCACTAGCCACCCAGGTGACAGGCCCTTGTCTGTGATCTGCCTGAGAGTGCATTGTAACATCTTAACTCTGCACTCGTCACCCTAGTGACAGGGCCTTTTCTGTCATCTGCCTAAGGGGGCATTGTGACATCATAATTCTCGAATGGTCACCCAGGTGACAGGCCCTTGTCTATGATATTCTTAGGTGGGCATTGTGTCATCATAACTCAGCACTGGTCACCCAGGTGACAGGCCCTTCTGTGTGATCTGCCTGAGGGGGCATTGTGACATCATAACTTTGCACTGGTCACCCAGGTGACAGGCGCTTGCCTGTTGTCTGACTAAAGGGTATTGTGACACCATAACTCTGGACTGGTCACCCAGATGACAGGCCACTGTCCGTGATCTGCCTAAGGGGGCATTGTGACATCATGACTCTCCATTAGGCACCCAGGTGACAGGCCTTTGCTGTGATCTGCCTAAGGGTACACTGTGACATCATAACCCTGCACTGTTCACACAGGTGACAGGCCCTTGTGTGTGATCTGCCAGCGGGTGCATTGTGACATCATAACTCTGCACTGGTCACCCAGGTGACAGGCCCTTGTCTGTGATCTGCCTTAGGGGGAAGTGTGACATCATAAGTCTGCATTCGTCACCCAGGTGACAGGCACTTGTCTCTGATCTGCCTTAGGGGGCATTGTGACGTCATAACTCTGTACTGGGCAACCAGGTGACCGGCCCTTGTCTGTGATCTGCATAAGGGGGCATTGTGACATCATAAGTCTGCACTCGTCACCCAGGAGACAGGACCTTTTCTGTGATCTGCGTTAGGGGCATTGTGACATCATGAGTCTGCACTGGGCTCCCAGGTGGGAGGTCTTTGTCTGAAATCTGCCTAAGGGTGCATTGTGACATCATAACACTGCACTGGTCACCCAGGTGACAGGCCCTTGTCTGAGATCTGCTTAAGGTGGTATTGTGACATCATAACTCTGCACTAGTCACCCAGGTGACAGGCCCTTGTCTGTGATCTGCGTAAGGGGCATTGTGACATCATAACTCGGCACTGGTCACACAGGTGACAGGCCCTTGTGTGTGATCTGCCTGTGGGGGCATTGTGACATCATAACTATGCACTGGTCACCCAGGTGACAGGCCCTTGTCTGTGATCTGCATAAGGGAGCATTGTGACCTCATCACTCTGTACTCGTCACCCAGGTGACAGGCCCTTATCTGTGATCTGCTAAAGGGGTCATTGTGACATCATAACTCTGCACTGGGCCGCCAGATGATGGTCTCTTGTCTGTGATCTGCCTAACGGGGCATTGTGACATCATAAATCTGGACTAGTCACCCAGGTGACAGGCCCTTGTCTGTGATCTGCCTAAGGGGCGTTGTGACATCGTAACTCTGTACTGGTCACTCAGGTGACAGCACCTTGACTGTGATCTGCCTAAGGGAGCACTGTGACATCATAACTCTGCACTGGGCACCCAGGTGAGAGGCCCTTGTCTGTGATCTGCCTGAGGGCATATTGTGACATCATAATTCTGCACTGGTCACCCAGGTGACATGCCACTGTCTGTGATCCGCCTAAGGGGGAATTGTGACATCATAACTCTGCACTGGTCACCCTGGTGACAGGCCTTTGTCTGTGAACTGCCTAAGGGGGCACTGTGACATAATGACCCTGCACTGGTCAGACAGGTGACAGACCCTTGTGTTTGATCTGCCTGAGGGGGCATTGTGGTATCATAACTCTGCACTGGTCACCCAGGTGAGAGGCCCTTGTCTGTGATCTGCCTGAGGGTGCATTGTGACATCATAAGCCTGCACTTTTCACCCTGGTGACAGGCCCTTGTCTGTGATGTGCCTAAGGCGGCATTGTGACATCATAACTCTGTACTGGTCACCCAGGTTACACACCCTTAACTGGGATCTGCCTAAGGGGTCATTGTGACATCATAACTCTCCACTGGGCACACAGTTGACATTCCCTTGTTTCTGATGTGCCTAAGGGGGTATTGTGACATCATAACTCTGCACTGGGCCGCCACGTGACCGGCCCTTGTCTTTGATCTGCCTAACGGTGCATTCTGACATCATAACTCTGCAATGGTCACCCAGGTGACAGACCCTTGACTGTGATCTGCGTAAGGGGCATTGTGACGTCATAACTCTGCACTGGTCACCCAGGTGACAGGCCACTGTCTGTGATCTGCCTAGGGGGGCATTGTGACATCATAACCCTGCACTGGTCACACAGGTGACAGGCCCTTGGGTGTGATCTGCCTTAGGGGGCGTTCTGACATCATTACTCTGCACTAGCCACCCAGGTGACAGGCCCTTGTCTGTGATCTGCCTGAGAGTGCACTTTAACATCTTAACTCTGCACTCGGCACCCTAGTGACAGGGCCTTTTCTGTCATCTGCCTAAGGGGGCATTGTGACATCATAATTCTCCAATGGTCACCCAGGTGACAGGCCCTTGTCTATGATATTCTTAGGTGGGCATTGTGTCATCATAACTCTGCACTGGTCACCCAGGTGAGAGGCCCTTCTGTGTGATCTGCCTGAGGGGGCATTGTGACATCATAACTTTGCACTGGTCACCCAGGTGACAGGCCCTTGCCTGTTGTCTGACTAAAGGGCATTGTGACACCATAACTCTGGACTGGTCTTCCAGATGACAGGCCACTGTCCGTGATCTGCCTAAGGGGGCATTGTGACATCATGACTCTCCATTAGGCACCCAGGTGACAGGCCTTTGCTGTGATCTGCCTAAGGGTACACTGTGACATCATAACCCTGCACTGTTCACACAGGTGACAGGCCCTTGTGTGTGATCTGCCTGCGGGTGCATTGTGACATCATAACTCTGCACTGGTCCCCCAGGTGACAGGCCCCTCTCCGTGAACTTCCTAGGTGGGCATTGTGTGATCATAACCCTGTACTGGACACCCAGGTGACAGGCCCTTGTCTGTTATCTGCCTACATGGGCATTGTCACATCATAACCCTGCAGTGGTCACCCAGGTGACACGCCCATGTCGGTGATCTGTCTAAGGGGCATTGTGACATATTAAGTCTGCACTAGTCACCCAGGTTACCGACACTTTTCTGTGATCTGCCTAAGGGGCATTGTTACATCATAACTCTGCACTGGGCACCCAGGTGAGAGGCCTTTGTCTGTGATCTGCGTAAGGGGGCATTGTGACATCATAAGTCTGCACTAGTCACCCAGGTGACAGGCAATTGTCTGTGATCTGCCAATGGGGCTTTGTGATATCATAACTCTGCAATGGTTACCCTGGTGAAAGGACCTTGTCTCTGATCTGCTAAGTGGGCATTGTTACATCGTAACTCTGCATTGGGCACCCTGGTGAGAGGCTCTTGTCTGTGACCTGCCTAAGGGGGTATTGTGACATCATAATTCTACACTGGTCACCCACGTGACAGGCCACTTACTGTGATCTGCATAAGTGGTCATTGTGACACCATAACTCTGCACTGGTCACCATGGTGACATGCCTTTGTCTGTGATCTGCCTAAGGGGGCATTGTGACATCATAACACTGCACTGGTGTCACAGGGGACAGGCCCTTGTGTGTTATCTCCCTGAGGGGGCATTGTGACATCATAACTCTGCACTGTGCACCCTGGTGACAGTCTCTTGTCTGTGATCTGACTAAAGGAGTATTGTGACATCAAAACTCTGCACTGGTCACCCAGGAGACAGACCCTTGTCTGTGATCTGCCTAAGGGGGCATTGTGACATAATAATACTGCAATGGTCACCAAGGTGACAGGCCCTTGTCTGTTATCTGTGTAAGGGGCATTGTGACACCATAACCCTGCACTGGTCACCCAGGTGACAAGATCTTGTCTGTGATCTGCCAAAAGGGGCATTCTGACATCATAACTCTGCACTGGGCAGCCAGGTGACCTTCTCTTGTCTTTCATCTGCCTAACTGTGCATTGTGACATCATAACCCTGCACAGGTCACCCAGGTGACAGGCCCTTGTCTGTGATCTGCCCAAGGAGGCATTGTGACATCATAACTCTGTACTGGTCACCCAGGTGACAGGCCCTTATCTGTGATCTGCCTAAGGAGGCATTGTGATATAATTCTGCAATGGTCACCTAGGTGAGAGGCCCGTGTCTGTGATCTGCCTAAGGGGGCATTGTGACATGATAAGTCTGCACTGGTCACCCAGGTGACAGACCCTTGTTGTGATCTGCCTAAGGGAGTATTGTGATATCAAAACTCTGCACTGGTCACACAGGTAACAGGACCTTGTGTGTGACCTGCCTGAGGGGGCATTGTGACATCATAACTCTGCTCTGGTCACCCTGGTGACAAGCCCTTGTCTGTGATCTGCCTGAGGGTGCATTGTGACATCACAACTCTGCACTGGTCACCCACGTGACAGGCTCTTGTCTGTGATCTGCCTCGGGGGGCATTCTGACATCATAAATCTGTACTGGTCACACAGGTGACAGGCCCTTCTCTGTGATATGCCTAAGGGGGCATTTTTACATCATAACCCTGCACTGGGCACCCAGGTGACAATCCCTTGTCTGTGATCTGCCTAAAGGCATTTTGTGACACCAAAACTCTGCACTGGGCAGCCAGATGACCGGCCCTTGACTTTGGTCTGCCTAAGGGGGCATTGTGAGATCATAACTCTCTACTGGTCAACCAGGTGGCAGGCCCTGGTCTGTGATTTGCCTAAGGGGGCATTGTGACATCATAACTCTGCACTGGGCTTCCAGGTGACTGTCCCTTGTCTGTGACGTTCGAAGGGGGTATTGTGACAACATAACTCTGCAGTGGTCACCCATGTTACAGGCCTTTGTCAGTGATCTGCCTAAAGGGACATTGTGACATCATAACCCTGCACTGGGCAACCAGGTGACATGCCCTTGTCTGTGATCTGCCTAAGCGGGCATTATGACATCAAAACTCTGCACTGGTCTCCCAGGTGACAGGCCCTTATCTGTGATCTGCATAAGGGGGCATTCTGACATCATAACTCTGTACTGGTCACCCAGGTGACAGGCCCTTATCTGTGATCTCCCAAGGGGTCATTTTGACATCATAACTCTGGACTGGGCACCCAGCTGACAGTCCCTTGTCTGTGATCTGCCTAAGGGGGCATTGAGATATAACTCTGCACTGGGCACCCATGTGACAGATCCTTGTTTGTGATCTGCACAAGGGGGCATTGTGACATCATAACCCTAAACTGGTCACCCAGGTGAAAGACCCCTGTGTTTGATCTGCCAAAGGGGCCATTGTGACATCACAACTCTGTACTTGACACCCAGGTGTCATACCCTTGTCTGTGATCTGCCTAAGGGGGAATTGTGACATCATAATTCTGCAGTGGTCACACAGGTGACAGACCCTTGTCTGTGATCTGCCTAAGGGGGCATTGTGACATCAAAATTCTGCAATGGTCACCCACGGTGACAGGCCCTTGTCTGTGATCTTCCTAAGTGGGCATTTTGTAATCATAACGCTGCACTGGACAACCAGGTGACAGGCCCCTGTCTGTGATCTGCCTAAGGGGGTATTGTGACATCATAAGTCTGAATTAGTCACCCAGGAGACAGGCCCTTGTCTGTGATCCGCCTAAGGGGCATTGTGACATCATAATTGTGCACTGGGCACCCAGGTGAGAGGCCTTTGTCTCTGATCTGCCTGAGGGAGTATTGTGACATCATAAATCTGCACTGTTCACACAGGTGACAGGCCCTGCTGTGTGATCTGCCTGAGGGGGCATTGTGACATCATAACCCTGCACTTGTCACCCAGGTGACAGGCCCTTGTCTGTGATCTGCCTAAGGGGTCATTGCGACATCATAAATCTGCATTGGGCACCCAGGTGACAGTCACTTGTCTGTGATCTGCCTAAGGGAGTATTGTGACATCATAACTCTGCACTTGTCACGCAGTTGACAGACCCTTGTCTGTGATCTGCCTAAGGGAGTATTGTGACATCATAACTCTGCACTGGTTACCCTGCTGACAGACCTTTGTCTGTGATCTTCCTAAGGGGGCATTGTGACTTCATAACACTGCACTGGTCACACAGGTGACAGGTACTTGTGTGTGATCTGCCTGAGGTGGCATTGTGACATCATAACTCTGCACTGGTCACCCAGGTGACAGGACCTTGATTGTGATCTACCTGAGGGAGAATTGTGACATCATAACTCTGCACACGTCACCAAGGTGACAGGCCCTTTTGTGTGATTTGCCTAAGGGGGCATTGTGACATCATAACTCTGCACTGGGCACCCAGGCGACAGACCTTTATGTGTGATCTGCCTAAGGGGGCATTGTGACATCATAACGCTGTTCTGGTCACCCAGGTGACAGGCCCTTTTCTGTTGTCTGCCTAAGGGGTCATTGTGACATCATAACTCTGCACTGGTCACCCAGGTCTCAGGCCCTTGTCTGTTTTCTGCCTAAGGGAGCTTTGTGACCCCATAACTCTGCACTGGGCACCCAGGTGGGAGGCCCTTGTCTGTGATCTGCCTAAGGGGGTATTGTGACATCATAATTCTGCCCTAGTCACCCAGGTGACAGGCCCTTGTCTGTGATCTGCCTAAGGGGCATTGGGACATCATAACTCTGCACTTTTTACCCAGGTGACAGGAAATTGTCTGTGATCTGCCTAAGGGCGCATTGTGACATCATAACTCTGCACTGGGAACCCAGTTGACAGGCCCTTGACTGTCATCTGCCTAAGGGGGCATTGTGACATCATAACTCTGCACTGGACACTGAGGTGAGAGGCCCTTGTCTCTGATCTGCCTAAGGGGGTATTGTGACATCATAATTCTGCACTGGTCACCCTGGTGACAGGCAACTGACTGTGATCTGCCTAAGGGGGCATTGTGACATCATAACTCTGCACTGGTCTCCCATGTGACAGGCCTTGGTCTGTGATCTCCCTAAGGGCCACTGTGACATCATAACCCTACACTGGTCACACAGGTGACAGGCCCTTGTATGTGATCTGCCTGAGGGGCATTGTGACGTCACAATTCTGCACTGGGCACGCAGCTGACAGTCCCTTGTCTTTGATCTGCCTAAGGCAGTACTGTGGCATCATAACTCTGCACTGGTCACCCAGGTGACATAACACTGTTTGTGATCTGCCTAAGGTGGCATTGTGACGTCATAATTCAGCAATGGTCACCCAGGTGACAGGCCCTTGTCTGTGATTTGCATAAGGGCATTGTGACATCATAACTCTGCACTGGACACCCAGGTGACATGCCCTTTTTTGTGATCTGCCTAAGGGGGCATTGGAACATCATAACACTGCACTGGTCACCCTGGTGACAGGGCCTTGTCTGTGATCTGCTGAGGGGGAATTGTGACATCATAACTCTGCACTGTTCACCCAGGTGACAGACCCTTGTCTGTGATCAGCCTGAGGGGGCATTGTGACATCATAACTCTGCACTGGTCACCGTGGGGACAGAACATTGTCTGTGATCTGCCAAAGGGGTGATTGTGACATCATAACTCTGCACTGGTCACACAGGTGACAGGCCCTTGTCTGTGAACTGCATAATTGGGCATTGTGAAATCATAACTCTGCACTGGTCACCAAGGTGAGAGACCCTTGTCTGTGATCTGCCTAAGGGGGCCGTGTGACATCATAACTGTGCACTGATCACCCAGGTGACAGAACCTTGTCTGTGATCTGTCTAAGAGGGAATTGTGACATCATGACTCTGCAATGGTCACCCAGGTGACAGACCCTTGTCTGTGATCTGCCTAAGGGAGCAATGTGACTTCATAATACTGCAATGGTCAAGCTGGTGACAGTCCCTTGTCTGTGATCTTCCTAAGTGGGCATTTTGTCATCATAACCCTGCACTGGGCACCCAGGTGTCAGGCCCTTGTCTGTGATCTGCTGAAGGGGGCATTGTGACATCATAACTGTGCACTTGTCACCCAGGTGACACGCCTTTTTCTGTTATCTGCCTAAGGGGGCATTGTGACATCATAACTCTGCACTGGTCACCCAGGTGACAGGCCGTTGTCAGTTATCTGCCTAAGGGGGCATTGTGATATCAGAAGTCTGCACTAGTCACCGAGGAGACAGACCCTTGTCTGTGATCTGCCTAAGGGTGTATTGTGACATCTTAACACTGCACTGGTCACCCAGGTGACAGGCCACTGACTCTGATCTGCCTAAGTGGGCATTGTGACATCATAACTCTGCACTGTTCACCCTGGTGACAGGCCTTTGTCTCTGATCTGCCTAAGGGGGTATTGTGACATCATAATTCTGCACTGGTCACCCTGGTGACAGGCAACTGACTGTGATCTGCCTAAGGGGGCATTGTGACATCATAACTCTGCACTGGTCTCCCATGTGACAGGCCTTGGTCTGTGATCTCCCTAAGGGCCACTGTGACATCATAACCCTACACTGGTCACACAGGTGACAGGCCCTTGTATGTGATCTGCCTGAGGGGCATTGTGACGTCACAATTCTACACTGGGCACGCAGCTGACAGTCCCTTGTCTTTGATCTGCCTAAGGCAGTACTGTGGCATCATAACTCTGCACTGGTCACCCAGGTGACATAACACTGTTTGTGATCTGCCTAAGGTGGCATTGTGACGTCATAATTCAGCAATGGTCACCCAGGTGACAGGCCCTTGTCTGTGATTTGCATAAGGGCATTGTGACATCATAACTCTGCACTGGACACCCAGGTGACATGCCCTTTTTTGTGATCTGCCTAAGGGGGCATTGGAACATCATAACACTGCACTGGTCACCCTGGTGACAGGGCCTTGTCTGTGATCTGCTGAGGGGGCATTGTGACATCATAACTCTGCACTGTTCACCCAGGTGACAGACCCTTGTCTGTGATCAGCCTGAGGGGGCATTGTGACATCATAACTCTGCACTGGTCACCGTGGGGACAGAACATTGTCTGTGATCTGCCAAAGGGGTGATTGTGACATCATAACTCTGCACTGGTCACACAGGTGACAGGCCCTTGTCTGTGAACTGCATAATTGGGCATTGTGAAATCATAACTCTGCACTGGTCACCAAGGTGAGAGACCCTTGTCTGTGATCTGCCTAAGGGGGCCGTGTGACATCATAACTGTGCACTGATCACCCAGGTGACAGAACCTTGTCTGTGATCTGTCTAAGAGGGAATTGTGACATCATGACTCTGCAGTGGTCACCCAGGTGACAGACCCTTGTCTGTGATCTGCCTAAGGGAGCAATGTGACTTCATAATACTGCAATGGTCAAGCTGGTGACAGTCCCTTGTCTGTGATCTTCCTAAGTGGGCATTTTGTCATCATAACCCTGCACTGGGCACCCAGGTGTCAGGCCCTTGTCTGTGATCTGCTGAAGGGGGCATTGTGACATCATAACTGTGCACTTGTCACCCAGGTGACACGCCTTTTTCTGTTATCTGCCTAAGGGGGCATTGTGACATCATAACTCTGCACTGGTCACCCAGGTGACAGGCCGTTGTCAGTTATCTGCCTAAGGGGGCATTGTGATATCAGAAGTCTGCACTAGTCACCGAGGAGACAGACCCTTGTCTGTGATCTGCCTAAGGGTGTATTGTGACATCTTAACACTGCACTGGTCACCCAGGTGACAGGCCACTGACTCTGATCTGCCTAAGTGGGCATTGTGACATCATAACTCTGCACTGTTCACCCTGGTGACAGGCCTTTGTCTCTGATCTGCCTAAGGGGGCATTGTGACATCATAACTCTGCCCTGGTCACCCAGGTAACAGGCCCTTCTGTGTGATCTGCATAAGGGGGCATTGTGACAGCATAACTCTGTACTGGACACCCAGGTGACAAGCCCTTATCTGTGATCTGCCTAGGGGTTCATTGTGACATCTTCACTGTGCACTGGGCACCCAGGTGACATTCCTTTGTCTGTGATCTGCCTAAGGGGTTATTGTGACATCATAACTCTCCACTGGTCACCCAGGTGACAGACCCTTGTCTGTCATCTGCCTAAGGGGTCATTGTGACATCATAAGTCTGCACTAGTAACCCAGGTTACAGGCCCTTTTCTGTAATCTGCGTAATGGGCATTATGACATCATTACTCTGCTCTGGGCACCCAGGTGAGAGTCCCTTGTCTGTGATCTGCCTAAGGGGGTATTGTGACACCATAAGTCTGCACTGGGCGGCCAGGTGACCGGCCCTTGTCTTAGATCTGCCTAACGGTGCATTGTGAAATCATAACTGTGCACTGGGCACTGAGGTGAGGGGCCCTTGTCTGTGATCTGCCTAAGGGGTATTGTGACACCATAATTCTCCACTGGTCACCCTGGTCACAGACAACTGACTGTGATCTGCCTTAGGGGGTATTGTGACATCATAACTCTGCCCTGGTCACCCTTGTGACAGGCCTTTGTCTGTGATCTGCCTAAGGGGGCATTGTGACATCATAACCCTACACTGGTCACACAGGTGACAGGCCCTCTTGTGTGATCTGCCTGAGGGGCATTGTGACATCACAACTTTGATCTGGGCACGCAGCTGACAGTCCCTTGTCTTTGATCTCCCTAAGGGAGTATTGTGGCATCATAACTCTGCACTCGTCACCCAGGTGACATAACATTGTTTGTGATCTGCCTAAGGGGGCATTGTGACATCATAATTCAGCAATGGTCACACAGGTGACAGGTCCTTGTCTGTTACCTGTCTAAGGGGGCATTGTGTCAACGTAACTCTGCACTGGGTACCCAGGTGACAGGCCCTTGTCTGTGATTTGGTAAGGGGCATTTTGACATCATAACTCTGCACTGGAAACCCAGGTGACATGCCCTTTTTTGTGATCTGCCTAAGGGGGCATTGGAACATCATAACCCTGCACTGGTCACCCAGGTTACAGGGCCTTGTCTGTGATCTGCTAAGGGGGCATTGTGACATCATAACATTGCACTGGTCACCCAGGTGACAGTACCTTGTCTGTGATCTGCATAAGGGGGCATTGTGACAACATAACTGAACTGGTCACCCAGTTGACAGGCCCTTATCTGTGATCTGCCTAAGGGGGCATTGTGACATCATAATTCTGCACTGGTCACCCAGGTGACAGGCCCTTGTCTGTGATCTGCTTAAGGGGGCATTGTGACATCATAAGTCTGCATTAGTCACCCAGGAGACAAGCCCTTGTCTGTGATCTGCCTAAGGGGCATTGTGACATCATAATTCTATACTGGGCACCCAGGTGATGAGCCTTTGTCTGTGATCTGCCTATGGTGGTATTCTTACATCATAAATCTGCACTGGTCACCCAGGTGACAGGCCCCTGTCTGTGATTGGCCTAAGGGGGCTTTGTGATATCATAAGTCTGCACTAGTCACCCAGGTGACAGGCCCTTGTCTGTGATCTGCCAAAGGGAGTATTGTGACATCATAACCCTGCACTGGTCACCCAGGTGACAGAACCTTGTCTGTGATCTGCCTAAGGGAGTATTGTGACATCATTACTCTGCACTGGTCACACAGGTGACAGGACCTTGTGTGTGATCTGCCTGAGGGTGCATGGTGATATCATGACTCTGCACTGGTCACCCTGGTGACAGGCCCTTGTCTGTGATCTGCCTGAGGGTGCATTGTGACATCATAACTCTGCACTGGTCACCCAGGTGACAGGCCCATGTCTGTGATCTGCCTCAGGGGGCATTCTGACATCAAAACTCTGCACTGGGCAGCCAGGTGACATTCCCTTGTGTGTGATCTGCTTAAAGGTGTATTGTGACGTCAAAACTCTGCACTGGGCAGCCAGGTGACCGGCCGTTGACTTTGGTCTGCCTAAGGGGGCATTGTGAGATAATAACCCTGTACTGCTCAACCAGGTGACAGGCCCTTATCTGTGATTTGCCTAAGGGGCATTGTGGCATCATAACTCTGCACTGGGCTTCCAGGTGACAGTCCTTTGTCTTTGATCTTCTAAGGGGGTATAGTGACAACATAACTCTGCAGTGGTCACCCATGTTACAGGCCTTTGTCTGTGATCTGCCTAAGGGGACATTGTGACATCATAATACTGCACTGGGCACCCAGGTGTCATGCCGTTGTCTGTGATCTGCCTAAGAGGCCATTGTGACATCAGTACTCTGCACTGGTCACCCAGGTGACAGACCCTTGTCTGTGGTCTGCCTAAGGGGGCATTGTGTAATCATAACACTGCACTGGTCACACAGGTGTCAGGCCCTTGTGTGTGATCTGCCTGAGTGTGCATTGTTACATCATGAGCCTCTAAGTCTCACCCAGGAAACAGGCCCTTGTCTGTGATCTGCCTTAGGGTGCGTTGTGACATCATAACCCTGCACTGGTCACCCAGGTGACAGGCCCTTGCCTTTGACCTGCATAAGGGGGCATTGTGACATCATAACACTGTACTGGTCACCCAGGTGACAGGCCCTTATTTGTGATCTGCCCAAGGGGTTATTGTGACATCATAGCTCTGCAGTGGGCACCCAGTTGACAGTCCCATGTCTGTGATCTGCCTAAGAGGGAATTGTGACATCATAACTCTGCACTGGTCACCCAGGTGACAGGCAATTGTCTGTGATCTGCATAAGGGGGCATTGTGACATCTTAACCCTGTACTGGTCACCCAGGTGACAGGCCCTTATCTGTGATCTGCCCAAGGGGTCATTGTGACATCATAACCCTGCACTGGGCACCCAGCTGACAGTCCCTTGTCTGTGATCTGCCTAAGGGGGCATTGGACATCATAACTCTGCACTGGACACCCAGGTGAGAGACCCTTATATTTGCTCTGCCTCAGGTTCCATTGTGACATCATAACTCTGCACTTGACACCTAGGTATCAGACCCTTGTCTGTGATCTGCCTAATGGGGCATTATGACATCAAAATTCTGCAATGGTAACCCAGGTGACAGACCCTTGTCTGTGATCTGCCTAAGGTGGCATTGTGACTTCATAACCCTGCACTGGTCACACAGGTGACAGGCCCTTCTGTGTGATCTCCCTAAGGGCGTATTGTGACATCACAACTCTGCACTGGTCACCCAGGAGAGAGACTTTGTCTGTTATCTTCCTGAGGGTGCATTGTGACATCATAACTCTGCACTGGTCACCCAGGAGACAGGCCATGGTCCGTGATCTGCGTTAGGGGGCATTGTGACATCAAAACTCTGCACTGGTCCTCCAGGTGACAGGCCATTTTCTATTATCTGCCTTAGGGGGCATTGTGACATCAGAACTCTGCACTGGTCACCCTGGTGACAGGCCCTTGTTTGTGATCTGCCTCAGGGGGCATTTTGACATCATAAATCTGCACTAGTCACCCAGGTGGCAGGCCGTTGTCTGTGAACTGCCTAAGGGGGCATTGTGACAGCATAACTCTGCATTGGGCACCCAGGTGACAGGCCCTTGTCTGTGATCTACGTGAGGGGGCATTGTGACTTCATAACTCTGTACAGGGCACCCAGGTGAGAGGCCCTTGTCTGTATTCTGCCTAAGGGCTATTGTGACATGATAAATCTGCCCTGGTCACCCACGTGATAGGCCACTGTCTGAGATCTGCCTAAGGGGGCATTGTGACATCATAACACTGCACTGGTCACCCTGCTGACAAGCCTTTGTCTGTGATCTGCCTAAGGGGGAGTTGTGACATCATAACCCTGCACTGTTCACACAGGTGACAAGCCCTGGTGTGTGATCTGCCTGAGGGTCATTGTGACATCATAAGCCTGCACTGGTCACCCAGGTGACAGGCCCTTGTCTGTGATATGCCTAAAGGGGCATTGTGACATCATAACTCTATACTGGTCACCCAGGTGACAGGACCTTATGTGTGATCTGCCTAAGGGGTCATTGTGACATCATAACTCTGCACTGGGCACCCAGGTGACAGTCACTTGTCTGTGATCTACCGAAGGGAGTATTGTGACATCATAACTGTGCAGTTGTCACCCAGGTGACTGACCCCTGTCTTTCATCTGCCTAAGGGTGTATTGTGACATCATAACTCTGCACTGGTCACCCAGCAGACAGCCCCTTGTCCGCGATCTGCCTAAGGGGGAATTGTGACATCATAATTCTGCACTGGTCACCCAGGTGACAGAACACTGTCCTGCGTAAGGGTGCATTGTGACATCATAACTCTGGACTGGTCACCTGGTGAATGCCCTTGTCTGTGATCTGCCTAAGGGGACATTGTGACATCATAAGTCTACACTAGTCACCCAGGACACAGGCCCTTTTCTGTGTTCTGCGTAAGAGGCATTGTGACACCAAAACTCTGCGCTGGGCACGCAGGTGAGAGGCCTTTGTCTGAGATCTGCCTAAGGGTGTATTGTGACATCATAAGTGTGCACTGGTCACCCTGGTGACAGGCCTTTGCGATCTGCCTAAGCGGTCATTCTGACATCATAACTCTGCACTGATTACCCAGGTGACAGGACGTTGTCTGTGATCTGCCTAAGGGGGCATTTTGACATTATAAATCTGCAGTGGTCACCCAGGTAACAGACCACTGACTGTGATCTGCCTAAGGGGGCAGTGTAACGTCATAACTCTGCACTGGTCACCGTGGTGACAGGCCTTTGTCTGTGATCTGCCTAAGGGGTCATTGTGACATCATAACCCTGCACTAGACACACAGGTGACTGACCCTTGTCTGTGATCTGCCTGAGGGTGCATTGTGACATCATAACTGTGCACTGGTCACCCAGGTGACAGGCCCTTGCCTGTGATCTGCCTAAGGGGGTATTCTGACATCATAATTCTGTACTGGTCACCCAGGTGACAGGCCCTTGTCTGTGATCTGCCTAAGGGGGCATTGTGTCATCATTAGTCTGCACTATTCACCCAGGTAACAGGCCCTTGTCTGTGATCTCCCTAATGGGCATTGTGACATCGTAGCTCTGCACTCGTCCCCCAGGTGACAGGACCCTGCCTGGGATCTGCTTAAGGGGGCAATGTGACATCATAACTCTTTACTGGTCACCCAGGTGACAGGCCGTTATCTGTGATCTGCCTAAGGGGGCACTGTGACATCATAATTCTGCACTGCTCACCAAGGTGACAGGCCCTTGTCTGTGATCCACCTAAGGGGCATTGTGGCATCATAACTCTGCACTGGGCACCCAGGTGAGAGGACTTTGTCTGTGATCTGCCTAAGGGGGTATTGTGACATCATAGCTCTGCACTGGTCACCCAGGTGTAGGCCCTTGTCTGTGATCTGCCTAAGGGGGCATTATGACATCATAAGTCTGCACTAGTCACCCAGGTGATTGGCACATTTCTGTGATCTGCCATAGGGGGCAATGTGACATCATAATTCTGCACTGGGCTCCCAAGTGACAGGCCCTTGTCTGTGATCTGCCTAAGGGGGCATTATGACATCATAAATCTGCATTGGTCACCCAGGTGACTGGACCTTGTCTGTGATCTGCCTGAGGGTGCATTGTGACATCATAACTCTCGACTTGGCAACCAGGTGACAGGCCCTTGTCTGTGATCTGCCTAAGGGGGCATTGTGACATCATAATTCTGCACTGGTCACCCAGGTGACAGGCCAATATCTGTTTTCTGCGTAAGGGGGCATTGTGACATCATAACTCCGGACTGGTCACCCTGGTGACAGGCCTTTGTCTGTAATCTGCCTAAGGGGGCATTTTGACATCATAACCCTGCACTGGTCACACAGGTGACAGGCCCTTGTTTCTGATCCGCCTGAGGGAGCATTGTGACATCATAACTCTACACTGGTCACCCAGGTGACAGACCCATGTCTGTGATCTGCCTAAGGTGGCACTGTGACATCACACATCTGCAATGATCACCCAGATGACAGGCCCTTGTCTGTGATCTGTCTAAGGGGGCATTGTGTCATCATAATGCTGCACTGGTCACCCAAGTGACAGGCCCTTCTCTGTGATCTGCCTAAGGGGGCATTGTGACATCATAACTCTGTACTGGTCACCCAGGTTACAGGCCCTTGTCTGTGATCTGTGTAAGGGGAATTGTGACATCATAACTCTGCACTGGTAACCCCTGTGAAAGAACCCTGTCTGTGATCTGCATAAGGGAGCATTGTGACATCATAACTCTGCATTGGGCACTCTGGTGACAAGCCCTTGTCGGTGATCTGCCTAAGGGGTTATTGTGACATCATAATTCTGCACTGGTCACCCAGGTGACAGGCCACTGTCTGTGTTCTGCGTAAGGGGGCATTGTGACATCATAACTGTGGACCGGTCACCCTGGTGACAGGCTTTTGTCTGCGATCTGCCTAAGGGGCCATTCTGATATTATAACCCTGCAATGGTCACCCAGGTGACAGGCCCTTGTCAGTTATCTGCCTAAGGGCGCATTGTGACATCATAACTCTGCACTGGTCACCCAGGCGACAGACCCTTGTCTGTGATCTGCCTAAGGGGGCACTGTGACATCCTAATTCTGCAATGGTCACCCAGGTGACAGGCCGTTGTCTGTGATCTGTCTAAGGGGGCATTTTGACATCATAACACTGCACTGCTCACCCAGGTGACAGGCCCTTGTTTGTGATCTGCCTAAGGGTGCATTGTGACATCATAACCCTGTACTGCTCACCCAGTTGACAGGCCCTTGTCTGTGTTGTGCGTAAGGGGCATTGTGACCTCATAACTCTGCACTGGTAACCCAGGTGAGAGGACCTTGTCTGTGATCTGCCTAAGGGGGCATTGTGACATCCTAACTGCATTGGGCACTCAGGTGACAGGCCCTTGTCTGTAGTCTGACCAAGGGGGTATTGTGATATCATAACTCTGCACTGGTCACCCAGGTGACAGACCCTTGTCTGTGATCTGCCTAAGGGGGCATTGTGACATAATAACCCTGCACTGGTCACCCAGGTGACAGGCCCTTGTCTGTTATCTGCCTAAGGGCGCATTGTGACATCATAACTCTGCACTGGTCACCCAGGTTACAGGTCCTTGTCTGTCATCTGCCTAAGGGGGCATTGGGACATCATAATTCTGCACTAGTCACCCAGGTGACAGGCCCTTTACTGTGATCTGCGTAAGGGGCATTGTGACATCATAACTCTGAACTGGTAACCCTGGTGATAGAACCTTCTCTGTGATCTGCCTAACGGGACATTGTGACATCATAACTCTGCATTAGGCACCCAGGTGACAGGACCTTGTCTGTGATCTGCCTAAGGGGGCATTGTGACATCACAACTCTGCATTGGGCACACAGGTGACAGGACTTTGTCTGTGATCTGCCTAAGGGGGCATTGTGACATCATAACCCTGCACTGGTCACACAGGTGACAGGCCCTTGTGTGTGATCCGCCTGAGGGGGCATTGTGACATCATAACTCTGCACTGGACACCCGGGTGACAGACCCTTGTCTGTGATCTGCCTAAGGGGGCAGTATGACATCACAACTCTGTACTGGTCACCCAGGAGACAGGCCCTTGTCTGTGATCTGCCTAAGGGGCATTGTGACATCATAACTCCACACTGGTCACCCAGGTGACAGGACCTTGTCTGTGATCTGCCTAAAGGGGCATTGTGACATCATAACCCTGCATTGGGCACCCAGGTGACAGGCCGTTGTCTGTGATCTGCCTAAGGGGGCATTGTGACATCATAACTCTGCACTGGGCACGCAGGTGACAGGCCCTTGTCTGTGATCTGGCTAAGGTGGTATTGTGACAACATAATTCTGCGCTGCTCACCCAGGTGACAGGCCACTGTCTATTATCTGCGTATGGGGGCATTTTTACATCATAACTTTGCACTGGTCACATGGTGACAGGCCTTTGCCTGTGATCTACCTAAGGGGGCATTGTGACATCATAACTCTGTACTGGTAACCCAGGAGACAGGCCCTTCAGTGTGATCTGCCTAAAGAGGCATTGTGACATCAAAATTCTGCAACGTTCAGCCAGGTGACACGCCCTTGTCTTTTATCTGCCTAAGGGAGCATTGTGACATCATAACTCTGCACTGGTCACGCAGGTGACAAGCCCTTGTCTGTGATCTGCCTAAGGGGGAATTTGATATCATAATTCTGCACTAGTCACCCATGTGACAGGCCCTTGTCTGTGATCTGCATAACGGACATTGTGACATCATGACTCTGCAATAGTAACCCAGGTGACGGGACCTTGTCTGTGATCTGTCTAAGGGGTCATTGTGACATCATAACTCTGCATTGGGCACCCAGGAGACAGGACCTTGTCTGTGATCTGCCTAAGGGGGCATTGTGACATCATAAGTCTGCACTAGGCCCGCAGGAGACAGGCCCTTGTCTGTGATCTGCGTAAGGGAAATTGTGACATCATAACTCTGCACTGGGCAACCCGGTGAGAGGCCTTTGTCTGAGATCTGCCTAAGGGTGTATTGTGACATGATAACTGCACTGGTCACCCTGGTGACAGGCCTTTGACTGTGATCTGCCTAAGGAGACATTGTGGCATCATAACTCTGCACTGGTTACTCAGGTGACAGGACATTGACTGTAATCTGCCTAAGGGGGCATTGTGACATCATAACTGTGCACTGGTCACCCAGGTGACAGGCCACTGACTGTGATCTGCCTAAGGGGTTATTGTGACATCATAACTCTGCACTGGTAACCTTGATGACAGGCCTTTTTCTGTGATCTGCCTAAGGGGGCATTGTGTCATCATAACCCTGCACTGGTCACACAGGTGACAGGCACTTGTGTGTAATCTGCCTGAGGGTGCATTGTGACATCGTAACTCTGTCCTGGGCACCCAGGTGTCAGGCCCTTGTCTGTGATCTGCATAAGCGGGTATTGTGACATCATAACGCTCTACTGGTCACCCAGGTGACAGGTCCTTATCTGTAATCTGCCTAAGGGGGCATTGTGACATCATAACTCTGCACTGGGCACCCAGATGACAGTCCCTATTCTGTGATCTGCGTAAGCGGATTGTGACATCATAACTCTGCACTGGTAATCCAGGTGACAGGACCTTGTCTGTGATCTGCCTAAGAGGGCATTGTGACATCATAACTCTGCATTGGGCACAACGGTAACAGGCCCTGATCTGTGATTTGCCTTAGGGGCATTGTGACATCATAACTCTGCACTGGGCACACAGGTGACACATCGTTGTCTGTGATCCGCCTAAGGAGGTATTGTGACATCATAACTCTGCACTGGTCACCCAGGTGAAAGGCCACTGTCTGTGATCTGCGTAAGGAGGCATTGTGACATCATAACTCTGGACTGGTCACCCTGGTGACAGGTCTTTTTCTGTGATATGCCTAAGGGGGCATTGTGACATCATAACTCTGCACTGGTCACCCAGGTGACAGACCCTTATCTGTGATCTGCCTATGGGGGCATTGTGATATCATAACTCTCTACTGGTCAGCCAGCTGACAGGCCCTTCTCTGTGATCTGCCCAAGGGGGCATTGTGACATCATTAGTCTGCACTTGTCACCCAGGTGACGGGCCCTTGTCTGTGATCTGCCTAAGGGGCATAGTGACATCGTAACGCTGCACTGGTCACCCAGGTAACAGGACATTGTCTGTGATCTGGCAAAGGGGGCATTGTGAATCATAACCTTACACTGGTCACCCAGGTGACAGGCACTGGTCTGTGATCTGCCTGAGGGTGCATTGTGACATCATAACTCTACAGTGTTCACCCTCGTGACAGGCCCTTGTCTGGGATCTGCCTAAGAGGGCATTGTGACATCATAACTCTGTACTGGTCACCCAGGTGACAGGCCCTTATCTGTGATCTGCCTCAGGGGGAACTGTGACATCATAAGTCTGCAGGGTTCTCCCTGGTGACGAGCCCTTGTCTGTGGTCTGCCTAAGGTGTCATTGTGACATCAGAACTCTGCACTGGGCACGAAGGTGACAGTCCCTTGTCTGTGATCTGCCTAAGGCGGTATTGTGACATCATAGCTCTGCACTGGGCAGCCAGGTGAACTTCCCTTGTCTTTGATCTGCCTAACGTTGCATTGTGACATCATAACTCTACACTGGACACCCAGGTGACAGGCCCTTGTCTGTGATCTGCCTTAGGGGGCATTGTGACATCATAAGTCTGCAATGGTCACCCAGGTGACAGGCCCCTTTCTGTGGTCTGCCTAAGGGGACACTGTGACATCATACATCTGCACTGGTCACCCAGGTGACAGGTCCTTTTCTGTTATCTGCCTAAGGGGGCATTGTGACATCATAACTCTGCACTGGTCACCCAGGTGACAGGCCCTTGTCTGTGATCTGCCTAAAGGGGCATTGTGACATCATAAGTCTGCAGTAGTCACCCAGGTGACAGGCCCTTGTCTCTGATCTGCCTAAGGGGCATTCTGACATCATAACTCTGCACCAGGCACCCAGGTGAGAGGCCTTTTTCTGTGATCTGCCTAAGGGGGCATTGTGACATCATAACTCTGCACTGGTCACCCATGTGAGAGGCCCTGGTCTCCGATCTGCCTATGGGGTTATTGTGACATCATAATTCTGCACTGGTCACCTAGGTGACAGGCCACTGTCTGTGATCTGCCTAAGGCGGCATTGTGACATCATAACTCTGCACTGGTCACCCTGGTGACAGGCCCTTTTGTGTGATCTGCCTGAGGTGGCATTGTGACATCATAACTCTGCACTGGTCTCCCAGGTGAAAGGCCCTTGTCTGTGATCTGCCTGAGGGTGCATTGTGACATCATAACTCTGCATTGGTCACCCGGGTGACAGGCCCTTGTCTGTTATCCGCATAAGGGGTTAATGTGATATGATAACTCTTTTCTTGTCACCCAGGTGACACACCCTTAACTTGATCAGCATAAGGGGTCATTGTCACATCATAACTCTGCCCTGGGCACCCAGGTGACAGTCTCTTGTCTGTGATCTGACTAAGGGAGTATTGTGGCATCCTCACTCTGCACTGGTCACCCAGGATACAGACCCTTGCCTGTGATATGCCTAAGGGGGCATTGTGACATCGTAACCCTGCACTGGTCACCCAGCTGTCCGGCCCTTTTCTGTGATCTGCTTAAGGGGCATTGCGTCATAATAACTCTGCACTGGTAACCCAGGTGACAGGACTTGTCTGTGATCTGCCTAAGGGTGTATTGTGACATCATAATTCTGCACTGGTCACCCAGGTGACAGGCCACTGTCCGTGAGCTGCATAAGGGGACATTGTGACATCACAACTCTGGACTGGTCACCCTTGTGACAGGCCTTTGTCTGTGATCTGCCTAAGGGGGCATTGTGACAACATAACTCTGCACTGGTCACACAAATGACATGCCCTTGTTTGTGATCCACCTGAGGGGGCATTGTGACATCATAATTCTGCACTGGTCACCCAGGTGATGGACCCTTGCCTGTGATCTACCTAAGGGGGCATTGTGACATTATAACTCTGTACTGGTTACCCAGGTGACAGGCCTTTGTCTGTGATCTGCCTAAGGGGCATTGTGACATCATGAGTCTGCACTAGTCACCCAGGTGACAGGCCCTTTTCTGTGATATGCCTAAGGGGCATTGTGACATCGTAACTCTGCACTGGTCACCCAGGTGACCCGACCTTGTCTGTGATCTGCCTACTGGGGCATTGTGACATCATAACCTTACACCGGTCACCCAGGTGAAAGGCCCTTGTCTGTCATCTGCCTGAGGGTGCATTGTGACATCATAACTCTGCAATGTTCACCCAGGTGACAGACCCTTGTCTGTGATCTGCGTAAGCGGGAATTGTGACATCATAACCCTGTACTGTTCACACAGGTGGTAGTTGCTTGTCTGTGATATGCCTAAGGGACATTGTGACATCATGACTCTGCACTGGTCACCCAGGAGACAGGACCTTGTCTGTGATCTGCCTAAGGGGGCATTGTGACATCATAACTCTGCACTGGGCACCCAGGTGAGAGGCCTTTGTCTGAGATCTGCCTAAGGGTGCATTCGGACATCATAACTCTGCACTGGTCACCCAGGTGACAGGCCCTTATCTGTGATCTGCCTAATGGGGCATTGTGACATTATAATTCTGCAATGGTTACCCAGGTGACAGACCCTTGTCTGTGATCTGCCTAAGGGGATATTGTGACAACATTAATCTGCACTGGTCACCCAGGTGACAGTTCCTATTCTGTTATCTCCCCACGGGGGCATTGTGACATCATAACACTGCACTTGTCACCCACGTGACAGGCACTTGTCTGTGATCTGCCTAAGGGGGCATTTTGACATCATAAGTCTGTACTAGTACCCAGGTGACAGGCCCTTGTCTGTGATCTGCCTAAGGGGCATTGTGACATCATAACTCTGCACTAGGCACCCAGGTGAGAGGCCTTTTTCTGTGATCTGCCTAAGGGGTTATTGTGACTTCATAATTCTGCACTGGTCTCCCAGGTGACAGGCCCTTGTCAGTGATCTGCCTAAGGGGGCATTGTGACATTATAAGTCTGCACTAGTAACCCAGGTGACAGGCCATTGTGTGTGATCTGCCTTAGGGGGCATTGTGATATCATAATTATGTACTGGGCACCCAGCTGACAGTCCCTTGTCTGTGATCTGCCTAAGGGGGCATTGTGACATTGTAGGTCTGCACTAGTCACCCATAAGACAGGCCCTAGTCTCTGATCTGCGTAAGGGGCATTGTGACATCATAAATCTGTGCTTCCCAGCCAGTTGACAGGCCCTTGTCTGTGATCTGCCTAAGGGGCATTGTGACGTCATAACTCTTCACTGGTCACCCTGGTGACAGGCCTTTGTCTGTGATCTGCCTAAGGGGGCATTGTGACATCATAGCCCTGCACTGGTCACGCAGGTGACAGACCCTTGTGTGTTATCCGCCTGAGGGGGCATTGTGACATCATAACTCTGCACTGGTCACTCAGGTGACAGACCCTTGTCTGTGATCTGCCTAAGGGGGCTTTGTGACATGATAACTCTGTACTCGTCACCCAGGTGACAGGCCTTTGTCTGTGATCTGCCTAAGGCGGCATTGTGACACCATTAGTCTGCACTAGTCACCCAGGTGACAAGCCCTTTTCTGTGATCTGCCTAAGGTCCATTGTGACATCGTAACTCTCCACTGGTCACCCAGGTGACAGGCCCTTGTCTGTGATCTGCCTAAGGGGATATTGTGACATCATAACTCTGCTCTGTGCTGCCAGGCAACCTTCCCTTGCCTTTGATCTGCCTAACGGTGCATTGTGACATCATAACTCGGCACTGGTCACCCAGGTGTCAGACCCTTTTCTGTGATCTGCCTAAGTGGGAATTGTGACATCACAGCTCCGTACTGGTCACCCAGGTGACAGGCCCTTATCTGTGATCTGCCTAAGGGGGCATTGTGACATTATAATTCTGCAATTGTCACCCAGGTGACAGGCTCTTGTCTGTGATCTGCCAAAGGGGACATTGTAACATCATAACTCTGCACTGGTCACCCAGGTGACAGGTCCTTTTCTCTTATCTGCCTAAGGGGGCATTGTGACCTCATAACTCTGCACTGGTCACCCAGGTGACAGGCCCTTGTCTGTGATCTGCCTAAGGGGGCATTGTGACATCATAAGTCTGCACTAGTCACCCAGGTGTCAGGCCCTTGTCTGTGATCTGCCTATGGGGCATTGTGACATCATAACTCTAAACTGGGCACCCAGGTGAGAGGTCTTTGTCTGTGATCTGCCTAAGGGGGTATTGTGACATCATAACTCTGCACTGCTCTCCCAGGTGACAGGCCCTTGTCTGTGATCTGCCTAAGCGGGCATTGTGACATCATAAGTCTGCATTAGTCACCCAGGTGACAGGCATTTTTCTGTGATCTGCCTTAAGGGCATTGAGACATCATAAATCTGTACTGGGCACCCAGGTGACAGGCCCTTGTCTGTGATATGCCTAAGGGGTCATTGTGACATAATGAGTCTGCACTAGTCACCCGTAAGACAGGCCGTTGTCTGTGATCTGCGCAAGGGTCATTGTGACATCATAACTCTGCACTGGGCACCCAGGTGAGAGGACTTTGTCTCAGATCTGCCTAAAGCTGCATTGTGGCATCATAACTCTGCACTGGTCACCCAGGTGGCAGACCCATGTCTGTGACCTGCCTAAGGGGGCATTGTGACATCATAAATCTGCACTAGTCACCCAGGTGACACGCCTTTGTCTGGGATCTGCCTACGGGGCATTGTGGCATCATAACTCTGCACTGGTTACCCAGGTGACAGGAACTTGTCTTTGATTTCCCTAAATGGGCTTTGTGACATCATAACCCTGCATTATTCACCCACGTGACAGGCCGTTGTCTGTGATCTGCCTAAGGGGGCATTGTGACATCATAAGCCTGCACAGGTCACCCAGGTGACAGGGCCTTGTCTGTGATCTGCCTGAGGGTGCATTGTGATATCATATCTCTGCAGTGTTCACCCTGGTGACAGGCCCTTGTCTGTGATCTGCCTAAGGGGGCATCGTGACATCATAACTCGGTACTGGTCACACAGGTGACAGGTCCTTGTCTGTGACCTGCCTAAGGGACATTGTGACATCATAACTCTGCATTGGTCACCGAGGTGACAGGCCCTTCTCTGTGATCTGCATAAGGGGGTATTGTGACATCATAACTCTGCTCTGGGCAGCCAGGCGACCTTCCCTTGTCTTTGATCTGCCTAACGGTGCATTGTGACATCATAAGTCTACACTGGTCACCCAGGTGACAGACCCTTTTCTGTGATCTGCCGAAGAGGGCATTGTGACATCACAACTCTTTACTGGTCACCCAGGTGACAGGCCCTTATCTGTGGTCTGCCTAAGGGGGCATTGTGACATTATAATTCTGCAATGGTCACCCAGGTGACAGGCCCTTGTCGGTGATCTGCCAAAGGGGACATTGTGACATCATAATGCTGCACTGGTCACCCAGGTGACAGGTCCTTTCCTCTTATCTGCCTAAGGGGGCATTGTGACCTCATAACTCTACACTGGTCACCCAGGTGACAGGCCCTTTTCTGTGATCTGCCTAAGGGGGCATTGTGACATCATAAGTCTGCACTAGTCACCCAGGTGACAGGCCCTTGTCTGTGATCTGCCTATGGGGCATTGTGACATCATAACTCTAAACTGGGCACCCAGGTGAGAGGTCTTTGTCTGTGATCTGCCTAAGGGGGTATTGTGACATCATAACTCTGCACTGCTCTCCCAGGTGACAGGCCCTTGTCTGTGATATGCCTAAGCGGGCATTGTGACATCATAAGTCTGCATTAGTAACCCAGGTGACAGGCATTTTTCTGTGATCTGCCTTAAGGGCATTGAGACATCATAAATCTGTACTGGGCACCCAGGTGACAGGCCCTTGTCTGTGATATGCCTAAGGGGTCATTGTGACATAATGAGTCTGCACTAGTCACCCGTAAGACGGGCCGTTGTCTGTGATCTGCGCAAGGGTCATTGTGACATCATAACTCTGCACTGGGCACCCAGGTGAGAGGACTTTGTCTCAGATCTGCCTAAAGCTGCATTGTGACATCATAACTCTGCAATGGTCACCCAGGTGGCGGACCCATGTTTGTGACCTGCCTGAGGGGGCATTGTGACATCGTAAATCTGCACTAGTCACCCAGGTGACACGCCTTTGTCTGGGATCTGCCTACGGGGCATTGTGGCATCATAACTCTGCACTGGTTACGCAGGTGACAGGAACTTGTCTGTGATTTCCCTAAAGGGGCATTGTGACATCATAACTCTGCATTATTCACCCACGTGACAGGCCGGTGTCTGTGATCTGCCTAAGGCGGCATTGTGATATCATAAGCCTGCACAGGTCACCCAGGTGACAGGACCTTCTCTGTGATCTGCCTGAGGGTGCATTGTGATATCATATCTCTGCAGTGTTCACCCTGGTGACAGGCCCTTGTCTGTGATCTGCCTAAGGGGGCATTGTGACATCATAACCCGGTACTGGTCACACAGGTGACAGGTCCTTGTCCGTGATCTGCCTAAGGGACATTGTGACATCATAACTCTGCACTGGTCAGCCAGGTGACAGGCCCTTCTCTGTGATCTGCATAAGGGGGTATTGTGACATCATAACTCTGCTCTGGGCAGCCAGGCGACCTTCCCTTGTCTTTGATCTGCCTAACGGTGCATTGTGACATCATAAGTCTACACTGGTCACCCAGGTGACAGACCCTTTTCTGTGATCTGCTGAAGGGGGCATTGTGACATCACATCTCTCTACTGGTCACCCAGGTGACAGGCCCTTATCTGTGGTCTGCCTAAGGGGGCATTGTGACATTATAATTCTGCAATGGTCACCCAGGTGACAGGCGCTTGTCTGTGATCTGCCATAGGGGACATTGTGACATCATAACGCTGCACTGGTCACCCAGGTGACAGGTCCTTTTCTCTTATCTGCCTAAGGGGGCATTGTGACATCATAACTCTACACTGGTCACCCAGGTGACAGGCCCTTTTCTGTGATCTGCCTAAGGGGGCATTGTGACATCATAAGTCTGCACTAGTCACCCAGGTGACAGGCCCTTGTCTGTGATCTGCCTATGGGGCATTGTGACATCATAAGTCTTCACTGGACACCCATGTGAGAGGTCTTTGTCTGTGATCTGCCTAAGTGGGTATTGTGATATCATAACTCTGCACTACTCTCCAAGGTGACAGGCCCTTGTCTGTGATCTGCCTAAGCGGGCATTGTGACATCATAAGTCTGCATTAGTCACCCAGGTGACAGGCATTTTTCTGTGATCTGCCTTAAGGGCATTGAGACATCATAAATCTGTACTGGGCACCCAGGTGACAGGCCCTTGTCTGTGATATGCCTAAGGGGTCATTGTGACATAATGAGTCTGCACTAGTCACCCGTAAGACAGGCCGTTGTCTGTGATCTGCGCAAGGGTCATTGTGACATCATAACTCTGCACTGGGCACCCAGGTGAGAGGACTTTGTCTCAGATCTGCCTAAAGCTGCATTGTGGCATCATAACTCTGCACTGGTCACCCAGGTGGCAGACCCATGTCTGTGACCTGCCTAAGGGGGCATTGTGACATCATAAATCTGCACTAGTCACCCAGGTGACACGCCTTTGTCTGGGATCTGCCTACGGGGCATTGTGGCATCATAACTCTGCACTGGTTACCCAGGTGACAGGAACTTGTCTTTGATTTCCCTAAATGGGCTTTGTGACATCATAACCCTGCATTATTCACCCACGTGACAGGCCGTTGTCTGTGATCTGCCTAAGGGGGCATTGTGACATCATAAGCCTGCACAGGTCACCCAGGTGACAGGGCCTTGTCTGTGATCTGCCTGAGGGTGCATTGTGATATCATATCTCTGCAGTGTTCACCCTGGTGACAGGCCCTTGTCTGTGATCTGCCTAAGGGGGCATCGTGACATCATAACTCGGTACTGGTCACACAGGTGACAGGTCCTTGTCTGTGACCTGCCTAAGGGACATTGTGACATCATAACTCTGCATTGGTCACCGAGGTGACAGGCCCTTCTCTGTGATCTGCATAAGGGGGTATTGTGACATCATAACTCTGCTCTGGGCAGCCAGGCGACCTTCCCTTGTCTTTGATCTGCCTAACGGTGCATTGTGACATCATAAGTCTACACTGGTCACCCAGGTGACAGACCCTTTTCTGTGATCTGCCGAAGAGGGCATTGTGACATCACAACTCTTTACTGGTCACCCAGGTGACAGGCCCTTATCTGTGGTCTGCCTAAGGGGGCATTGTGACATTATAATTCTGCAATGGTCACCCAGGTGACAGGCCCTTGTCGGTGATCTGCCAAAGGGGACATTGTGACATCATAATGCTGCACTGGTCACCCAGGTGACAGGTCCTTTCCTCTTATCTGCCTAAGGGGGCATTGTGACCTCATAACTCTACACTGGTCACCCAGGTGACAGGCCCTTTTCTGTGATCTGCCTAAGGGGGCATTGTGACATCATAAGTCTGCACTAGTCACCCAGGTGACAGGCCCTTGTCTGTGATCTGCCTATGGGGCATTGTGACATCATAACTCTAAACTGGGCACCCAGGTGAGAGGTCTTTGTCTGTGATCTGCCTAAGGGGGTATTGTGACATCATAACTCTGCACTGCTCTCCCAGGTGACAGGCCCTTGTCTGTGATATGCCTAAGCGGGCATTGTGACATCATAAGTCTGCATTAGTAACCCAGGTGACAGGCATTTTTCTGTGATCTGCCTTAAGGGCATTGAGACATCATAAATCTGTACTGGGCACCCAGGTGACAGGCCCTTGTCTGTGATATGCCTAAGGGGTCATTGTGACATAATGAGTCTGCACTAGTCACCCGTAAGACGGGCCGTTGTCTGTGATCTGCGCAAGGGTCATTGTGACATCATAACTCTGCACTGGGCACCCAGGTGAGAGGACTTTGTCTCAGATCTGCCTAAAGCTGCATTGTGACATCATAACTCTGCAATGGTCACCCAGGTGGCGGACCCATGTTTGTGACCTGCCTGAGGGGGCATTGTGACATCGTAAATCTGCACTAGTCACCCAGGTGACACGCCTTTGTCTGGGATCTGCCTACGGGGCATTGTGGCATCATAACTCTGCACTGGTTACGCAGGTGACAGGAACTTGTCTGTGATTTCCCTAAAGGGGCATTGTGACATCATAACTCTGCATTATTCACCCACGTGACAGGCCGGTGTCTGTGATCTGCCTAAGGCGGCATTGTGATATCATAAGCCTGCACAGGTCACCCAGGTGACAGGACCTTCTCTGTGATCTGCCTGAGGGTGCATTGTGATATCATATCTCTGCAGTGTTCACCCTGGTGACAGGCCCTTGTCTGTGATCTGCCTAAGGGGGCATTGTGACATCATAACCCGGTACTGGTCACACAGGTGACAGGTCCTTGTCCGTGATCTGCCTAAGGGACATTGTGACATCATAACTCTGCACTGGTCAGCCAGGTGACAGGCCCTTCTCTGTGATCTGCATAAGGGGGTATTGTGACATCATAACTCTGCTCTGGGCAGCCAGGCGACCTTCCCTTGTCTTTGATCTGCCTAACGGTGCATTGTGACATCATAAGTCTACACTGGTCACCCAGGTGACAGACCCTTTTCTGTGATCTGCTGAAGGGGGCATTGTGACATCACATCTCTCTACTGGTCACCCAGGTGACAGGCCCTTATCTGTGGTCTGCCTAAGGGGGCATTGTGACATTATAATTCTGCAATGGTCACCCAGGTGACAGGCGCTTGTCTGTGATCTGCCATAGGGGACATTGTGACATCATAACGCTGCACTGGTCACCCAGGTGACAGGTCCTTTTCTCTTATCTGCCTAAGGGGGCATTGTGACATCATAACTCTACACTGGTCACCCAGGTGACAGGCCCTTTTCTGTGATCTGCCTAAGGGGGCATTGTGACATCATAAGTCTGCACTAGTCACCCAGGTGACAGGCCCTTGTCTGTGATCTGCCTATGGGGCATTGTGACATCATAAGTCTTCACTGGACACCCATGTGAGAGGTCTTTGTCTGTGATCTGCCTAAGTGGGTATTGTGATATCATAACTCTGCACTACTCTCCAAGGTGACAGGCCCTTGTCTGTGATCTGCCTAAGCGGGCATTGTGACATCATAAGTCTGCATTAGTCACCCAGGTGACAGGCATTTTTCTGTGATCTGCCTTAAGGGCATTGAGACATCATAAATCTGTACTGGGCACCCAGGTGACAGGCCCTTGTCTGTGATATGCCTAAGGGGTCATTGTGACATAATGAGTCTGCACTAGTCACCCGTAAGACAGGCCGTTGTCTGTGATCTGCGCAAGGGTCATTGTGACATCATAACTCTGCACTGGGCACCCAGGTGAGAGGACTTTGTCTCAGATCTGCCTAAAGCTGCATTGTGGCATCATAACTCTGCACTGGTCACCCAGGTGGCAGACCCATGTCTGTGACCTGCCTAAGGGGGCATTGTGACATCATAAATCTGCACTAGTCACCCAGGTGACACGCCTTTGTCTGGGATCTGCCTACGGGGCATTGTGGCATCATAACTCTGCACTGGTTACCCAGGTGACAGGAACTTGTCTTTGATTTCCCTAAATGGGCTTTGTGACATCATAACCCTGCATTATTCACCCACGTGACAGGCCGTTGTCTGTGATCTGCCTAAGGGGGCATTGTGACATCATAAGCCTGCACAGGTCACCCAGGTGACAGGGCCTTGTCTGTGATCTGCCTGAGGGTGCATTGTGATATCATATCTCTGCAGTGTTCACCCTGGTGACAGGCCCTTGTCTGTGATCTGCCTAAGGGGGCATCGTGACATCATAACTCGGTACTGGTCACACAGGTGACAGGTCCTTGTCTGTGACCTGCCTAAGGGACATTGTGACATCATAACTCTGCATTGGTCACCGAGGTGACAGGCCCTTCTCTGTGATCTGCATAAGGGGGTATTGTGACATCATAACTCTGCTCTGGGCAGCCAGGCGACCTTCCCTTGTCTTTGATCTGCCTAACGGTGCATTGTGACATCATAAGTCTACACTGGTCACCCAGGTGACAGACCCTTTTCTGTGATCTGCCGAAGAGGGCATTGTGACATCACAACTCTTTACTGGTCACCCAGGTGACAGGCCCTTATCTGTGGTCTGCCTAAGGGGGCATTGTGACATTATAATTCTGCAATGGTCACCCAGGTGACAGGCCCTTGTCGGTGATCTGCCAAAGGGGACATTGTGACATCATAATGCTGCACTGGTCACCCAGGTGACAGGTCCTTTCCTCTTATCTGCCTAAGGGGGCATTGTGACCTCATAACTCTACACTGGTCACCCAGGTGACAGGCCCTTTTCTGTGATCTGCCTAAGGGGGCATTGTGACATCATAAGTCTGCACTAGTCACCCAGGTGACAGGCCCTTGTCTGTGATCTGCCTATGGGGCATTGTGACATCATAACTCTAAACTGGGCACCCAGGTGAGAGGTCTTTGTCTGTGATCTGCCTAAGGGGGTATTGTGACATCATAACTCTGCACTGCTCTCCCAGGTGACAGGCCCTTGTCTGTGATATGCCTAAGCGGGCATTGTGACATCATAAGTCTGCATTAGTAACCCAGGTGACAGGCATTTTTCTGTGATCTGCCTTAAGGGCATTGAGACATCATAAATCTGTACTGGGCACCCAGGTGACAGGCCCTTGTCTGTGATATGCCTAAGGGGTCATTGTGACATAATGAGTCTGCACTAGTCACCCGTAAGACGGGCCGTTGTCTGTGATCTGCGCAAGGGTCATTGTGACATCATAACTCTGCACTGGGCACCCAGGTGAGAGGACTTTGTCTCAGATCTGCCTAAAGCTGCATTGTGACATCATAACTCTGCAATGGTCACCCAGGTGGCGGACCCATGTCTGTGACCTGCCTGAGGGGGCATTGTGACATCGTAAATCTGCACTAGTCACCCAGGTGACACGCCTTTGTCTGGGATCTGCCTACGGGGCATTGTGGCATCATAACTCTGCACTGGTTACGCAGGTGACAGGAACTTGTCTGTGATTTCCCTAAAGGGGCATTGTGACATCATAACTCTGCATTATTCACCCACGTGACAGGCCGGTGTCTGTGATCTGCCTAAGGCGGCATTGTGATATCATAAGCCTGCACAGGTCACCCAGGTGACAGGACCTTCTCTGTGATCTGCCTGAGGGTGCATTGTGATATCATATCTCTGCAGTGTTCACCCTGGTGACAGGCCCTTGTCTGTGATCTGCCTAAGGGGGCATTGTGACATCATAACCCGGTACTGGTCACACAGGTGACAGGTCCTTGTCCGTGATCTGCCTAAGGGACATTGTGACATCATAACTCTGCACTGGTCAGCCAGGTGACAGGCCCTTCTCTGTGATCTGCATAAGGGGGTATTGTGACATCATAACTCTGCTCTGGGCAGCCAGGCGACCTTCCCTTATCTTTGATCTGCCTAACGGTGCATTGTGACATCATAAGTCTACACTGGTCACCCAGGTGACAGACCCTTTTCTGTGATCTGCTGAAGGGGGCATTGTGACATCACATCTCTCTACTGGTCACCCAGGTGACAGGCCCTTATCTGTGGTCTGCCTAAGGGGGCATTGTGACATTATAATTCTGCAATGGTCACCCAGGTGACAGGCGCTTGTCTGTGATCTGCCATAGGGGACATTGTGACATCATAACGCTGCACTGGTCACCCAGGTGACAGGTCCTTTTCTCTTATCTGCCTAAGGGGGCATTGTGACATCATAACTCTACACTGGTCACCCAGGTGACAGGCCCTTTTCTGTGATCTGCCTAAGGGGGCATTGTGACATCATAAGTCTGCACTAGTCACCCAGGTGACAGGCCCTTGTCTGTGATCTGCCTATGGGGCATTGTGACATCATAAGTCTTCACTGGACACCCATGTGAGAGGTCTTTGTCTGTGATCTGCCTAAGTGGGTATTGTGATATCATAACTCTGCACTACTCTCCCAGGTGACAGGCCCTTGTCTGTGATCTGCCTAAGCGGGCATTGTGACATCATAAGTCTGCATTAGTCACCCAGGTGACAGGCATTTGTCTGTGATCTGCCTTAGGCGCATTGAGACATCATAGCTCTGTACTGGGCACCCAGGTGACAGGCCCTTGTCTGTGATATGCCTAAGGGGTCATTGTGACATAATAAGTCTGCACTAGTCACCCATGATACAGGCCCTTGTCTGTGATCTGCGTAAGGGGCATTGTGACATCATAACTCTGCACTGGGCACCCAGGTGAGAGGACTTTGCCTCAGATCTGCCTAAAGCTGCATTGTGACATCATAACTCTGCACTGGTCACCCAGGTGGCAGGCCCATGTCTGTGATCTGCCTAAGGGGGCATTGTGACATCATAAATCTGCACTAGTGAACCAGTTGACAGGCCCTTGTCTGTGATCTGCCTAAGGGGCATTGTGACATCATAACTCTGCACTGGGCACCCAGATGGCATGCCCTTTATTTTGATCTGCCAAAGGGGGCATTGGGACATCATAACCTTGCCCTGGTCACCCAGGTGACAGGGCCTTGTTTGTGATCTGCTATAGGGCATTGTAACATCATAAGTCTGCACTGGTCACCCAGGTGACAATCCCTTATCTGTGACCTCCCTAAGGGGGCATTGTGACATCATAACTCTGCACTGGTCAACCAGGTCACAGACCCTTTTCTGTGATCTGCCTAAGTTCGCATTGTGACATTATAACTCTGTACTGGTCACCCAGGTGACAGACCCTTGTCTGTGATCTGTGTAAGTGCATTGTGACATCATAACCCTGCACTGGCCACCCAGGTGAAAGACCCTTGTCTTTGATGTGCCTAAGGGGCCATTGTGACATCATAACACTGCACTGGTCACACAGTTGACAGGCCCTTGAGTTTGATCTGCAAAAGGGGGCATTGTGACATCATAACTCTGTACTGGTCACCCAGGTGACAGGCCCCTAACTGTGATCTGCCCAAGGGGTCATTGTGACATCATAACTCTGCACTGGGCACCCAGCTGACAGTCCCTTGTCTGTGATCTGCCTAAACGGACGTTGTGACATCATAACTCTGCACTGGTCACCCAGGAGACGGGCCCTTGTCTGTGATCTGCATAAGGGGGCATTGTGAAATCATAACTCGGTACTGGTCACCCAGGTGACAGGCCCTTATCTATTATCTTCCCAAAGGGTCACTGTGACATCATAACTCTGCACTGGGCACCCAGCTGATAACCCCTTTTCTCTAATCTCCCTAAGGGGGCATTGGGGCTTCATAAATCTGCACTGGGCACCCCGGTGACTGACCCCTGTGTGTGATCTGCGTAAGGGGGCATTGTGACATCATAACCCTGGACTGGTCACCCAGGTGAAAGACCCTTGTCTTTGATCTGCCTAAGGGGACATTGTGACATCATAATTCTGCAGTGGTCACCCAGGTGACAGGACAATGTCTGTCATCTGCCTAAGTGGGAATTGTGACATCATAACTCTGCAATTGTCACCCAGCTGACAGACCCTTGTCTGTCATCTGCCTAAGTGGGCATTGTGACATCAAAATTCTGCAATGTTCACCCAGGTGACAGGCCCTTGTCTGTGATCTTCCTAAGTGGGCATTTTGTCATCATAACTCTGCACTGGACACCCAGGTGACAGGCCCTTGTCTGTGATCGGCCTAAGGTGGCTTTGTGACTTCAAAACTCTGCACTGGTCACCCAGGTGACAGGCCCTTTTCTGTTATCTGCCTAAGCATGCATTGTGACATCATAACGCTGCACTGGACACACAGGTGACTGGCCGTTGTGTGTGATCTGCCTGAGGGGGCATTGTTACCTCCTAAGTCTGCACTGGTCAGCCAGGTGACAGGCCCTTGTATGTGATCTGCCTGAGGGTGCATTGTGACATCATAATTCCGCACTGGTCACCCAGTTGACAGGCAATTGTCTGTGATCTGCATAAGGGGGCATTCTGACATCATAACTCTGTACTGGTTACTCAGGTGACAGGCCCTTATCTGTGTTCTGCTCAAGGGGTCATTGGGAAATCATAACTCTGCACTAGGCACCCAGCTGACAGTCCATTGTCTGAGATCTGCCGAAGGGAGTATTGTGACATCACAACTCTGCACTGGTCACCCAGGAGACAGACCCTTATCTGTGATCTCACTAAGGTGGACTTCTGACATCATAACCCTTCACTGGTCACCCAGGTGACAGGCCCTTGTCTGTGATCTGCATAAGGGGGCATTGTGACATCATAACTCTGTACTGATCACCCAGCGGAAAGGCCCTTATCTGTGAGGTGCCCACGGGGTCAATGTAACATCATAACTCCGCACTGGTCACCCACCTGACAGTCCCATGTCTGTGATCTGCCTAAGCGTGCATTGTGACATCATAACTCTTCACTGGTCACCCTGGTGACAGGCCCTTGTCTGTGATCTGCATAAGGGGCATTGTGACATCATAACTCTGTACTGGTCACCCAGGTGACAGGCCCTTATCTGTGATCTGCGCAAGGGGTCATTGTGACATCATACCTCTGCACTGGGCACCCAGCTGACCGTCCCTTTTCTGTGATCTGCCTAAGGGGGCATTGGGACATCATACCTCGTCACTGGGCACCCAGGTGACAGACCCTTTTCTGTATTCTGTGTAAGGGGGCATTGTGACATCATAACCCTCTACTGGTCAGCCAGGTGAAAGACCCTTGTCTTTGATCTCCCTAAGGGGCCATTGTGACATCATAAGTATGCACTTGACAGCCAGGTGTCACACCCTTGTCTGGGATCTGCCCAAGGGGGAATTGTGACATCATAACTCTGCAATCGTCACCCAGGTGACAGACCCTTGTCTGTGATCTGCCTAAGGGGGCATTGTGACATCAAAATTCTGCAATGGTCACCCAGGTGACAGGCCGTTTTCTGTGATCTTCCTAAGTGGGAATTTTGTCATCATAACTCTGCACTGGACACCCAGGTGACAGGCCCTTGTCTGTGATCTGCCTAAGGGGGCATTGTGACTTCATAACTCTGCACTGGTCACACAGGTGACAGGCCATTTTCTGTTATCTGCCTAAGGGGGCATTGTGACATCATAACACTGCACTGGTCACCCAGATGACAGGCCCTTGTTTGTTATCTGCCTAAGGGGGCATTGTGACATCATAAGCCTGCACTGGTCACACAGGTGACAGGCCCTTGTGTGTGATCTGCCTGAGGGGGCATTGTTACATCATATGTCTGCACTGGTCATCCAGGTGACAGGCCCTTTTATGTGATCTGCCTGAGGGTGCGTTGTGACATCATAACTCTGCACTGGTCACCCAGGTGACAGGCAATTCTTTCTTTTCTGCATAAGGGGCCATAGTGATATCATAAGTCTGTACTGGACACTCAGGTGACAGGCCCTTATCTGTGATCTGCCCAAGGGGTCATTGTGACATCATAACTCTGCACTGGGCACCCAGCTGACAGTCCCTTGTCAGAGATCTGCCTAAGGGAGTATTGTGACATCAGAACTCTGCACTGGTCACCCAGGAGACAGACGTTTGTCTGTTATCTGCCTAAGGGAGTATTGTGACATAATAACTCTGCACTGGTCACCCAGGTGTCAGGCCCTTGTCTGTGATCTGCCTAAGAGGGCATTGTGACATCACAAATGTGCACTAGTCAACCAGGTGACAGGCCCTTGTCTGTGATCTGCCTAAGGGGCATTGGGACGTCATATCTCTGCACTGGTAACCCAGGTGACAGGACCCTGTCTGTGATCTGCTTAAGGGGGCCTTGTGACATCACAACTCTGCATTGGGAACCCAGTTGACAGGCCCTTGTCTGTGATCTGCCTAAGGGGGCATTGTGACATCGTAACTCTGCACTCGTCACACAGGTGAGAGGCCCTTTTGTGTGATCTGCCTGAGGGGGCATTGTGACATCATAACTCTGCACTGGGCACCCAGGTGACAGTCCGTTGTCTGTGATCTGCGTAAGGGAGTATTGTGGCATCATAACTCTGCACTGGTCACCCAGGTAACATAACATTGCCTGTGTTCTGCGTAAGCGGGCATTGTGACATCATAATTCAGCAATGGTCATCCAGGTGACAGGCCCTTGTCTGTGATCTGCCTAAGGGGGCATTGTGACATCATCACTTCGTACTGGACACCCAGGTGACAGGCCCTTATCTGTGATCTGCCTAAGGGGTCATTGTGACATCATAACTCTGCACTTGTCACCCAGATGACAGTCACTTGTCTGTGATCTGCCTAAGGGAGTATTGTGACATCATAACTCTGCACTGGTCATTCTGCTGACAGACCTTTGTCTGTGATCTTCCTAAGGGGGCATTGTGACATCATAACACTGCACTGGTCACACAGGTGTCAGGACCTTGTGTGTGATCTCCCTGAGGGGGAATTCTGACATCATAACTCTGCATTGGGAACCCAGTTGACAGGCCCTTGTCTGTGATCTGCCTATGGGGCGTTGTGACATCATAACTCTGCACTGGGCACTCAGGAGAGTGGCCCTTGTCTGTTATCTGCCTAAGGGGGTACTGTGACATCATAATTCTCCACTGGTCACCCTGGTGACAGGCAACCGTCTGTGATCTGCCTAAGGGGGCATTGTTACATCATAACTCTGCACTGGTCACCCTGGTGACAGGCTTTGTCTGTGATCTGCCTAAGGGTGCATTGTGACATCATACCCCTGCACTGGTCACACAGGTGACAGGCCCTTGTCTGTGATCTGCCTAAGGAAGTATTGTGGCATCATAACTCAGCACTGGTCACCCAGATGACAGGCCCCTGTCTGTTATCTGCCTAAGGAGGCATTGTGACATCATAACTCCTCACTGGGCAATCAGGTGACAGGCCCTTGTCTGTGATCTGCGTAAGTGGCATTGTGACATCATAACTCTGCACTGGTGACCCAGGTGAAATGCCCTTTTTTGTGTCTGCCTAAGGGGGCATTGGGACATCATAAATCTGCACTGTTCACACAGGTGACAGGGCCTTGTCTGTGATCTGCTAAGGGGGAGTTGTGACATCATAACACTGCACTGGTCACCTAGGTGACAGTCTCTTGTCTGCGATCTGCCTAAGGGGGCATTGTGACATCATAACTCTGCACTGGGCACCCAGGTGACAGACCCTTGTCTGAAATCTGCGTAAGGGTGCACTGTGACATCATATCTCTGCACTGGGCACCCAGGTGACAGGCCTTTGTCTGTGCTCTGCCTAAGGGGACATTGTGACATCATAACACTGCAGTGGTCACCCAGGTGACATGCCCTTTTTAGTGATCTGCCTAAGGGTCCATTGTGACATCATAACTCTGCACTGGTCACCCAGGTGACAGACCCTTGTCTGTGATCTGACTAAGGGGGCATTGTGACATCACAAAACTGCACTGGTCACACAGGTGACAGGCCCTTGAGTGTGATCTGCCTGAGGGCGCATTGTTACATCATAAGTCTGCACTGGTCACCCAGGTGACAGGCCCATCTCTGTGATCTCCCTGAGGGTGCATTGTGACCTCATAAATCTGCACTGTTCACCCAGGTGACACGCCCTTGTTGGTGATCTGCATAAGTGGGCATTGTGACATTAAAACTCTGTATTGGTCATCCAGGTGACAGGCCCTTATCTGTGATCTGCCCAAGGGGTCATTGTGACATCATAACTCTGCTCTGGGCACCCAGCTGACAGTCCCTTGTCTGTGATCTGCCTAAGTGGGCCTTGGGATATCATAACTCTGCACTGGTCACCCAGGTCACAGACCCTTGTCTTTGATCTGCCTAAGGGGGCATTGTGACATCATAATTCGGCAATGGTCACCCAGGTGACAGGCCCTTGTCTGTGATCTTCCTAAGTGGGCATTTTGTCATCATAACTCTGCACTGGACACCCAGGTGAACGGCCCTTGTCTGTGATCTGCCTAAGGGGGCATTGTGACAAAATAACTCTGCACTGGTCACACAGCTGACAGGCCCTTTCCTGTTATCTGCCTAAGGGGGCATTGTGACATCATAACTCTGCACTGGTCACCCAGGTGACAGGCCCTTGTCTGTGATCTGCGTAAGGGGGCATTGTGACAACATAACCCTGCACCAAGCACCCAGGTGAAAGACCCTTGTCTTTGATCTGCCTAAGGGGCCATTGTGGCATCATAACTCTGCACTGGACACCCTGGTGTCAGACCCTTGTCTGTGATCTGCCTAAGTGGGAATTGTGACATCATAACTCTGCAGTGCTCACCCAGGTGACAGAACCTTGTCTGTGATCTGCCTAAGGGGGCATTGTGATTTCATAATACTGCAATGGTCACCCAGGTGAGAGGCCCTTGTCTCTGATCTTCCTAAGTGGGCATTTTGTCATCATAACTCTGCACTGGACACCCAGGTGACAGGCTCTGATCTGTGATCTGCCTAAGGGGGCAGTGTGACATCAAAAGTCAGCCCTAGTCACCGAGGAGACAGGCCCTTGTCTGTGATCTGCCTTAGGGGCATTGTGACGTCATAACTCTGCACTGGGCACCCAGGTGAGAGGCCTTTGTCGGTGGTCTGCCTAAGGGTGTATTGTGACATCATAATTCTGCAGTGGTAACCCAGGTGACAGAACCTTGTCTGTGATCTGCCACAGTGAGCATTCTGACATCAGAACACTGCACTGGGCACCCAGGTGAGAGGTATTTGTCTGTGATCTGCTGAAGGCGGTATTGTGACATCATAATTCTGCACTGCTCACCCAGGTGACAGGCAACTGACTGTGATCTCCCTAAGGGGGCATTGTGACTTCATAATACTGCAACGGTCACCCAGGTCACAGGCCCTTGTCTTTGATCTTCCTAAGTGGGCATTTTGTCATCATACCACTGCACTGGTCACCCTGGTGACAGGTCTTTGTCTGTGATCTGCCTAAGGGGCATTGTGACATCATAACCCTGCACTGGTCCCACAGGTGAGAGGCGCTTGTGTTTGATCTGCCTGAGGGGGCATTGTGACATCGTAACTCTGCACTGGGCACCCAGGTGACATTACCTTGTCTGCGATCTGCCTAAGGGAGTATTTTGACATCATTACTCTGCACTGGTCACCCAGGTGACAGAACCTTGTCTGTGATTTGCCTCAAGGGGCATTGTGAAATCAAAGGTCTGTACTGGTCACCCAGGTGAGAGGCCCTTATCTGTGATCTGCCTAAAGGGGCATTGTTAAATCGTAACTCCTCCCTGGGCACCCAGGTTACAATCCTTTGTGATCTGGCTGAAGGGGTATTGTGACATAATAACTCTGCAGTGGGCAACCAGGTGACCAGCCAGTGTCTTTGATCTGCCTAAGGGGTCATTGTTATATCATAACTCTGTACTGTTCAACGAGGTGACACGACCTTGTCTGTGATTTGCTAAGGGGGCATTTTGACACCATAACTCTGCACTGGGCACCCAGGTGACAGTCCTTTGTCTGTGATCTGCCTAAGGGGGTATTGTGACAACATGACTATGCACTGGTCACCCATGTTACAGGTCTTTCTCTGTGATCTGCCTAAGGGGACATTGTGACATCATAACACTGCACTTGTCACCCAGGTGACATGCCCTTTTTTGTGATCTGCCTAAGGGGGCATTGTGACATCATAACTATGCACTGGGGACCCAGGTGAGAGACCCTTGTCTGTGATCTGCCTGAGGGGACATTGTGACATCATAACACTGCACTGGTCACCCAGGAGACATGCCCTTTTTTGTGATCTGCCTAAGTGGGCATTGGGACATCATAACTCTGCAATGGTCACCCCGGTGACAGGGCCTTGTCTGTGATCTCCTAAGGGGGCATTGTCACAACATAACTCTGCACAGGTCACCCAGGTGACAGTCCCTTGTCTGTTATATGCCTAAGGGGACATTGTGACATCATAACTCTGCAGTGGTCACCCATGTGACAGGCCCTTGTCTGTGATCTGCATAGGGGGGCATTGTGACATCATAACTCTGTACTGGTCACCGAGGTGACAGGCCCTTATCTGTAATCTGTCCAAGGGGTCATTGTGACTTCATAACTCTCCACTGGGCACCCAGCTGACAGTCCCTTGTCTGTGATCTGCCTAATGGGGCATTGTGACATCATAACTCTGCACTGGGCACCCAGGTGACAGGCCCTTGTCTGTGATCTGCCTAAAGGGATATGGTGACATCATAACAGTGCACTGGTCACCCAGGTGACATGCCCTTTTTTGTGATCTGCCTAAGTGGGCATTGGGACATCATAACCCTGCACTGGTCACGCAGGTGACAGGGCCTTGTCTGTGATCTGCCTAAAGGGACATGGTGACATCATAACAGTGCACTGGTCACCCAGGTGAAAGACCGTTGTCTTTGATCTGCCTAAGGCGCCATTGTGACATCATAACTCTGCACTGGATACCCAGGTGTCAGACCCTTGTCTGTGATCTGCCTAAGAGGGAATTGTGACATCATAACTCTGCAATCGTCACCCAGGTGACAGACACTTGTCTGCGATCTCCCTAAGGGGACATTGTGACATCATAACTCTGCACTGTTCCCCCAAGTGACAGGCCGTTGTCTGTTATCTGCCAAGTGGGGCATTGTGACATCATAAGTCTGCACTAGTCACCCAGGAGACAGGCCCTTGTCTGTGATCTGCCTAAGGGGCATTGTGACATCATAACTCTGCACTGGGCACCCAGGTGAGAGGCCTTTGTCTGTGATCTGCCTAAGGGTGTATGGTGACATCATAACTCTGCACTGGTCACTCAGGTGACAGGGCCTTCTCTGTGATCTGCGTAAGGGTGCATTGTGACATCATAAATCTGCACTAGTCAACCAGGTGACAGGCCCTTGTCTTTGATCTGCCTAAGGGGTATTGTGACATCACAACTCTGCACTGGTTACCCAGGTGACAGAAACTTCTCTGTGATCTGCGTAAGGGGGATTTGTGACATCATAACTCTGCACTGGGAACCCAGGTGACAAGCCCTTGCCTGTGGTCAGCCTATGGGGGCATTGTGACATCATAACTCTGCAGTGGGCACCCAGGTGGGAGGAACTTGTCTGTGATCTGCCTAAGGGGGTATTTTGACATCATAATTCTCCACTGGTCACCCTGGTGACAGGCAACTGACTATGACCTGCATAAGGGGGCATTGTGACATCATAACTCTGCACTGGTCACCCTGGAGACAGGCCTTTGTCTTTGATCAGAATAAGGGGGCATTGTGACATCATAAGCCTGCACTGATCACACAGGTGACAGGCCCTTGTGTGTGATATGCCTGAGGGGGCATTATAACATCATAACTCTGCACTGGGCACCCAGGTGACAATCCCTTGTCTGTGATCTGCCTAAAGGGATATTGTGACATCATAACTCTGCACTAGGTAGCCAGGTGGCCGGCCCTTGTCTTTGGTCTGCCTAAAGGGGCATTGTGACAACATAACTATGTACTGGTCAACCAGGTGACAGGCCCTTGTCTGTGATTTGCCTAAGGGGTCGTTGTGACATCAAAACTCTACAATGGGCACCCAGGTGACAGTCTCTTGTCTGTGATCTAAGGGAGAATTGTGACATCATAACTCTGCACTGGTCACCCCGGAGACAGACCCTTGTTTGTCATCTGCCTGAGGGGGCATTGTGACATCATAACTCTGCACTGGTCACGCAGGTGGCAGACCCTTGTCTGTGATCTGCCTAAGGGGGCATTGTGAAACCAAAACACTGCATTGGGCACCCAGGTGACAGGCCCTTATCTGTGATCTGCCCAAAGGGTCATTGTGACATCATAACTCTGCACTGGGCACCCAGCTGACAGTCCCTTGTCTTTGATCTGCCTAAAGGGCATTGTGACCTCATAACCGTGTACTGGGCACCCAGGTGAGGCCCTTGTCTGTGATCTGCCTAAGGGGGTATTGTGACATCATAATTCTGCACTGGTCACCCAGGTGTCAGGCCACTGTCTGTGATCTACCTTAGGGGGCATTGTGACATCATGAGTTTGTACTAGTAACCCAGGTGACAGGCCCTTGTCTGTGATCTGCCTAAGGGGCACTGTGACATCATAACTCTGCACTGGTTACACAGGTGACAGGGCCTTGTCTGTGATCTGCCAAAAGGGGCATTGTGACATCATAACTCCGCACTGGTCACCCAGGTGAGAGGCCCTTGTCTGTGATCTGCCTAAGGGGGCACTGTGACATCATAATTCTGCAATGGTCACCCAGGTGACAGGCCCTTTTCTGTTTTCTGCCTAAGGGGACATTGTGACATCATAACTCTGCACTGGTCACCCAGGTGACAGGCCGTTGTCTATTATCTGCCAAGGGGGGAATTGTGACATCATAAGTCTGCACTAGTCACCCAGGCGACAGGCCCGTGTCTGTGATCTTCCTAAGGGGCCTTGTGACATAATAACTCTGCACTCGGTACCCAGGTGAGAGGCCTTTTTCTGTGATCTCCCTAAGCGTGTATTGTGACATTATAACTCTGCACTGGTCACTCAGGTGACAGGGCCTTGTCTGTGATCTGCATAAGGGGGCACTGTGACATCATAAATCTGCACTAGTCAGCCAGGTGACAGACCCTTGTCTGTGATCTGCCTAAGGGGGCATTGTGACATCATAACCCTGCACTGGTCACACAGGTGACTGGCCCCCGTGTGTGGTCTGCCTGAGGGCGCATTGTTATATGATAAGTCTGCACTGGTCACCCAGCTGACAGTCCCTTGTCTGTGATCTGCCTAAGGGGGAATTGGGACATCATAGCCCTGCACTGGTCACCCAGGTCACAGACCCTTGTCTTTGATCTCCCTAAGGGGGCATTGTGACATGATAACTCTGCACTGGACACCCAGGTTTCAGACCCTTGTCTTTGATCTGCCTAAGTGGGAATTGTGACATCATAACTCTGCGCTGGACACCCAGGTGACAGGCCTTTGTCTGTCATCTGCCTAAGGGGGCATTGTGACATCAAAAGTCTGCCCTAGTCACCGAGGAGACAGGCCCTTGTCTGTGATCTGCCTAAGGGGCATTTTGACGTCATAACTCTGCACTGGGCACCCAGGTGAGAGGCCTTTGTCGGTGATCTGCCTAAGGTTGTATTGTGACATCATAATTCTGCAGTGGTAACCCAGGTGACAGAACCTTGTCTGTGATCTGCCACAGGGGGCATTGTGACATCATAACTCTGCACTGGGCACCCAGGTGAGAGGCATTTGTCTGTGATCTGCTGAAGGCGGTATTGTGACATCATAATTCTGCACTGGTCACCCAGGTGACAGGCAACTGACTGTGATCTCCCTAAGGGGGCATTGTGACTTCATAATACTGCAATGGTCACCCAGGTCACAGGCCCTTGTCTTTGATCTTCCTAAGTGGGCATTTTGTCATCATAACCCTTCACTGGTCACCCTGGTGACAGGCCTTTGTCTGTAATCTGCCTAAGGTGCATTGTGACATCATAACCCTGCACTGGTCGCACAGGTGACAGGTCCTTGTGTGTGATCTGCCGGAGGGGGCATTGTGATGTCATAACTCTGCAATGGGCACCCAGGTGACAGTCCCTTGTCTGTGATCTGCCTAAGGGAGTATTCTGACATCATTACTCTGCACTCGTCACTCAGGTGACAGAACCTTGTCTGTGACCTGCCTAAAGGGGATTGTTACATCATAACCCTGCCCTGGACAACCAGGTGACAATCCCTTGTCTGTGATCTCCCGGAAGGGGTATTGTGACATAATAACTCTGTACTGGGCAGCCAGGTGACAGGCCCTTGTCTTTGATCTGCCTCAGGGGGCATTGTGACATCATAAGTCTGTACTGGAAACCCAGGAGACAGACTTTATCTGTGATCTGCCTAAAGGGACACTGTGACACCATAACACTGCACTGGACACCCAGGTGACAGGCCCCTGTCTGTGATCTGCTAAGGGGGCATTGTGACATCATAACTCTGCACTGGGCCCCCAGGTGACAGGACCTTGTCTGTGATCTGCCTAATTGTATATTGTGACATGATAGCACTGCACTGGTCACCCAGGTGACAGGCCCCTTTCAGTGATATGCTAAGGGGGCATTGTGACATCATAACTCTGCACTGGTCACACAGGTGACAGGCCCTTGTCTGTGATCTGCGTGAAGGTGCATTGTGACATCATAACTCTGCACTGGTCACCCAGGTGACAGGCCGTTGTCTGTGATCTGCCTAAGGGTGCATTGTGACTTCATAATTCTGTACTTGTCACCCAGGTGACAGGCCCTTATCTGTGATCTGCCTAAGGGGTCATTGTGACATCAAAACTCTGCACTGGGCAGTCACGTGGCAGTCCCGTGTCTGTGATCTGCCTAAGGGGATATTGGATAATCATAACTCTGCACTGGGCAGCCAGGTGACTGGCCCTTCTCTTTGATCTGCCTAACGATGCACTGTGGCACCATAATTCTGCACTGGTGACCCAGGTGACAGACCATTGCCTGTGATTTGCCTAAGAGGCATTGTGACATCATCAATCTGCACTGGTCAACCAGGTAACAGGAACTTTCGGTTATCTGCCTAAGGGGGCATTGTGACATCATAACACTGCACTGGGCACCCAGGTGACATGCCCTTGTCTGTGATCTGACAAAGGGGGCATTGTGACATCATAACACTGCACTGGGTCTCCTGGTTAGAGGCCCTTGTCTGTAATCTGCCTGAGGGGGTATTGTGACCTTATAATTCTGTACTGGTCACCCAGGTGTCAGGCCGCTGTCTGTGATCTGCCTAAGGGGTCATTGTGACATCATAACTCTACACTGGGCAGCCAGGTGACACTCCCTTGCCTGCGATCTACCTAAGGGAGTATTGTGATATCACAACGCTGCACTGGTCACCCAGTTGACAGACCCTTGTCTGTGATCTGTAAAGGGAATATTGTGATATCATAACTCTGCACTGGTCTCCCTGGTGAAAGGCCTTTGTCTGTGATATGCCTAACGGGGCAATGTGACATCATAAACCTGCACTGGTCACACAGGTGACATGCCCTTTTTTGTGATCTGCCTAAGGGGGCATTGGGAAATTATAATCCTGCACTGGTCACCCAGGTGACAGGCCACTGTCTGTGATCTGCGTAAGGGGGCATTGTGACATTATAACTCTGCACTGGACACCCCGGTGACAGGTCTTTGTCTGTGGTCTGCCTAAGGGGGTATTGTGACATCATAACCGTGCACTGGTCACACAGGTGACAGGCCCTTGTGTGTGATCTGCGGGAGGAGGCATTGTGACATCCTAACTCTGCACTGGCCACCCAGGTGTCAGACCCTTGTCTGTGATCTGCCTCATGGGGCATTGTGACATCATAACTCTGTACTGGTCACCCAGGTGACAGTCCCTTATCGGTGATCTGCCTAAGGGGGCATTGTGACATCATAAGTCTGCACTGGTCAGCCAGGTGACTGGACATTGTCTGTGATCTGCCTAAGGGGGATATTGTGACATCATAACTCTGCACTGGGGAACCAGGTGCCCGGCCCTTGTCTTTGATCTGCCTAAAAGGCATTGTGACATCATTACTCTGCACTAGTCACCCAGGTGACAGACCCTTGCCTGTGATCTGCCTAAGGGGCATTGTGACATCATAACTCTGCACAGGTCAAACAGGTGACAGGCCACTGTCTGTGATCTGCCTTAGGGGCTTGGTGACATCATAACTCTTCACTGGTCACCCTGGTGACAGGCCTTTGTCTGTGATCTGCTTAAAGGGGCATTTTGACATCATAACCCTGCACTGGTCACACAGGTGACAGGCCTTTGTGTGTGATCTGCCTAAGTGGTCATTGTGACATCATAATTCTGCAATTGCCACCCAGGTGACAGGCCCTTGTCTGTGATTTTCCTAGGTGGGTATTTTGTCATCATAACTCTGCACTGGCCACCCAGGTGACAGGCCCTTGTCTGGGATCTGCCTAAAGGGGCATTGTGACATCATATCTCTGCACTGGTCACCCACGTGACAGGCCCTTTTCTGTTATCTGCCTAAAGGGCATTGTGACATCATAATTCTGCACTGGTCACCCAGGTGACAGGCTCTTGTCTGTGATCTGCCTAAGGGGGCATTGTGACATCATAAGTCTGCACTAGTCACCCAGGAGACAGGCCCTTGTGTGTGATCTGACTAAGGGGCATTGTGACATCAAAACTCTGCACTGGGCACCGAGGTGAGAGTCCTTTGTCTGTGATCAGCCTAAGGGTGTATTGTGACATCATTACTCTGCATTGGTCACCCAGGTGACAGGCCATTGTCTGTGATCTGCCTAAAGGGGCATTGTGACATCATAAATCTGCACTAGTCAACCTGGTGACAGGCCCTTGTCTGGAATCTGCCTAAGGTGCTTTGTGACATCATAACTCTGCACTGGTCACCCAGGTGACCGACCCTTTTCTGTTATCTGCCTAAGGGGGTATTTTGACATCATAACTATGCACTGGTCACCCAGATGACAGGTCCTTTTGTGTGATTTCCCTCAGGGGGCATTGTGACATCATAAAACTGTACTGGTCACCCAGGTGACAGGCCATTTCCTGTGATCTGCCTAAGGGGGCATTGTTACATCATTACTCTGCACTGGGCACCCAGGTGACAATCCCATGCCTATGATCTCCCTAAAGGGGTATATCATAACTCTGCACTGGGCACCCAGATGACAGCACCTTGTCTGTGGTCTGCCAAAGGGGGCATTGTGACATCATAAATCTACATTGGGCCCACAGGTGACAGTCCCTTGTCTGTGATCTGCCTACGGGGTTATTGTGACAACATAACTCTGCACTGGTCCCCCATTTTACCGGTCTTTGTCTCTGATCTGCCTAAGGGGGCATTGTGACGTAATAACTCTGCACTGGGCACCAAGGTGACAGGCCCTTTTTTGTGATCTGCCTAAGGGGGCATTTTGACATCATAATCCTACACTGGTTACCCAGGTGACAGGCCACTGTCTGTGATCAGCGTAAGGGAGCATTGTGACATCACAATGCTGCACTGGACACCCTGGTGACAGGCCTTTGTTTGTGATCTGCCTAAGGCGGTATTGTGACATCATAACCGTCCACTGGTCACGCAACTGACAGGCCCTTGTATGTGATCTGTCTGACGAGGCATTGTGACATCATAACTCTGCACTGGACACCCAGGTGACAGGCCCTTGTCTGTGATCTGCCTAAGGGGGAATTGTGACATCATGAGTCTGCACTAGTCACCCAGGTGACTGGCCTTTTTCTGTGATCTACCTAAGGGGCATTGTGACATTATAACTGTGCACTGGTCACCCAGGTGACAGGACCTTGTCTGTGATCTGCCTAAGGGGGCATTGTGACATCATAACAGTGCACTGGGCACCCAGGTGACAGTCCCTTGTCTGTAATCTGCCTAAGGGGGCATTGTGACATCATAACTCTGCACTGGGCACCCAGGTGAGAGGCCCTTGTCTGTGATCTGCCTAAGTGGATATTGTGACATCAAAATTCTGCACTGGTCACCCTGGTGACAGGCCTTGGTCTGTGATCTGCCTAAGGGGTCATTGTGACATCATTACTCTGCACTGGGCTACCAGGTGACACTCCATTGTCTGTGATCTCCCTAAGGGGGCATTTTGACATCATAACTATGCACTGGGAACCCAGGTGACAGGCCCTTGTCAGTGATCTGCCTAAGGGGACATTGTGACATCATAACACTCCACTGGTCACCCAGGTGACAAGCCCTTTTTTGCGATCTGCCTAAGGGGGCATTGGAACATCATAATTCTGCACTGGGCACCCAGGTGACAGGACCTTGTCGGTGATGTGCTAAGGGGGCATTGTGACATCATAACTCTGCACTTGTCACCCAGGTGACAGTAGCTTGTCTGTGATCCGCCTAAGGGGGCATTGTGACATCATAACTCTGCAGTGGTCACCCAGGTGACCGACCCATGTCTGTGATCTGCGTAAGGGGGCATTGTGACATCATAATCCTGCACTGGTCACCCAGGAGAATGACCCTTGTATTTAATCTGCATTAGGGGTCATTGTGACATCGTAACTCTGCACTGGCCACCCAGTTGTCAGACCCTTGTCTGTAATCTGTCTAAGGGGGCATTGTGACATCAAAAGCCTGCACTGGTCACACTGGTGACAGGCCCTTGTGTGTGGTCTGCCTGAGGGGGCATTGTGGCATCATAAGTCTGCACTGGTCACCCAGGCGACAGGCCCTTGTCTGTCATCAGCCTGAGTGTGCATTGTGACATCATAACTCTGCACTGGTCACCCAGGGGACAAGCCCTTGTCTCTGATCTGCAAAAGGGGGCATTGTGACATAATAACTCCGTACTGGTCACCCAGGTGACAGGCCCTTATATGTGATCTGCCTAAGAGGTCATTGTGACATAATAAATCAGCACTGTTCACCCAGGTGACATTACCTTGTCTGTGATCTCCCTAAGGGAGCATTGTGACATCATAACTATGCACTGGGAACCCAGGTGACAGGCCCTTGTCTGTGATCTGCCTAAGGGGACATTGTGACATCATAACAATGCACTGGTCACCCAGGTGACATGCCCTTTTTTGCGATCTGCCTAAGGGGCACTGGGACATCATAATCCTGCACTGGTCACCCAGGTGACAGGGCCTTGTCGGTGATGTGCTAAGGGGGCATTGTGACATCATAACTCTGCACTGGTCACCCAGTGACAGTAGCTTGTCTCTGATCTGCCTAAGGGGGCATTGTGACATCAAAACTCTGCACTGGTCACCCAGGTGACAGACCCATGTCTGTGATCTGCCTAAGGGGTCATTGTGACATCATAACCCTGCACTGGTCACCCAGGAGAAAGACCCTTGTCTTTGATCTGCATTAGGGGCCATTGTGACATCGCAACTCTGCACTGGCCACCCAGTTGTCAGACCCTTGTCTGTAATCTGCCTAAGGGAGCATTGTGACATCATAAGGCTGCACTGGTCACACAAGTGACAGGCCCTTGTGTGTGGTCTGCCTGAGGGGGCATTGTGGCATCATAAGTCTGCACTGGTCACCCAGGTGACAGGCCCTTGTCTGTGATCAGCCTGAGTGTGCATTGTGACGTCATAACTCTGCACTGGTCATCCAGGGGACAGGCCCTTGTCTCTGATCTGCATAAGGGGGCATTGTGACATAATAACTCTGTACTGGTCACCCAGGTGACAGGCCCTTATATGTGATCTGCCTAAGGGGTCATTTTGACATAATAACTCTGCACTGGGCACCCAGGTGACAGTCCCTTGTCTGTGATCTGTCTAAGGGAGTATTGTGACATCATAACTCTGCACTGGTCACCCGGTGACAGACCGTTGTCTGTGATCTGCCTAAGGGGGCATTGTGACATCATAATTCTGCAGTGGTCACCCATGTGACAGGCCTTTGTGTGTTATCTGCCTAAGGGAGCATTGTGACATGATAACTCTTCAGTGGGCACCCAGGTGTCAGGCCTTTGTCTGTGATCTGCCTAAGACGGAATTGTGATATCATAACTATGCACTGGGCACCCAAGTGACAGGCCCTTGTCTGTGATCTGCCTAAGGGGATATTGTGACATCATAACACTACACTGGTCACCCAGGTGACATGCCCTATTTTGTGATCTGCCTAAGAGAGCATTGGGACACTAGAATCCTACACCGGTCACCCAGGTGATAGGCCAGTGTCTGTGATCTGCGTAAGGGGGCATTGTGGCATAACAACTCTGGACTGGACACCACGGGGACAGGCCTTTTTCTGTGGTCTGCCTAAGGGGGTATTGTGACATCATAAACGTGCACTGGTCACACAGGTGACAGGCCCTTGTGTGTGATCTGCCTGATTAGGCATTGTGACACCATAACTCTGCACTGGCCACCCAGGTGACAGACCCTTGTCTGTGATCTGCCTAAGGGGGCATTGTGACATCATAACTCTGTACTGGTCACCCAGGTGACAGGCCCTTGTCTGTGATCGGCCTTAGGGGGCATTGTGACATCATAAGTCTGCACTAGTCACCCAGGTGAATGGCCCTTTTCTGTGATCTACCTAAGGGGCATTGTGACATCATTACCCTGCACTAGTCACCCAGGTGACAGACCCTTGCCTGTAATCTGCCTAAGGGGCATTGTGACATCATAACTCTGCACAGGTCACCCAGGTGACAGGCCACTGTCTGTGATCTGCCTTAGGGGGCATTGTGACATCATAACTCTTCGCTGGTCACCCTGGTCACAGGCTTTTGTCTGTGATCTGCCTAAATGGGCATTCTGACAACATAACCCTGCACAGGTCACACAGGTGACAGTCCCTTGTGTGTGATCTGCCTAAGGGGGCATTGTGACATCATAATTCTGCAATTGTCACCCAGGTGAGAGGCCCTTGTCTCTGATTTTCCTTGGTAGGCATTGTGTCATCATAACTCTTCACAGGTCACCCAGTTGACAGGCCCTTGTCTGGGATCTGCCTAAAGGGGCATTGTGACATCATAAATCTGCACTGGTCCACCACGTGACTGGCCCATTTCTGTTATCTGCCTAAAGGGCATTGTGACATCATAAATCTGCACTGGGCACCCAGGTGAGAGGCCTTTGTCTGTGATCGGCCTAAGGGGGCATTGCGACATCATCAACCTGCACTAGTCAACCAGGTAACAGGTCCTTGTCTGTGATCTGCCTGAGTGTGCATTGTGACATCATAACTCTGCACTGGTCACCCAGGTGACAGGCCCTTGTCTCTGATCTGCAAAAGGGGGCATTGTGACACAATAACTCTGTATTGGTCACCCAGTTGACAGGCCCTTATATGTGATCTGCCTAAGGGGTCATTGTGACATAATAACTCTGCACTGGGCACCAAGGTGACAGTCCCTTGTCTGTGATCTGTCTAAGGGAGTATTGTGACATCATAAACCTGCACTAGTCAACCAGGTGACAGGCCCTTGTCTGTGATCTGCCTAATGGGCTTTGTGACATCATAACTCTGCATTGGGCAATCAGGTGACAGGCCCTTATCTGTGATCTGCGTAAGGGGGCATTGTGACATCATAACCCTGCACTGGGCACCCAGGTGAGAGGCCCTTGTCTGTGATCTGCCTAAGGGGGTATTGTGACATCATAACTCTGCACTGGTCACCCTGGTGACAGGCCTTTGTCTTTGATGTTCCTAATGGGGTATTGTGACTTCATACCCCTGCACTGGTCACACAGGTGACAGGCCCTTCTGTGTGATCTTCCTACGGGGGCATTGTGACATCATAACTCTGCACTGGGCTCCCAGGTGACAATCCCAAGTCTATGACCTGCCTAAAGTGGTATTGTGATATTATAACTCTGCACTGCGCACCCAGGTGACAGGACCTTGTCTGTGATCTGCCTAAGACGGCATTGTGACATCTTAAATATGCATTCGGCACCCAGGTGACAGTCCCTTGTCTGTGATCTGCCAAAGGGTGTATTGTGACAACGTAACTCTGCACTGGTCACCCATTTTACAGGTCTTTGTCTGTGATCTGCCTAAGGGGGCATTGTGACGTGATAACTCTGCACTGGGCACCCAGGTGACAGGCCCTTGTCTGTGATCTGCCTAAGGGGGCATTGTGAGATCATAATTCTGCACTGGTCACCCAGGTGACAGGCCCTTGTCTGTGATCTGCCTAAGGGGCATTGTGACATCATAAATATGCACTGGGAATCAAGGTGAGAGGCCCTTGTCTGTGATATGCCTAAGGGAACATTTTGACATCATAACACTGCACTGGTCACCCAGGTGACATGCCCTTTTTTGTGATGTGCCTAAGGGGGCATTGGGACATCATAATCCTTCACTGGTCACCCAGGTGACAGGGGCTTGTCTTTGATGTGCTTAGGGGGCATTGTGACATCATAACTCTGCACTGGTCACCCAGGTGACATTCCCTTGTCTGTGATCTACCTAAGTGGGCATTGTGACATCATAACCCTGCACTGGTAACCCAGGTGACAGACCCATGTCTGTGCTCTGTCTAAGGTGGCATTGTGACATCATAACCCTGCACTGGTCACACAGGTGACAGGCCCTTGTGTGTGGTCTTCCTGAGGGGGCATTGTGACAACATAAGTCTGCACTGGTCACCCAGGTGACAGGCCCTTGTCTGTGATCTGCCTGAACGTGCATTTTGACATTATATCTCTGCACTGGTAACCCAGACGACAGGCCCTTGTTTGTGATCTGCAAATGGAGTCATTGTGGCATCATAACTCTGTACTGGTCACCCAGATCACATGCCCTTATATGTGATCTGCCTAAGGGTCATTTTGACATCATAACTCTGCACTGGGCACTCAGGCGACAGTCCCTTGTCTGTGATCTGCCTAAGGGAGTATTGTGTCATCATAACTCTGCGCTGGTCACCCAGGTGACAGACCCTTGTCTGTGATCTGCCTAAGGGGGCATTGTGACATCATAATTCTGCAGTGGTCACCCAGGAGACAGGCCTTTGTCTGTTATCTGCCTAAGGAGGCATTCTGACATCATATCTCTGCACTGGGCACCCAGGTGTCAGTCCCCTGTCTGTGATCTGCCTCAGGCGGAATTGTGACATCATAAGTCTGCAGTAGTTACACAGGTGACTGACCATTGTCTGTGATATGCATAAGTGGCATTGTGACATCATAACTCTGCACTGGTCACTCAGGTAACAGGCCCTTGTCTGTGATGTTCCTAAGTGGGCATTTTGTCATCATAACTCTGCACTGGTCTCCAAGCTGACAGGCCCTTGTCTGTGATCTGCCTAAGGGGGCATTGTGACATCATAACTCTGCATTGGGCTCCCAGGTGACAGGCTCCTTTCTGTGATCTGCCTATGGGGGTATTGTGACATCATAATTCTACACTGGCCACCCAGGAGACAGGCCACTGTCTGTGATTTGCGTATGTGGGCATTGTGACATCATAACTCTGCACTGGTCACCTGGTGACAGGTCTTGGTCTGTGATCTGCCTAAGAGAGCATTGTGACATCATAACCCTGCACTTGTCACACAGGTGACAGGCCCTTGTGTGTGATCTGCCTGAGGGGGCATTGTGACATCATAATTCTCCCCTGGACACCCAGGTGACAGACCCTTGTCTGTGATCTGCCTAAGGGGGCATTGTGACATCATAACTCTGTACTGTTCTCCCAGTTGACAGGCCCTTGTGTGTGATCTCCCTAAGGGGGTATTGTGACATCGTAAGTCTGCACTAGTCACCCAGGTGACATCACGTTGTATGTGAACTGCCTAAGGGGCATTGTGGCATCATAACCCTGCACTGGTCACCCAGGTGACAGTCCCTTGTCTGTGATCTGCCTAAGAGGGCATTGTGACATCATAACGCTGCACTGATCACCCTGGTGAGAGGCCTTTTCCTGTGATCTGACGAAGGGGGCATTGTGACATCATAAGCCTGCACTGCTCACACTGGTGACAGGCCCTTGTCTGTGATCTGCCTGAGGGTGCATTGTGACATCATAACTCTACACTGATCCCCCAGTTGACAGGCCCTTGTCTGTGATCTGCATAAGTGGATATTGTGACATCATAACTCTGTACTGGTCACTCAGGTGACAGGTCCTTATCTGGGATCTACCTAAGGGGGCAATGTGACATAATAACTCTGCACTGGTCACCTTGCTGACAGTCAATTTTCTGTGATCAGCCTAAGGGAGTATTGTGACATCATAATTCTGCAGTGGTCACCCAGGTGACAGACCCCTGTCTGCAATCTGCCTAAGGTAATATTGTGATATCATAACTCTGCACTGGTCACCCAGGTGACAGGCCCTTGTCTGTGATCTGCATAAGTGCGTATTCTGACATCATAACTCTGTACTGGTCACCCAGGTGACAGGTACTTAACTCTGATCTGCCTAAGGGGGCTTTGTGACATCATAACTCTGCCCAGGGCACCCAGGTGACAATCCCTTGTCTGTGATCTCATTAAGGGAGTATTATGACATCATAACTCTGCACTGGTCACCCAGGTGACAGAACCTTGTCAGTGATCTGCCTATGGGGGCATTGTGACATCAATATTCTCCAATGGTCACCCAGGTGACAGGCCCCTGTCTGTTTTCTGCCTACGGGCGAATTGTGACATCATAACTCTGCACTGGTCACCGTGGTGACAGGCTTTTGTCTGTGATCTGCCTAAGGGGGCATTGTGACATCATAACCCTACACTGGTCACACAGGTGACAGGCCCTTGAGTGTGATCTGCCTGAGGTGGCATTGTGACATCATAAGTCTGCACTGGTCACCCAGGTGACAGGACCTTGACGGTGATCTGCCTGAGGGTGCATTGTGACATCGTACCCCTGCATTGGTCACCCATGTGACAGGCCCTTGTCTGTGATCTGCATAAGGGGCTATTGTGACATGATAACTCTGTAATGGTCACCCAGGTCACAGGCCCTTATCTGTGATCTGCCTAAGGGGTCATTGTGACATCATAACTCTGCACTGGCACCCAGGTGACAGTCTCTTGTCTGTGATCTGACTAAGGGAGTATTGTGGCATCATAACTCTGCACTGGTCACCCAGGAGTCAGACCCTTGTGTGTGATCTGGCTAAGGGGGCATTGTGACATCATAATTCTGCAATGGTCAGCCAGGTGACAGGCCCTTGTCTGTTATCTACCTAAGGGGGCATTGTGACATATTAACTCTGCACTGGTAACCCAGGTGACAGGACCTTCTCTATGATCTGCCTAAGGGGCATTGTGATATTATAACTCTGCCTTGGACACCCAGGTGGCAGTCCCTTGTCTGTGATCTGCCTAAGGGGGCACTGTGACATCATAACTCTGAACTGGGCTCCGAGGTGACAGGCCCTGTTCTTTGATCTGCCTAAGGGGGTATTGTGTCATCATAATTCTACACTGGCCACCCAGGAGACAGGCCACTGTCAGTGATCTGCGTATGGGGGAATTGTGACATCATAAATCTACACTGGTCACCTGGTGACAGGCCTTGGTCTGTGATCTGACTAAGGTGGCATTGTGAGATAATAACACTGCACTTGTCACACAGGTGACAGGCCCTTGTGTGTGATCTGCCTGAGGGGGCATTGTGACATCATAATTCTGCCCTGGACACCCTGGTGACAGACCCTTGTCTGTGATCTGCCTAAGGGGGCATTTTGACATCATAATTCTGTACTGGTCACCCAGGTGACAGGCCCTGGAGTGTGATCTGCCTAAGGGGGCATTGTGACATCATAACTCTGCACTGGTAACCCTGGTGACAGGCCTTTCCTGTGATCTGCCTAAGGGGTCATTGTGACATCATAACCCTGCACTGCTCACACAGGTGACAGGCCCTTGTCTGTGATCTGCCTAAGGGGGCATTGTGACATCATAACTCTACACTGGTCATCCAGGTGACAGGCCCTTCTCTGTGATCTGCGTAAGGGGGTATTGTGACATCATAATTCTGTACTGGTCACCCAGGTGACTGGTCCTTATCTGTGATCTGCCTAAGGGGGCATTGTGACATCATAATTCTGCACTGGTCACCCAGGTGACAGGCCCTTGTCTGTGATCTGCCTAAGGGGGCATTGTGACATCATAAGTCTGCACTAGTCATCCAGGTGACAGGCCCTTGTCTGTGATCTGCCTAAGGGGGCATTGTGACATCATAAGTCTGCACTAGTCATCCAGGTGACAGGCCCTTGCCTGTGATCTGCGTAAGGGGCATTCAGACATCATAACTCTGCACTGGTTACCCAGGTGACAGGACCTTGTCTGTGTTCTGCCTAAGGGGGCATTGTGACATCATAACTCTGCATTGGTCACAATGGTGACAGGCTTTTGTCTGTGTTCTGCCTAAGGGGGCAATGTGACATCATAAACCTGCACTGGGCACCCAGGTGACAGGCCCCACTCTGTGATCTGCCTCAGGGGGCATTGTGACATCATAACCCTGCACTGGTCACCCAGGTGACACGCCCTTGACTGTGATCTGCCTCAGGGGAATTGTGACGTCACAAGTCTGTACTGGTCACCCAGGTGACAGGCCCTTTTCTGTGGTCTGCCTAAGAGTGTATTGTGACATCATAATTCTGCCCTGGTCACGCAGGTGACAGGCCACTGTCTGTGATCTGCCTAAGGGGGCACTGTGACATCATAACGCTGCACTGGTAACCCTGCTGACAGTCCCTTGTCTGTGATCTGACTAAGAGAGTATTGTGACAGCATAACTCTGCAGTGGTCACCCAGGTGAGAGACCCTTGTCTGCGGTCTGCCTAAGGGAGTATTGTGATATCATAACTCTGCACTGGTCACCCTGGTGGCAGGTCTTTCTCTGTGATCTGCCTAAGCGGGCTATGTGACATCATAACTCTGCACTGGTCACACAGGTGACAGTCCCATCTCTGTGATCTGCCTCAGGGGGCATTGTGACATCATAACTCTGCACTGGTCACCCAGGTGACAGGCCCTTGTCTGTGATCTGCCTAAGGGGGCATTGTGACATCATGAGTCTGCACTAGTCACCCGGGAGACTGGGCCTTGTCTGTGATCTGCCTAAGGGAACATTGTGACATCCTAACACTGCACTGGCACCCACATGACATGCCCTTTTTTCTGATCTGCCCAATGGGGCAATGTGACATCATAAACCATCACTGGTCACCCAGGAGAAAGACCCTTGTCTTTGACCTTCCAAAGGGGCCATTGTGACATCATAACACTGCACTGGTCACCCGGGTGACAGACCCTTGTCTGTGATCTGCCTAAGGGGGCATTGTGACATCATAACCCTGCACTGGTAACACAGGTGACGGACACTTGTGTGTGATCTGCCTGAGGGGGCATTGTTTCATCGTAAGTCTGCACTGGTCACCCAAGTGACAGGCCCTTCTCTGTGATCTGCCTGAGGGTGCATTGTGACATCATAACTCTGCTCTGGTCACCCTGGTGACAGGCCCTTCTCTGTGATCTGCATAAGGGGGCGTTGTGACGTCATAAATCTGTACTGGTCACCCAGGTGACAGGCCCTTGTCTGTGATCTGCCTAAGGGGGCATTGTGACATCATAAGTCTGCACTAGTCATCCAGGTGACAGGCCCTTGCCTGTGATCTGCGTAAGGGGCATTCAGACATCATAACTCTGCACTGGTAACCCGGGTGACAGGACCTTGTCTGTGTTCTGCCTAAGGGGGCATTGTGACATCATAACTCTGCATTGGTCACAATGGTGACAGGCTTTTGTCTGTGATCTGCCTAAGGGGGCAATGTGACATCATAAACCTGCACTGGGCACCCAGGTGACAGGCCCCACTGTGTGATCTGCCTCAGGGGGCATTGTGACATCATAACCCTGCACTGGTCACCCAGGTGACACGCCCTTGTCTGTGATCTGCCTCAGGGGAATTGTGACGTCACAAGTCTGTACTGGTCACCCAGGTGACAGGCCCTTGTCTGTGATCTGCCTAAGAGTGTATTGTGACATCATAATTCTGCCCTGGTCACGCAGGTGACAGTTCACTGTCTGTGATCTGCCTAAGGGGGCACTGTGACATCATAACGCTGCACTGGTAACCCTGCTGACAGTCCCTTGTCTGTGATCTGACTAAGAGAGTATTGTGACAGCATAACTCTGCAGTGGTCACCCAGGTGAGAGACCCTTGTCTGCGGTCTGCCTAAGGGAGTATTGTGATATCATAACTCTGCACTGGTCACCCTTGTGGCAGGTCTTTCTCTGTGATCTGCCTAAGCGGGCTATGTGACATCATAACTCTGCACTGGTCACACAGGTGACAGTCCCATCTCTGTGATCTGCCTCAGGGGGCATTGTGACATCATAACTCTGCACTGGTCACCCAGGTGACAGGCCCTTGTCTGTGATCTGCCTAAGGGGGCATTGTGACATCATGAGTCTGCACTAGTCACCCGGGAGACTGGGCCTTGTCTGTGATCTGCCTAAGGGGACATTGTGACATCCTAACACTGCACTGGCACCCACGTGACATGCCCATTTTTCTGATCTGCCCAATGTGGCAATGTGACATCATAAATCAGCACTGGTCACCCAGGAGAAAGACCCTTGTCTTTGACCTTCCAAAGGGGCCATTGTGACATCATAACACTGCACTGGTCACCCGGGTGACAGACCCTTGTCTGTGATCTGCCTAATGGGGCATTGTGACATCATAACCCTGCACTGGTAACACAGGTGACGGACACTTGTGTGTGATCTGCCTGAGGGGGCATTGTTTCATCGTAAGTCTGCACTGGTCACCCAAGTGACAGGCCCTTCTCTGTGATCTGCCTGAGGGTGCATTGTGACATCATAACTCTGCTCTGGTCACCCTGGTGACAGGCCCTTCTCTGTGATCTGCATAAGGGGGCATTGTGACGTCATAAATCTGTACTGGTCACCCAGGTGACAGGCCTTTATCTGTGATCTGCCCAAGGGGTCACTGTGACATCAGAACTCTGCACTTTGCACCCAGCTGAGAGTCCCTTGTCTGTGATCTGCCTAACGTCGCACTGTGACATCATAACTCTGCACTGGTCACGCAGGTCACAGAACCTTGTCTGTGATCTGCCTAAGGGGGCATTGTGACATGATAACTCTGCACTGGTCACCCAGGTGACAGAACCTTGTCTGTGACTTGCCTAAGGGGTCATTGTGACATCATTACTCTGCACTGGACACCGAGGTGTCAGACCCTTGTCTGTGATCTGCCTAAGGGGGAATTGTGACATCATAACTGTGCAATGGTCACCCAGGTGACAGACCATTGTCAGTGATCTTCATAAGGGGGCATTGTGACATCAAAACTCTTCACTGGGCACCGAGGTGACATGCCTTTGTCTGTGATATGCCTAAGGGGGTATCGTGACATCATAATTCTACCCTGGTCTCCCAGGTGACCGGCCCTTATCTGTGATCTGCCTAAGTGGGCATTGTGACATCATAAGTCTGCACTGGGCACCCAGGTGACAGGCCCCTGTCAGAGATCTGCCTAAGGGGGCATTGTGACATCATAACACTGTGCGGGTCACCCTGCTGACAGGCCTTTGTCTGTGATCTGCCTAAGGGGGCATTGTGACATCATAACCCTGCACTGGTCACCCAGGTGACACGCCCTTGTCTGTGATCTGCCTCAGAGGAATTGTGACGTCACAAGTCTGTACTGGTCACCCAGGTGACAGGCCCTTATCTGTGATCTGACTAAGGGGGCATCGTTACATCATAACTCTGCACTGGGCACTCAGGTGACAATCCCTTGTCTATGATCTGCCTGAAGGGGTATTGTGACATAATAACTCTGCACTGGGCAGTCACGTGACAGGCCATTGACTTTGATCTGCCTAAGGGGGCATTGTGACATCATAATTCTGTACTGGTCAACCAGGTCACAGGCCCTTGTCTGTGATTTGCCTAAAGGGGCATTGTGACATCCCAACTCTGCCCTGGGCACCCACGTGACAGTCCCTCGTCTGTGATCTGCCTAAGGGGGTATTGTGACAACATAATTCTGCACTGGTCACCCATGTTACAGGCCTTTGTCTGTGATCTGCCTAAGGGGGCATTGTGAAATCATAACTCTGCACTGGGCACCCAGATGACAGGCCTTTGTGTGTGATCGGCCTGAGGGGTCATTGTTACATCATAAGTCTGCACTGGTCACCCAAGTCACAGGCCCTTGTGTGTGATCTGCCTGAGGGTGCATTGTGACATCATAACTCTGTGCTTGTCACCCACGTGACAGACCATTGTCTGTGATCTGCCTAAGGGGGCATTGTGACATCATAACTCTGTAATGGTCACCCAGGTGACAGACCCTTGTCTGTGATTTGCCAAAGGGGAAACTGTGTCATCATATCACTGCAATGGTCACCCAGGTGATAGTCCCTTGTCTGTGATCTGCCTAAGGGGCAATTTTCATATCATAACTGTGCACTGGACACCCAGGTGTCAGACCCTTGTTTGTGATCTGCCTTAGGGGGAATTGTGACATCATAAGTCTGCAATGGTCACCCAGGTGACAGGCCCCTGTCTGTGATCTGCCTGAGGGTGCATTGTGACATCGTACCCCTGCATTGGTCACCCATGTGACAGGCCCTTGTCTGTGATCTGCATAAGGGGCTATTGTGACATGATAACTCTGTAATGGTCACCCAGGTCACAGGCCCTTATCTGTGATCTGCCTAAGGGGTCATTGTGACATCATAACTCTGCACTGGCACCCAGGTGACAGTCTCTTGTCTGTGATCTGACTAAGGGAGTATTGTGGCATCATAACTCTGCACTGGTCACCCAGGAGTCAGACCCTTGTGTGTGATCTGGCTAAGGGGGCATTGTGACATCATAATTCTGCAATGGTCAGCCAGGTGACAGGCCCTTGTCTGTTATCTACCTAAGGGGGCATTGTGACATATTAACTCTGCACTGGTAACCCAGGTGACAGGACCTTCTCTATGATCTGCCTAAGGGGCATTGTGATATTATAACTCTGCCTTGGACACCCAGGTGGCAGTTCCTTGTCTGTGATCTGCCTAAGGGGGCACTGTGACATCATAACTCTGAACTGGGCTCCGAGGTGACAGGCCCTGTTCTTTGATCTGCCTAAGGGGGTATTGTGTCATCATAATTCTACACTGGCCACCCAGGAGACAGGCCACTGTCAGTGATCTGCGTATGGGGGAATTGTGACATCATAAATCTACACTGGTCACCTGGTGACAGGCCTTGGTCTGTGATCTGACTAAGGTGGCATTGTGAGATAATAACACTGCACTTGTCACACAGGTGACAGGCCCTTGTGTGTGATCTGCCTGAGGGGGCATTGTGACATCATAATTCTGCCCTGGACACCCTGGTGACAGACCCTTGTCTGTGATCTGCCTAAGGGGGCATTTTGACATCATAATTCTGTACTGGTCACCCAGGTGACAGGCCCTGGAGTGTGATCTGCCTAAGGGGGCATTGTGACATCATAACTCTGCACTGGTAACCCTGGTGACAGGCCTTTCCTGTGATCTGCCTAAGGGGTCATTGTGACATCATAACCCTGCACTGCTCACACAGGTGACAGGCCCTTGTCTGTGATCTGCCTAAGGGGGCATTGTGACATCATAACTCTACACTGGTCATCCAGGTGACAGGCCCTTCTCTGTGATCTGCGTAAGGGGGTATTGTGACATCATAATTCTGTACTGGTCACCCAGGTGACTGGTCCTTATCTGTGATCTGCCTAAGGGGGCATTGTGACATCATAATTCTGCACTGGTCACCCAGGTGACAGGCCCTTGTCTGTGATCTGCCTAAGGGGGCATTGTGACATCATAAGTCTGCACTAGTCATCCAGGTGACAGGCCCTTGTCTGTGATCTGCCTAAGGGGGCATTGTGACATCATAAGTCTGCACTAGTCATCCAGGTGACAGGCCCTTGCCTGTGATCTGCGTAAGGGGCATTCAGACATCATAACTCTGCACTGGTTACCCAGGTGACAGGACCTTGTCTGTGTTCTGCCTAAGGGGGCATTGTGACATCATAACTCTGCATTGGTCACAATGGTGACAGGCTTTTGTCTGTGTTCTGCCTAAGGGGGCAATGTGACATCATAAACCTGCACTGGGCACCCAGGTGACAGGCCCCACTCTGTGATCTGCCTCAGGGGGCATTGTGACATCATAACCCTGCACTGGTCACCCAGGTGACACGCCCTTGTCTGTGATCTGCCTCAGGGGAATTGTGACGTCACAAGTCTGTACTGGTCACCCAGGTGACAGGCCCTTTTCTGTGGTCTGCCTAAGAGTGTATTGTGACATCATAATTCTGCCCTGGTCACGCAGGTGACAGGCCACTGTCTGTGATCTGCCTAAGGGGGCACTGTGACATCATAACGCTGCACTGGTAACCCTGCTGACAGTCCCTTGTCTGTGATCTGACTAAGAGAGTATTGTGACAGCATAACTCTGCAGTGGTCACCCAGGTGAGAGACCCTTGTCTGCGGTCTGCCTAAGGGAGTATTGTGATATCATAACTCTGCACTGGTCACCCTGGTGGCAGGTCTTTCTCTGTGATCTGCCTAAGCGGGCTATGTGACATCATAACTCTGCACTGGTCACACAGGTGACAGTCCCATCTCTGTGATCTGCCTCAGGGGGCATTGTGACATCATAACTCTGCACTGGTCACCCAGGTGACAGGCCCTTGTCTGTGATCTGCCTAAGGGGGCATTGTGACATCATGAGTCTGCACTAGTCACCCGGGAGACTGGGCCTTGTCTGTGATCTGCCTAAGGGGACATTGTGACATCCTAACACTGCACTGGCACCCACGTGACATGCCCTTTTTTCTGATCTGCCCAATGGGGCAATGTGACATCATAAACCATCACTGGTCACCCAGGAGAAAGACCCTTGTCTTTGACCTTCCAAAGGGGCCATTGTGACATCATAACACTGCACTGGTCACCCGGGTGACAGACCCTTGTCTGTGATCTGCCTAAGGGGGCATTGTGACATCATAACCCTGCACTGGTAACACAGGTGACGGACACTTGTGTGTGATCTGCCTGAGGGGGCATTGTTTCATCATAAGTCTGCACTGGTCACCCAAGTGACAGGCCCTTCTCTGTGATCTGCCTGAGGGTGCATTGTGACATCATAACTCTGCTCTGGTCACCCTGGTGACAGGCCCTTCTCTGTGATCTGCATAAGGGGGCGTTGTGACGTCATAAATCTGTACTGGTCACCCAGGTGACAGGCCCTTGTCTGTGATCTGCCTAAGGGGGCATTGTGACATCATAAGTCTGCACTAGTCATCCAGGTGACAGGCCCTTGCCTGTGATCTGCGTAAGGGGCATTCAGACATCATAACTCTGCACTGGTAACCCGGGTGACAGGACCTTGTCTGTGTTCTGCCTAAGGGGGCATTGTGATATCATAACTCTGCATTGGTCACCCTGGTGACAGGCCGTTGTCTGTGATCTGCCCAACGGGGCATTTTGACAACATAACCCAGCACTGGTCACACAGGTGACAGGCCCTTGTGTCTGATCTGTCTAAGGGGGCATTGTGACATCATAATTCTGCAATGGTCACCCAGGTGACAGGCCCTTGTCTGTGATCTGCCTCAGGAGGCACTGTGAAATCATAAGTCTGTACTGGTCACTCAGGTGACAGGTCCTTATCTGTTATCTGCCTAAGGGGGCATTGTTACATCATAACTCTGCAACGGGCACCCAGGTGACAATCCCTTGTCTGTGATCTGCCTGAAGGGCTATTGTGACATTTTAACTCTGCACTGGGCAGCCAGGTGACCAGCAATTGTCTTTGATCTGCCTAAGGGGGCATTGTGACATCATAACTCTGTACTCGTCAACCAGGTGACAGTCCCTTGTCTGTGATTTGCCTAAGGGGGCATTGTGATATCATAACTCTACACTGGGCACCCAGGTGACAGTCCCTTGTCTGTTATCTGCCTAAGGCAGTATTGTGAACACAAAACTCTTCACTGGTCAACCATGTTACAGGCCTTTCTCTGTGATTTGCCTAAGGGGGCATTGTGACATCATAACTCTGCACTGGGCACCCAGGTGACAGGCCCATGTCTGTGATCTGCCAAAGGGGGTATTGTGACATCATAATTCTGCCCTGGTCACCTAGGTGACAGGCCACTGTCTGTGATCGGCCTAAGGGGGCACTGTGACATCATAACTCTGCACTGGTCACCCTGCTGACAGTCCCTTGTCTGTGATCGGCCTAAGGGAGTATTGTGACATCATAATTCTGCAGTGGTCACCCAGGTGACAGACCCTTGTCTGTAATCTGCCTAAGGTAGTATTGTGATATCATAACTCTGCACTGGTCACCCTGGTGACAGGCCTTTGTCTGTGATCTGCCTAAGGGGCAATGTGACATGATAACCCTGCACTGTTCACACAGGTGACAGGCCCCTCTCTGTGATCTGCCTCAGGGGGCATTGTGACATCATAACTCTGCACTGGTCACCCAGGTCACAGAAACTTGTCTGTGATCTGACTAAGGGGGCATTGTGACACCATAAATTGCACGGGTCACCCAGGTGACAGGCCACAGTCTGTGATCTGCCTAAGGGGGCATTGTGATATCATAACTCTGCATTGGTCACCCTGGTGACAGGCCGTTGTCTGTGATCTGCCCAACGGGGCATTTTGACAACATAACCCAGCACTGGTCACACAGGTGACAGGCCCTTGTGTCTGATCTGTCTAAGGGGGCATTGTGACATCATAATTCTGCAATGGTCACCCAGGTGACAGGCCCTTGTCTGTGATCTGCCTCAGGAGGCACTGTGAAATCATAAGTCTGTACTGGTCACTGAGGTGACAGGTCCTTATCTGTGATCTGCCTAAGGGGGCATTGTTACATCATAACTCTGCAACGGGCACCCAGGTGACAATCCCTTGTCTGTGATCTGCCTGAAGGGCTATTGTGACATTTTAACTCTGCACTGGGCAGCCAGGTGACCGGCAATTGTCTGTGATCTGACTAAGGGGGCATTGTGACATCATAACTCTCCACTGGGCACCCAGGTGACTGGCCCTTGTCTGTGATATGCGTAAGGGGGTATTGTGACATCATAATTCTGCCCTGGTCACCCAGGTGACAGGCAACTGACTGTGATCGGCCTAAGGGGGCATTGTGACATCATAACTATGCTCAGGTCACTCTGGTGACAGGCCTTTGTCTGTGATCTGCCTAAGGGGAATTGTGACATCATAACTCTGCACAAGTCACCCAGGTGACAGGCCCTTGTCTGTGATCTGCCTCAGGGGGCATTGTGACATCATAAGTCTGTACTGGTCACCCGGGTGACAGGTCCTTATCTGTGATCTGCCTAAGCGGGCATTGTGACATCACAACTCTGCAGTGGGCACCCAGGTGACAGTCCGTTGTCTGTGATCTGCCTAAGGCGGTATTGTGAAAACATAACTTTGCACTGGTCACCCAGTTGACAGGCCCTTGTCTGTGATCAGCCGAGGCGGGCATTGTGACCTCACAACTGTGCACTGGGCACCCAGGTGACAATCCCTTGTCTGTGATCTGCCTGAAGGGGTATTGTGACACAATAACTATGCACTGGGCAGCCAGGTGACCGCCCATTGTCTTTGATCTGCCTATGGGGGCATTGTGACATCATAACTCTGCCCTGGGCACACAGGTGACAGGCCCTTGTCTGTGATATGACTAAGGGGGTATTGTGATATCATAATTCTGCACTGGTCACCCAGCTGCCTGGCCTTTGTCTGTGATCTGCCTAAGGGGCATTGTGACATCAAAACTCTGCCCTGGGCACCCAGGTTACATGCCCTTGTCTGAGATCTGCCTAATGGGGCATTGTGACATCGTAACTCTGCACTGGTCACACAGGTGACAGGCTCTTGTGTGTGATCTGTCTGAAGGGACATTGTGACATCATAACTCTGCACTGGTCACCCAGGTGACAGGCAATTCTTTGTTTTCTGCATAAGGGGACATTGTGATATCATAACTCTGTACTGGACACTCAGGTGACAGGCCCTTATCTGTGATCTGCCCAAGGGGTCATTGTGACATCATAACTCTGCACTGGGCACCCAGCTGACAGTCCCTTGTCAGAGATCTGCCTAAGGGAGTATTGTGACATCAGAACTCTGCACTGGTCACCCAGGAGACAGACGTTTGTCTGTTATCTGCCTAAGGGAGTATTGTGACATAATAACTCTGCACTGGTCACCCAGGTGACAGGCCCTTGTCTGTGATCTGCCTAAGAGGGCATTGTGACATCACAAATGTGCACTAGTCAACCAGGTGACAGGCCCTTGTCTGTGATCTGCCTAAGGGGCATTGGGACATCATAACTCTGCACTGGTAACCCAGGTGACAGGACCCTGTCTGTGATCTGCTTAAGGGGGCCTTGTGACATCACAACTCTGCATTGGGAACCCAGTTGACAGGCCCTTGTCTGTGATCTGCCTAAGGGGGCATTGTGACATCATAACTCTGCACTCGTCACACAGGTGAGAGGCCCTTTTGTGTGATCTGCCTGAGGGGGCATTGTGACATCATAACTCTGCACTGGGCACCCAGGTGACAGTCCGTTGTCTGTGATCTGCGTAAGGGAGTATTGTGGCATCATAACTCTGCACTGGTCACCCAGGTAACATAACATTGCCTGTGTTCTGTGGAAGCGGGCATTGTGTCATCATAATTCAGCAATGGTCATCCAGGTGACAGGCCCTTGTCTGTGATCTGCCTAAGGGGGCATTTTGACATCATCACTCCGTACTGGTCACCCAGGTGACAGGCCCTTATCTGTGATCTGCCTAAGGGGTCATTGTGACATCATAACTCTGCACTTGACACCCTGATGACAGTCACTTGTCTGTGATCTGCCTAAGGGAGTATTGTGACATCATAACTCTGCACTGGTCATTCTGCTGACAGACCTTTGTCTGTGATCTTCCTAAGGGGGCATTGTGACATGATAACACTGCACTGGTCACACAGGTGACAGGACCTTGTGTGTGATCTCCCTGAGGGGGAATTCTGACATCATAACTCTGCATTGGGAACCCAGTTGAGAGGCCCTTGTCTGTGATCTGCCTATGGGGCATTGTGACATCATAACTCTGCACTGGGCACTCAGGAGAGTGGCCTTTGTCTGTTATCTGCCTAAGGGGGTATTGTGACATCATAATTCTCCACTGGTCACCCTGGTGACAGGCAACCGTCTGTGATCTGCCTAAGGGGGCATTGTGACATCATAACTCTGCACTGGTCACCCTGGTGACAGGCTTTGTCTGTGATCTGCCTAAGGGTGCATTGTGACATCAAAACCCTGCACTGGTCACACACGTGACAGGCCCTTGTCTGTGATCTGCCTAAGGAAGTATTGTGGCATCATAACTCAGCACTGGTCACCCAGATGACAGGCCCCTGTCTGTTATCTGCCTAAGGGGGCATTGTGACATCATAACTCTTAACTGTGCAACCAGGTGACAGGCCCTTGTCTGTGATCTGCGTAGGTGGCATTGTGACATCATAACTCTGCACTGGTAACCCAGGTGACATGCCCTTTTTTGTGTCTGCCTAAGGGGGCATTGGGACATCATAAATCTGCACTGGTCACACAGGTGACAGGGCCTTGTCTGTGATCTGCTAAGGGGGCCTTGTGACATCATAACACTGCACTGGTCACCTAGGTGACAGTCTCTTGTCTGCGATCTGCCTACGGGGGCATTGTGACATCATAACTATGCACTGGGCACCCAGGTGACAGACCTTTGTCTGAAATCTGCCTAAGGGTGCACTGTGACATCATATCTCTGAACTGGGCACCCAGGTGACAGGCCTTTGTCTGTGCTCAGCCTAAGGGGACATTGTGACATCATAACACTGCAGTGGTCACCCAGATGACATGCCCTTTTTAGTGATCTGCCTAAGGGTATATTGTGACATCATAACACTGCAGTGGTCACCCAGGTGACATGCCCTTTTTAGTGATCTGCCTAAGGGGCCATTGTGACATCATAACTCTGCACTCGATACACAGGTGACAGGCCTTTGTCTGTGATCTGCCTAAGCGTATATTGTGACATCATTACTCTGCACTGGTCACTCAGGTGACAGGAACTTGTCTGTGATCTGCGTAAGGGGACATTGTGACATCATAAATCTTCACTAGTCAACCAGGTGACAGACTCTTGTCTGTGATCTGCCTAAGGGGGCATGGAGACATCATAACCCTGAACTGGTCACACAGGTGACAGGCCCTTCTGTGTGATCTGCCTGAGGGCGCATTGTTACATCATAACTCTGCACTGGGCACCCAGCTGACTGTCCCTGGTCTGTGATCTGCCTAAGGGGGAATTGGGACATCATAACCCTGCACTGGTCCCCCAGGTCACAGACCCTTGTCTTTGATCTGCCTAAGGGGCATTGTGACATGATAACTCTGCAATGGTCCCCCAGGTCAAAGACCCTTGTCTTTGATCTGCATAAGGGGACACTGTGACATCATAACTCTGCACTGGTCACCCTGCTGACAGTCCCTTGTCTGTGATCTGCCTAAGGGAGTGTTGTGATATCATAACTCTGCAGTGGTCACCCAGGTGACAGACCTTTGTCTGTGATCTGCCTAAGGGAGTATGGTGACATCATAACTCTGCACTGCTCACCCTGGTGACAGGCCTTTGTCTGTGATCTACCTAAGGGGGCAATGTGACAACATAACGCTGCACTAGTCACCCAGGAGACAGTCCCTTGTCTGTGATCAGACTAAGGGGCATTTTGACATCATAACTCTGCACTGTTCACCCAGGTGAGAGTCCCTTGTCTTTGATCTTCCTCAGGGGGCATTGTGACATCATAACTCTGTACTGGTCACACAGGTGACAGGCCCCTATCTGTGATCTGCCTAAGGGGGCATTGTTACATCATAACTCTGCACTGGACACCCAGGTGACAATACCTTGTCTGTGATCTGCCTAAATGGGTATTGTGACCTCATAACTCTACACTGGGCAGCCACGTAACCGGCCCTTGTCTTTGGTCTGCCTAAGGGGCATTGTGACATCATAACTGTGCACTGGTATCCCAGCTGACATGCCCTTTTTTTTGATCTGCCTAAGGTGCCATTGTGACATCATAACTCTGCACTGGTCACCCAGGTGACAGGCCCTTGTCTGTCATCTGCCTGAGGATGCATTGTGACATCATAACTCTGCACTGGTCACCCAGCTGCCCGGACCTTGTCGGTGATCTGCCTAAGGGGTCATTGTGACATCATAACTCTGCACTGGGCACCCATGTGACAGGCCCTTCTCTGTGATCTGCCTAAGGGGGCATTGTGACATCATAACTCTCTACTGGGCACACAGGTGAGAGGCCCTTGTCTGTGATCTGCCTAAAGGGGTATTGTGACAGCATAACTCTGCACTGGTCACCCAGGTGACACGCACTTCTCTGTGGTCTGCCTAAGGGGGAATTGTGACACATAACTCTGCCCTGGGCACCCAGGTGACAGCGCCCTGTCTGTGATCTGCTTAAGGGGGTATTGTGACAACATAAGTCTGCACTGGTCACCCAGGTGACAGTCCCCTGTCTGTGATCTGCCTAAGGGGGCATTGTGACATCATAACTCTGCACTGGTCACCCAGGTAACAGGCCCTTTTCTGTGATCTGCCTGAGGGCATATTGTGACATCATAACTCTGCACTGGGCACCCAGGTGACAGGCCCTTGTCTGTGATCTCCTAAGGGTGCATTGTGACATCATAACACTGCGCTGGTAACCCAGGTCACAGACCCATGTCTGTGATCTGGCTTAGGCGGCATTGTGACATGATAACTCTGCACTGGTCTCCCAGGTGACAGACCCTTGTCTGTGATCTGCGTAAGGGGGCATTGTGACATCATAAACCTGCACTTGTCACCCAGGTGAAAACCCTTCTCTTTGATCTGCCTAAGGGGCCATTGTGACATCATAACTCTGCAATGGACACCCAGGTGTCAGACCCTTGTCTGTTATCTGCCTAAGGGAGCATTGTGAGATCATAAGTCCGCACTAGTCACCCAGGAGACAGGCCCTTGTCTGTGATCTGCCTAAGAGGCATTGTGACATCATAATTCTGCACTGGGCACCCAGGTGAGAAGCCCTTGTCTCTGATCTGCCTAAGGGTGTATCGTGACATCATAAATCTGCACTGGTCACACAGGTGACAGGCCCTTGTCTGTGACCTGCCAAAGGGGGCGTTGTGACATTATAAATCTGCATTAGTCAACCAGGTGACAGGCCCTTCTCTGTGATCGGCCTAAGGGTCATTGTGACATCATAACTCTGCGCTGGTTACCCAGGTGACAGGACCTTGTCTGTGATCTGCCTAAGGGGGCATTGTGACATCATAATTCTGCATTGGGCACCCAGGTGATGGGCCCTTTTCTGTGATCTGCCTATGGGGGCATTTTGACATCATAACTCTGCACTGGGCACCCAGGTGATAGGCCCTTCTCTGTGATCTGCCTAAGGGGGTATCGTGACATCATAATTCTGCACTGCTCACCCAGGTGACAGGCAACTGACTGTGATCTGACCACTGGGGCATTGTGACATCATAACTGCACTGGTCAACCTGGTGACTGACCTTTGTCTGTGATCTGCCTAAGGGGGCATCGTGACATCACAACCCTGCACTGGCGACACAGGTGACAGGACCCTGTGTGTGATCTGCCTGAGGGGTCATTTTGACATCATCACTCTGCACTGAGCACCCAGGTGACAGGCCCTTCTCTGTGATCTGCCTAAGGGGACATTGTGACTTCATAACAATGCACTAGACACCCAGGTGACATGCCGTTTTTTGTCATCTGCCTAAGGGGACATTGGGACATCATAACCCTGCACTGGTTACACAGGTGACAGGGCCCTGTCTGTGATCTGCTAAGGGGGCATTGTGACATCATAAGTCTGCACTGGTCACGCAAGTGACAATCCCTTGTCTGTGATCTGCCTAAGGGGCATTTTGACATCATGACTCTGCACGGGGCACCCAGGTGAGAGGCCCTTGTCTGTGATCTGCCTAAGGGGGTATTGTGACATCACAATTCTGCACTGTTCACCCAGGTTACAGGTAACTGACTGTGATCTGGCTACGGGGGCATTGTGACATCATAACTGCACTGGTCACCCTGGGGACAGCCCTTTGTCTGTGATCTGCCTAAGGGGGCATTGTGACATCATAACCCTGCACTGGTGACACAGGTGACAGGACCCTGTGTGTGATCTGCCTGAGGGGGCACTCTGACATCATAACTGTGCACTGGACACCCAGGTGATAGGCCCTTGTCTGTGATCTGCCTAAGGGGACACTGTGACATCAGAAAACTGCACTGGTAACACAGGTGACATGCCCTTTTTTGTGATATGCCTAAGTTGGCATTGAGACATGATAACCCTGCAATGGTCACCCAGGTGACAGGGCCTTGTCTGTGATCTGCTAAGGGGGCATTGTGACATCATAAGTCTGCACTGCTCACCCAGGTGACAGTCCCTTGTCTGTGATCTGCCTAAGCGGGCATTGTGACATCATAACTCTGCACTGGTCACCCATGTGACAGGCCCTTGTCTGTGATCTGCCTGAGGGTGCATTGTGCCAATATAACTCTGCACTTGTCACCCAGGTGACAGACCCTTGTCTGTGATCTGCCTAAGGGGGCATTGTGACATCATAACCACGCACTGGTCACACAGGGGACAGGCCCTTGTGTGTGATCTGCCTGAAGGGGCATTGTTACATCATAAGTCTGCACTGGTCACCCAGGTTACAGGCCCTTGTCTGTGATCTGCCTGAGGGTGCATGGTGACATCATAACTCTGCAGTGGTCACCCAGGTGACAGGCCCTTGTCTGTGATCTGCATAAGGGGGCATTGTGACATCAGAACTCTGTACTGGTCACCCAGGTGACAGACCATTGTCTGTGATCTGCGTAAGGGGCCATTGTGAGATGATAACCCGGCACTGGTCACCCAGGTGAAAGACCCTTCTCTTTCATCTGCCTAAGGGGCCATTGTGACATCATAACTCTGCATTGTTCACCCAGGGGACAGACTCTTGTCTGTGATCTGCCTAAGGGAGCATGGTGACATCATAACCCTGCACTGGTGACACAGGTGACAGGCCCTTGTGTGTGATGTGCCTGAGGGGGCATTGTTACAACATAAGTCTGCACTGGTCACCCAGGTGACAGGCCCTTGTCTGTGATCTGCCTAATGGGGCATCGTGACATCATAACTCTGCACTGGTCACCCAGTTGACAGACCATTGTCTGTGATCTGCCTAAGGGGGCATTGTGACATGATAACTCTGCACTGCTCACCCAGGTGACAGACCATTGTCTGTGATCTGCGAAAAGGGGCATTGTGACATCATAACCCTGCACTGATCACCCAGGAGGAAGGCCCTTGTCTTTGATCTGGCTAAGGGGCCATTGTGACATCGTAACTATGCACTGGTCACCCAGGTGACACACCCTTGTCTGTGATCTGCCTAAGGAGGCATTGTGAAATCATAACACAGCACTGGTCACACAGGTGACATGCCCTTTTTTGTTATCTGCCTAAGGGGGCATTGGGACATCATAAACCTGCACTGGTCACCCAGGTGACAGGGCCTTGTCTGTGGTTTGCAAAGGGGGCATTGTGACATCATAAGTCTGCACTGGTCACCCAGGTGACTGTCCCTTGTCTGTTATCTGCCAAATGGGGCATTGTGACATCATAACTCTGCACTGGTCAACCACGTGACAGACCCTTGTCTGTGATATGCCTAAGGGGGCATTGTTATATCATAACTCTGCACTGGGCACGCAGGTGACAGTCCCTTGTCTGTGATCTGCCTAAGGGTGCATCGTGACATCATAACTCTTCACTGGGCACCCAGATGACAGTCCCTTGTCTGTGATCTGCCTAAGGGGACACTTTGACATCATAACTCTGCACTGGTCACCCAGCTGACCTGCCCTTTTTTGTGATCTGCCTAAGGGGGCATTGGGACATCATAAACCTGCACTGGTCATCCAGCTGACAGGGCCTTGTCTGTGATCTGCTAAGGGTGCATTGTGACATCGTAATTCTGCACTGGTCACCCAGGTGACAGTCCCTTGTCTGTGATCTGCCTAAGGGGCCATTGTGACATCCTAACTATGCACTGGTCACCCAGGTGACAGACCCTTGTCTGTGATCTGCCTAAGGTGGCATTGTGACATCATAACCCTGCACTGGTCACACAGGTGACATGCCCTTTTTTGTGATCTGCCTGAGGGGGCATTGGGACATCATAACCCTGCACTGGTCACCCATGTGACAAGGCCTTGTCTGTGATCTGCTGAGAGGACATTGTGACATCATAGTTCTGCACTGGTTACCCAGGTGACAGTCCCTTGTCTGTGATCTGCCTAATGGGGCATCATGAAATCATAACTCTGCACAGGTCACCCAGGTGACACACCATTGTCCGTGATCTGCCTAAGGGGGCATTGTGACATGATAACCCTGCACTGGTCACCCAGATGACGGACCAATTTCTGTTATCTGCGTAAGGGGGCATTGTGACATCATAACCCTGAACAGGTCACCCACTTGAAAGACCCTTGTCTTTGATCTGCCTAAGGGGCCATTGTGACATCATAACTATGCACTGGTCACCCAGGTGACAGTCCCTTCTCTGTGATCTGACTAAGAGGGCATTGTGAAATCATAACCCTGCACTGATCACACAGGTGATATGCCCTTTATTGTTATCTGCCTAAGGGGGCATTGTGACGTCATAACCCTGCATTGGCCACCCAGGTGACAGGGCCTTGTCTGTGGTGTGCTAAGGGGGCATTGTGACATCATAAGACTGCACTGGTCATCCAGTTGACAGTGCCTTGTCTGTGATCTGCCTAAGAGGGCATTGTGACACCATAACTCTGCACTAGTCACCCAGGTGACACCCCATTGTCTGTGATCTGCCTAAGGGATCATTGTGACGTGATAAGTCTGCACTAGTCACCCAGGAGACAGACCACTGTCTGTGATCTGTGTAAGGGGGCATTTTGACATCATAACCCTTCACTGGTCACCCAGGTAAAAGACCCTTGTCTTTAATCTGCCTAAGGGGCCATTGTGACATCAGAACTCTGCACTGGTCACCCAGGTGACAGACCCTTGTCTGTGATCTGCCTAAGGGGGCATTGTGACATCATAATCATGCACTGGTCACACAGGTGACTGGCCCTTCTGTGTGATCTGCCTGAGGGGGCATTGTTACATCATAAGTCTGCACTGGTCACCCAGGTTACAGGCCCTTGTCTGTGATCTGCCTGGGGGTGCATTGTGACATCATAACTCTGCACTGGTCACCCAGGTGACAGGCCCTTGTCTGTGATCTGCATAAGGGGGCATTGTGACATCATAACTCTGTACTGGTCACCCAGGTGACAGACCATTGTCTGTGATCTGCCTAAGGGTGCATTGTAACATGATAACGCTGCACTGGTCACCCAGGTGAAAGACCCTTGTCTTTCATCTGCCTAAGGAGCCATTTTGACATAATAACTGTGCACTGGTCACCCAGGTGACAGACCCTTGTCTGTCATCTGCCTAAGGGGTCATTGTGACATCATAACCCTGCACTGGTCACACAGGTGACATGCCCTTTTTTGTGATCTGCCTGAGGGGGCATTGGGCCATCATAACCCTGCACTGGTCACCCATGTGACAAGGCCTTGTCTGTGATCTGCTGAGAGGGCATTGTGACATCATAGGTCTGCACTGGTTACCGAGGTGACAGTCCCTTTTCTGTGATCTGCCTAATGGGGCATCATGAAATCATAACTCTGCACTGGTCACCCAGGTGACACACCATTGTCTGTGATCTGCCTAAGGGGGCATTGTGACATGATAACTCTGCACTGGTCACCCAAGTGACGAACCATTGTCTGTTTTCTGCGTAAGGGGGCATTGTGACATCATAACCCTGCACTGGTCACCCACTTGAAAGACCCTTGTCTTTGATCTGCCTAAGGGGCCATTGTGACATCATAACTATGCACTGGTCACTCAGGTGACAGTCCCTTCTCTGTGATCTGACTAAGGGGGCATTGTGAAATCATAACCCTGCACTGGTTACACAGGTGACATGCCCTTTATTGTTATCTGCCTAAGGGGGCATTGTGACGTCATAACCCTGCATTGGCCACCCAGGTGACAGGGCCTTGTCTGTGGTGTGCTAAGGGGGCATTGTGACATCATAAGACTGCACTGGTAACCCAGTTGACAGTGCCTTGTCTGTGATCTGCCTAAGAGGGCATTGTGACACCCTAACTCTGCACTAGTCACCCAGGAGACACCCCATTGTCTGTGATCTGCCTAAGGGGTCATTGTAACGTGATAAGTCTGCACTGGTCACCCAGGTGACAGACCACTGTCTGTGATCTGCGTAAGGGGGCATTTTGACATCATAACCCTTCACTGGTCACCCAGGTGAAAGACCCTTGTCTTTAATCTGCCTAAGGGGCATTGTGACATCATAATCCTGCACTGGTCACACAGGTGACAGGCCCCTGTGTTTGATCTGCCTGAGGGGGCATTGTTACAAGTTAAGTCTGCACTGGTCACCCAGGTGACAGGCCCTTGTCTGTGATCTGCCTGAGGATGCACTGTGACATCATAACACTGCACTGGTCACCCAGTTCACAGACCCTTGTCTGTGGTTTGCCTTAGGGGGCATTGTGACATGATAACTCTGCACTGGTCACCCAGGTGACAGACCCTTGTCTGTGATCTGCGTATGCGGGCATTGTGACATCATAAAACTGCACTGGTCACCCAGGTGAAAGACCTTTGTCTTTCATATGCCTAAGTGGACATTGTGACATCATAACTGTGCACCGGATATCCAGGAGTCAGACCCTTGTCTGTGATCTGCCTAAGGGCGAATTGTGACATCATAACTCTGCAATGGTCACCCAGGTGACATGCCCTTTTTTGTGATCTGCCTAAGGGGGCATTGGGACATCATAACCCTGCACTGGTCACCCAGGTGACAGGGCCTTGTCTGTGATCTGCTAAGGGGGCATTGTGACATCATAAGGCTGCACTGGTCACCCAGGTGACAGTCCCTTGTCTGTGATCTCCCTAAGGGGACATTGTGACATAATAAATCTGCACTGGTCACCCAGGTGACAGACCATTGTCTGTGATCTGCCTAACAGGGCATTGTGACATGATAACCCTGCACTGGTCACCCAGGTGACAGACCATTTTCTGTGATATGCGTAAGGGGGCATTGTGACCCATCACCCTGCACTGGTCACCCAGGTGAAAGACCCTTGTCTTTGACCTGCCTAAGGGGCCATTGTGACATCATAACTGTGCACTTGTCACCCAGGTGACAGACTGTTGCCTGTGATCTGCGTAAGGGGACATTGTGATATCATAACCCTGCACTGGTCACACAGGTGAGAGACACTTGACTGTGATCTGCCTCAGGGGGCATTGTTGGATCATAAATCTGCACTGGTAACCCAGGTGACAGGCCGTTGCCTTTGACCTGCCTGAGGGCGCATTGTGACATCATAACTCTCCACTGGGCACCCAGGTGACAGGCCCTTGCCTGTGATCTGCCAAAGGGGACATTGTGACATCATAACACTGCACTGGTCACCCAGGTGACATGCACTTTTTTGTGATCTGCCTAAGGGGGCATTGGGATATCATTACCCTGCACTGGTCACCCAGGTGACAGGGCCTTGTCTGTGATCTGCCTAATGGGGCATTGTGACATCATAACTCTGCATTGGTCCCCCAGGTGACAGACCATTGCCTGTGATCTGCCTAAGGGGGCATTTTGACATGATAACTCTGCACTGGTCACCCAGTTGACAGACCATTGTCTGTGATCTACCTAAGGGGGCATTGTGACATCATAACCTTGCACTGGTCATCCAGGTGACAGGGCCTTGTCTGTTATCTGCTAAGGGGGCATTGTGACATCGTAAGTCAGCACTGGTCACCCATGTGACAGTCCCTCGTCTGTGATCTGCCTAATGGGGCATTGTGACATCATAAGTCTGTACTGGTCAACCAGGTGACAGGCCCTTGTCTGTGATTTGCCTAAGGGGGCATTGTGACATGATAACTCTGCACTGCTCACCCAGGTGACAGACCATTGTCTGTGATCTGCGAAAAGGGGCATTGTGACATCATAACCCTGCACTGATCACCCAGGAGGAAGGCCCTTGTCTTTGATCTGGCTAAGGGGCCATTGTGACATCGTAACTATGCACTGGTCACCCAGGTGACACACCCTTGTCTGTGATCTGCCTAAGGAGGCATTGTGAAATCATAACACAGCACTGGTCACACAGGTGACATGCCCTTTTTTGTTATCTGCCTAAGGGGGCATTGGGACATCATAAACCTGCACTGGTCACCCAGGTGACAGGGCCTTGTCTGTGGTTTGCAAAGGGGGCATTGTGACATCATAAGTCTGCACTGGTCACCCAGGTGACTGTCCCTTGTCTGTTATCTGCCAAATGGGGCATTGTGACATCATAACTCTGCACTGGTCAACCACGTGACAGACCCTTGTCTGTGATATGCCTAAGGGGGCATTGTTATATCATAACTCTGCACTGGGCACGCAGGTGACAGTCCCTTGTCTGTGATCTGCCTAAGGGTGCATCGTGACATCATAACTCTTCACTGGGCACCCAGATGACAGTCCCTTGTCTGTGATCTGCCTAAGGGGACACTTTGACATCATAACTCTGCACTGGTCACCCAGCTGACCTGCCCTTTTTTGTGATCTGCCTAAGGGGGCATTGGGACATCATAAACCTGCACTGGTCATCCAGCTGACAGGGCCTTGTCTGTGATCTGCTAAGGGTGCATTGTGACATCGTAATTCTGCACTGGTCACCCAGGTGACAGTCCCTTGTCTGTGATCTGCCTAAGGGGCCATTGTGACATCCTAACTATGCACTGGTCACCCAGGTGACAGACCCTTGTCTGTGATCTGCCTAAGGTGGCATTGTGACATCATAACCCTGCACTGGTCACACAGGTGACATGCCCTTTTTTGTGATCTGCCTGAGGGGGCATTGGGACATCATAACCCTGCACTGGTCACCCATGTGACAAGGCCTTGTCTGTGATCTGCTGAGAGGACATTGTGACATCATAGTTCTGCACTGGTTACCCAGGTGACAGTCCCTTGTCTGTGATCTGCCTAATGGGGCATCATGAAATCATAACTCTGCACAGGTCACCCAGGTGACACACCATTGTCCGTGATCTGCCTAAGGGGGCATTGTGACATGATAACCCTGCACTGGTCACCCAGATGACGGACCAATTTCTGTTATCTGCGTAAGGGGGCATTGTGACATCATAACCCTGAACAGGTCACCCACTTGAAAGACCCTTGTCTTTGATCTGCCTAAGGGGCCATTGTGACATCATAACTATGCACTGGTCACCCAGGTGACAGTCCCTTCTCTGTGATCTGACTAAGAGGGCATTGTGAAATCATAACCCTGCACTGATCACACAGGTGATATGCCCTTTATTGTTATCTGCCTAAGGGGGCATTGTGACGTCATAACCCTGCATTGGCCACCCAGGTGACAGGGCCTTGTCTGTGGTGTGCTAAGGGGGCATTGTGACATCATAAGACTGCACTGGTCATCCAGTTGACAGTGCCTTGTCTGTGATCTGCCTAAGAGGGCATTGTGACACCATAACTCTGCACTAGTCACCCAGGTGACACCCCATTGTCTGTGATCTGCCTAAGGGATCATTGTGACGTGATAAGTCTGCACTAGTCACCCAGGAGACAGACCACTGTCTGTGATCTGTGTAAGGGGGCATTTTGACATCATAACCCTTCACTGGTCACCCAGGTAAAAGACCCTTGTCTTTAATCTGCCTAAGGGGCCATTGTGACATCAGAACTCTGCACTGGTCACCCAGGTGACAGACCCTTGTCTGTGATCTGCCTAAGGGGGCATTGTGACATCATAATCATGCACTGGTCACACAGGTGACTGGCCCTTCTGTGTGATCTGCCTGAGGGGGCATTGTTACATCATAAGTCTGCACTGGTCACCCAGGTTACAGGCCCTTGTCTGTGATCTGCCTGGGGGTGCATTGTGACATCATAACTCTGCACTGGTCACCCAGGTGACAGGCCCTTGTCTGTGATCTGCATAAGGGGGCATTGTGACATCATAACTCTGTACTGGTCACCCAGGTGACAGACCATTGTCTGTGATCTGCCTAAGGGTGCATTGTAACATGATAACGCTGCACTGGTCACCCAGGTGAAAGACCCTTGTCTTTCATCTGCCTAAGGAGCCATTTTGACATAATAACTGTGCACTGGTCACCCAGGTGACAGACCCTTGTCTGTCATCTGCCTAAGGGGTCATTGTGACATCATAACCCTGCACTGGTCACACAGGTGACATGCCCTTTTTTGTGATCTGCCTGAGGGGGCATTGGGCCATCATAACCCTGCACTGGTCACCCATGTGACAAGGCCTTGTCTGTGATCTGCTGAGAGGGCATTGTGACATCATAGGTCTGCACTGGTTACCGAGGTGACAGTCCCTTTTCTGTGATCTGCCTAATGGGGCATCATGAAATCATAACTCTGCACTGGTCACCCAGGTGACACACCATTGTCTGTGATCTGCCTAAGGGGGCATTGTGACATGATAACTCTGCACTGGTCACCCAAGTGACGAACCATTGTCTGTTTTCTGCGTAAGGGGGCATTGTGACATCATAACCCTGCACTGGTCACCCACTTGAAAGACCCTTGTCTTTGATCTGCCTAAGGGGCCATTGTGACATCATAACTATGCACTGGTCACTCAGGTGACAGTCCCTTCTCTGTGATCTGACTAAGGGGGCATTGTGAAATCATAACCCTGCACTGGTTACACAGGTGACATGCCCTTTATTGTTATCTGCCTAAGGGGGCATTGTGACGTCATAACCCTGCATTGGCCACCCAGGTGACAGGGCCTTGTCTGTGGTGTGCTAAGGGGGCATTGTGACATCATAAGACTGCACTGGTAACCCAGTTGACAGTGCCTTGTCTGTGATCTGCCTAAGAGGGCATTGTGACACCCTAACTCTGCACTAGTCACCCAGGAGACACCCCATTGTCTGTGATCTGCCTAAGGGGTCATTGTAACGTGATAAGTCTGCACTGGTCACCCAGGTGACAGACCACTGTCTGTGATCTGCGTAAGGGGGCATTTTGACATCATAACCCTTCACTGGTCACCCAGGTGAAAGACCCTTGTCTTTAATCTGCCTAAGGGGCATTGTGACATCATAATCCTGCACTGGTCACACAGGTGACAGGCCCCTGTGTTTGATCTGCCTGAGGGGGCATTGTTACAAGTTAAGTCTGCACTGGTCACCCAGGTGACAGGCCCTTGTCTGTGATCTGCCTGAGGATGCACTGTGACATCATAACACTGCACTGGTCACCCAGTTCACAGACCCTTGTCTGTGGTTTGCCTTAGGGGGCATTGTGACATGATAACTCTGCACTGGTCACCCAGGTGACAGACCCTTGTCTGTGATCTGCGTATGCGGGCATTGTGACATCATAAAACTGCACTGGTCACCCAGGTGAAAGACCTTTGTCTTTCATATGCCTAAGTGGACATTGTGACATCATAACTGTGCACCGGATATCCAGGAGTCAGACCCTTGTCTGTGATCTGCCTAAGGGCGAATTGTGACATCATAACTCTGCAATGGTCACCCAGGTGACATGCCCTTTTTTGTGATCTGCCTAAGGGGGCATTGGGACATCATAACCCTGCACTGGTCACCCAGGTGACAGGGCCTTGTCTGTGATCTGCTAAGGGGGCATTGTGACATCATAAGGCTGCACTGGTCACCCAGGTGACAGTCCCTTGTCTGTGATCTCCCTAAGGGGACATTGTGACATAATAAATCTGCACTGGTCACCCAGGTGACAGACCATTGTCTGTGATCTGCCTAACAGGGCATTGTGACATGATAACCCTGCACTGGTCACCCAGGTGACAGACCATTTTCTGTGATATGCGTAAGGGGGCATTGTGACCCATCACCCTGCACTGGTCACCCAGGTGAAAGACCCTTGTCTTTGACCTGCCTAAGGGGCCATTGTGACATCATAACTGTGCACTTGTCACCCAGGTGACAGACTGTTGCCTGTGATCTGCGTAAGGGGACATTGTGATATCATAACCCTGCACTGGTCACACAGGTGAGAGACACTTGACTGTGATCTGCCTCAGGGGGCATTGTTGGATCATAAATCTGCACTGGTAACCCAGGTGACAGGCCGTTGCCTTTGACCTGCCTGAGGGCGCATTGTGACATCATAACTCTCCACTGGGCACCCAGGTGACAGGCCCTTGCCTGTGATCTGCCAAAGGGGACATTGTGACATCATAACACTGCACTGGTCACCCAGGTGACATGCACTTTTTTGTGATCTGCCTAAGGGGGCATTGGGATATCATTACCCTGCACTGGTCACCCAGGTGACAGGGCCTTGTCTGTGATCTGCCTAATGGGGCATTGTGACATCATAACTCTGCATTGGTCCCCCAGGTGACAGACCATTGCCTGTGATCTGCCTAAGGGGGCATTTTGACATGATAACTCTGCACTGGTCACCCAGTTGACAGACCATTGTCTGTGATCTACCTAAGGGGGCATTGTGACATCATAACCTTGCACTGGTCATCCAGGTGACAGGGCCTTGTCTGTTATCTGCTAAGGGGGCATTGTGACATCGTAAGTCAGCACTGGTCACCCATGTGACAGTCCCTCGTCTGTGATCTGCCTAATGGGGCATTGTGACATCATAAGTCTGTACTGGTCAACCAGGTGACAGGCCCTTGTCTGTGATTTGCCTAAGGGGGCATTGTTTCATCATAACTCTGCACTGGGCACCCAAGTGACAGGCCCTTGTCTGTGATCTGCCTAACTGTGCATTGTGACATCATAACTCTGCACTGGGCACCCAGGTGACAGTCAACTGTCTGTGTTCAGCGTAAGGGGGCCTTGTGACATCATAACCCTGCACTGGTCACCCAGGTGAAAGTCCCTTGTCTTTGATCTGCCTAAGGGGCCATTGTGACATCATAACTCTGCACTGGTCACCCAGGTGACAGACCCTTGTCTGTAATCTCCCTAAGGGGGCATTGTGACATCACAACCATGCACTGGTCACACAGGTGACAGGCCCTTGTGTGTGATCTGCCTGAGGGAGCATTGTTACATCATAAGTCTGCACTGGTCACCCAGGTTACAGGCCCTTGTCTGTGATCTGCCTGGGGGTGCATTGTGACATCATAACTCTACACTGGTCACCCAGGTGACAGGCCCTTGTCTCTGATCTGCATAAGGGGGCAATGTGACATCAGAACTCTGTACTGGTCACCCAGGTGGCAGACCATTGTCTGTGATCTGCCTAAGGGGGCATTGTGACATGATAACCCTGCACTGGTCACCCAGGTGAAAGACCCTTGCCTTTCATCTGCCTAAGGGGACATTTTGACATCATAACTCTGCACTGGTCTCCCAGGTGGCCGACCCTTCTGTGTGATATGCCTAAGGGGGCATTTTGACATCATAACACTGCACTGGTCACACAGGTGACAGGCCCTTGTGTGTGATATGCCTGAGAGGGCATTGTTACAACATAAGTCTGCACTGGTCACCCAGGTGACAGGCCCTTGTCTGCGATCTGCCTGAGGATGCATTGTGACATCATAACACTGCACTGGTCACCCAGGTCACAGACCCTTGTCAGTGATTTGCCTAAGGGGGCATTGTGACATGATAACTCTGCACTGGTCACTCAGGTGACAGACGCTTGTCTGTGATCTGCGTAAGGGGGCATTGTGACATCATAAACCTGCACTGGTCACCCAGGTGAAAGACCCTTGTCTTTGACATGCCTAAGGGGCCATTGTGACATCATAACTCTGCACTGGTCACCACGGTGTCAGACCCTTGTCTGTGATCTGCCTCAGGGTAATTGTGACATCATAGCTCTGCAATGGTCACCCAGGTGACATCCCCTTTTTTGTGATCTGCCTAAGGGGGCATTGGGACATCATAACACTGCACTGGTCACCCAGGTGACTGGGCTTTGTCTGTGATCTGCTAAGGGGGCATTGTGACATCATAAGTCTGCACTGGTCACTCAGGTGACAGTCCCTTGTCTGTGATCTGCCTAAGGGGGCATTGTGACATCATGAATCTGCACTGGTCACCCAGGGGACAGACCATTGTCTGTGATCTGCCTAAGGGGGCATTGTGACATGATAACGCTGCACTGGTCACCAAGGTGACAGACCATTGTTTCTGATATGCGTAAGGGGGCATTGTGACCCCATAACCCTGCACTTGTCACCCATGTGAAAGATCCTTGACTTTGACCTGCCTAAGGGGCCATTATGACATCGTAACTCTGCACTGGTCACCCACGTGACAGACCCTTGTCTGTGACCTGCGTAAGGGGGCATTGTGACATCATAAGCCTGCACTGGTCACACAGGTGACAGACACTTTTGTGTGATCTGCCTCAGGGGGCATTGTTGCATCATAAATCTGCACTGGTCACCCAGGTGACAGGCCGTGGTCTGTGACCTGCCTGAAGGCGCATTGTAACATCATAACTCTGCACTGAGCACCCAGGTGACAGGCCCTTGTCTGTGATCTGCCTAAGGGTGCATTGTGACATCATAACTGTGCACTGGGCACCCAGGTGTCAGGCCTTTGTCTGTGATCTCCCAAAGGGGATATTGTGACATCATAACACTGCACTCGTCACCCAGCTGACATGCCGTTTTTTGTGATCTGCCTAAGGGGGCATTGGGACATCATAACCCTGCACTGCTCACCCAGGTGACAGAGCTTTGTCTGTGATCTTCTAAGGGGCCATTGTGACATCATAAGTCTACACTGGTCACCCAGGTGACAGTCCCTTTCCTCTGATCTGCCTAATGGCGCATCATGACATCATAACTCTGCACTGGTCACCCAGGTGACACACCATTGCCTGTGATCTGCCTATGGGGACATTGTGAGATGATAACTCTGCACTGGTCACCCAGGTCACAGGCCCTTTTCTGTTATCTCTCTAATGGTGTATTGTGACATCATAAATCTGCACTGGTCAGCCAGGTGAAAGGGCCTTGTCTGTTATCTGCCTAAGGGGGCATTGTGACATCATAAGTCTGCACTAGTCACCCAGGAGACACGCGCTTGTCTGTGATCTGCCTAAGAGGCATTGTGACATCATAACCCTGCACTGGGCACCCAGGAGAGAGGCCTTTGTCTGTGATCTGCCTAAGGGTGTATTGTGAGATCATAACTCTGCACTGGTCACCCAGGTGAGAGGCCCTTGTCTGTGATCTGCCAAAGGGGGCATTGTGACATCATAAGTCTGCACTAGTCAACCAGGTGAAAGGCCCTTCTCTGTGATCTGCGTAAGGAGCATTTTGACATCATAAATCTGCACTGGTTACCCAGGTGACAGGACCTTGTCTGTGATCTGCCTAAGGGGGCATTGTGACATCATAACTCTGCATTGGGCACCCAGGTGACAGGCCCTTGTCTGTGATCTGCATAAGGGGGCATTGTGACATCATAACTCTGTACTGGTCACCCAGGTGACAGACCATTGTCTGTGATCTGCCTAAGGGTGCATTGTAACATGATAACGCTGCACTGATCACCCAGGTGAAAGACCCTTGTCTTTCATCTGCCTAAGGAGCCATTTTGACATAATAACTGTGCACTGGTCACCCAGGTGACAGACCCTTGTCTGTCGTCTGCCTAAGGGGTCATTGTGACATCATAACCCTGCACTGGTCACACAGGTGACATGCCCTTTTTTGTGATCTGCCTGAGGGGGCATTGGGCCATCATAACCCTGCACTGGTCACCCATGTGACAAGGCCTTGTCTGTGATCTGCTGAGAGGGCATTGTGACATCATAGGTCTGCACTGGTTACCGAGGTGACAGTCCCTTTTCTGTGATCTGCCTAATGGGGCATCATGAAATCATAACTCTGCACTGGTCTCCCAGGTGACACACCATTGTCTGTGATCTGCCTAAGGGGGCATTGTGACATGATAACTCTGCACTGGTCACCCAAGTGACAAACCATTGTCTGTTTTCTGCGTAAGGGGGCATTGTGACATCATAACCCTGCACTGGTCACCCACTTGAAAGACCCTTGTCTTTGATCTGCCTAAGGGGCCATTGTGACATCATAACTATGCACTGGTCACTCAGGTGACAGTCCCTTCTCTGTGATCTGACTAAGGGGGCATTGTGAAATCATAACCCTGCACTGGTTACACAGGTGACATGCCCTTTATTGTTATCTGCCTAAGGGGGCATTGTGACGTCATAACCCTGCATTGGCCACCCAGGTGACAGGGCCTTGTCTGTGGTGTGCTAAGGGGGCATTGTGACATCATAAGACTGCACTGGTAACCCAGTTGACAGTGCCTTGTCTGTGATCTGCCTAAGAGGGCATTGTGACACCCTAACTCTGCACTAGTCACCCAGGAGACACCCCATTGTCTGTGATCTGCCTAAGGGGTCATTGTAACGTGATAAGTCTGCACTGGTCACCCAGGTGACAGACCACTGTCTGTGATCTGCGTAAGGGGGCATTTTGACATCATAACCCTTCACTGGTCACCCAGGTGAAAGACCCTTGTCTTTAATCTGCCTAAGGGGCATTGTGACATCATAATCCTGCACTGGTCACACAGGTGACAGGCCCCTGTGTTTGATCTGCCTGAGGGGGCATTGTTACAAGTTAAGTCTGCACTGGTCACCCAGGTGACAGGCCCTTGTCTGTGATCTGCCTGAGGATGCACTGTGACATCATAACACTGCACTGGTCACCCAGTTCACAGACCCTTGTCTGTGGTTTGCCTTAGGGGGCATTGTGACATGATAACTCTGCACTGGTCACCCAGGTGACAGACCCTTGTCTGTGATCTGCGTATGCGGGCATTGTGACATCATAAAACTGCACTGGTCACCCAGGTGAAAGACCTTTGTCTTTCATATGCCTAAGTGGACATTGTGACATCATAACTGTGCACCGGATATCCAGGAGTCAGACCCTTGTCTGTGATCTGCCTAAGGGCGAATTGTGACATCATAACTCTGCAATGGTCACCCAGGTGACATGCCCTTTTTTGTGATCTGCCTAAGGGGGCATTGGGACATCATAACCCTGCACTGGTCACCCAGGTGACAGGGCCTTGTCTGTGATCTGCTAAGGGGGCATTGTGACATCATAAGGCTGCACTGGTCACCCAGGTGACAGTCCCTTGTCTGTGATCTCCCTAAGGGGACATTGTGACATAATAAATCTGCACTGGTCACCCAGGTGACAGACCATTGTCTGTGATCTGCCTAACAGGGCATTGTGACATGATAACCCTGCACTGGTCACCCAGGTGACAGACCATTTTCTGTGATATGCGTAAGGGGGCATTGTGACCCATCACCCTGCACTGGTCACCCAGGTGAAAGACCCTTGTCTTTGACCTGCCTAAGGGGCCATTGTGACATCATAACTGTGCACTTGTCACCCAGGTGACAGACCGTTGCCTGTGATCTGCGTAAGGGGGCATTGTGATATCATAACCCTGCACTGGTCACACAGGTGAGAGACACTTGACTGTGATCTGCCTCAGGGGGCATTGTTGGATCATAAATCTGCACTGGTAACCCAGGTGACAGGCCGTTGCCTTTGACCTGCCTGAGGGCGCATTGTGACATCATAACTCTCCACTGGGCACCCAGGTGACAGGCCCTTGTCTGTGATCTGCCAAAGGGGACATTGTGACATCATAACACTGCACTGGTCACCCAGGTGACATGCACTTTTTTGTGATCTGCCTAAGGGGGCATTGGGATATCATTACCCTGCACTGGTCACCCAGGTGACAGGGCCTTGTCTGTGATCTGCCTAATGGGGCATTGTGACATCATAACTCTGCATTGGTCCCCCAGGTGACAGACCATTGCCTGTGATCTGCCTAAGGGGGCATTTTGACATGATAACTCTGCACTGGTCACCCAGTTGACAGACCATTGTCTGTGATCTACCTAAGGGGGCATTGTGACATCATAACCTTGCACTGGTCATCCAGGTGACAGGGCCTTGTCTGTTATCTGCTAAGGGGGCATTGTGACATCGTAAGTCAGCACTGGTCACCCATGTGACAGTCCCTCGTCTGTGATCTGCCTAATGGGGCATTGTGACATCATAAGTCTGTACTGGTCAACCAGGTGACAGGCCCTTGTCTGTGATTTGCCTAAGGGGGCATTGTTTCATCATAACTCTGCACTGGGCACCCAAGTGACAGGCCCTTGTCTGTGATCTGCCTAACTGTGCATTGTGACATCATAACTCTGCACTGGGCACCCAGGTGACAGTCAACTGTCTGTGTTCAGCGTAAGGGGGCCTTGTGACATCATAACCCTGCACTGGTCACCCAGGTGAAAGTCCCTTGTCTTTGATCTGCCTAAGGGGCCATTGTGACATCATAACTCTGCACTGGTCACCCAGGTGACAGACCCTTGTCTGTAATCTCCCTAAGGGGGCATTGTGACATCACAACCATGCACTGGTCACACAGGTGACAGGCCCTTGTGTGTGATCTGCCTGAGGGAGCATTGTTACATCATAAGTCTGCACTGGTCACCCAGGTTACAGGCCCTTGTCTGTGATCTGCCTGGGGGTGCATTGTGACATCATAACTCTACACTGGTCACCCAGGTGACAGGCCCTTGTCTCTGATCTGCATAAGGGGGCAATGTGACATCAGAACTCTGTACTGGTCACCCAGGTGGCAGACCATTGTCTGTGATCTGCCTAAGGGGGCATTGTGACATGATAACCCTGCACTGGTCACCCAGGTGAAAGACCCTTGCCTTTCATCTGCCTAAGGGGACATTTTGACATCATAACTCTGCACTGGTCTCTCAGGTGGCCGACCCTTCTGTGTGATATGCCTAAGGGGGCATTTTGACATCATAACACTGCACTGGTCACACAGGTGACAGGCCCTTGTGTGTGATATGCCTGAGAGGGCATTGTTACAACATAAGTCTGCACTGGTCACCCAGGTGACAGGCCCTTGTCTGCGATCTGCCTGAGGATGCATTGTGACATCATAACACTGCACTGGTCACCCAGGTCACAGACCCTTGTCAGTGATTTGCCTAAGGGGGCATTGTGACATGATAACTCTGCACTGGTCACTCAGGTGACAGACCCTTGTCTGTGATCTGCGTAAGGGGGCATTGTGACATCATAAACCTGCACTGGTCACCCAGGTGAAAGACCCTTGTCTTTGACATGCCTAAGGGGCCATTGTGACATCATAACTCTGCACTGGTCACCACGGTGTCAGACCCTTGTCTGTGATCTGCCTCAGGGTAATTGTGACATCATAGCTCTGCAATGGTCACCCAGGTGACATCCCCTTTTTTGTGATCTGCCTAAGGGGGCATTGGGACATCATAACACTGCACTGGTCACCCAGGTGACTGGGCTTTGTCTGTGATCTGCTAAGGGGGCATTGTGACATCATAAGTCTGCACTGGTCACTCAGGTGACAGTCCCTTGTCTGTGATCTGCCTAAGGGGGCATTGTGACATCATGAATCTGCACTGGTCACCCAGGGGACAGACCATTGTCTGTGATCTGCCTAAGGGGGCATTGTGACATGATAACGCTGCACTGGTCACCAAGGTGACAGGCCATTGTTTCTGATATGCGTAAGGGGGCATTGTGACCCCATAACCCTGCACTTGTCACCCATGTGAAAGATCCTTGACTTTGACCTGCCTAAGGGGCCATTATGACATCGTAACTCTGCACTGGTCACCCACGTGACAGACCCTTGTCTGTGACCTGCGTAAGGGGGCATTGTGACATCATAAGCCTGCACTGGTCACACAGGTGACAGACACTTTTGTGTGATCTGCCTCAGGGGGCATTGTTGCATCATAAATCTGCACTGGTCACCCAGGTGACAGGCCGTGGTCTGTGACCTGCCTGAAGGCGCATTGTAACATCATAACTCTGCACTGAGCACCCAGGTGACAGGCCCTTGTCTGTGATCTGCCTAAGGGTGCATTGTGACATCATAACTGTGCACTGGGCACCCAGGTGTCAGGCCTTTGTCTGTGATCTCCCAAAGGGGATATTGTGACATCATAACACTGCACTCGTCACCCAGCTGACATGCCGTTTTTTGTGATCTGCCTAAGGGGGCATTGGGACATCATAACCCTGCACTGCTCACCCAGGTGACAGAGCTTTGTCTGTGATCTTCTAAGGGGCCATTGTGACATCATAAGTCTACACTGGTCACCCAGGTGACAGTCCCTTTCCTCTGATCTGCCTAATGGCGCATCATGACATCATAACTCTGCACTGGTCACCCAGGTGACACACCATTGCCTGTGATCTGCCTATGGGGACATTGTGAGATGATAACTCTGCACTGGTCACCCAGGTCACAGGCCCTTTTCTGTTATCTCTCTAATGGTGTATTGTGACATCATAAATCTGCACTGGTCAGCCAGGTGAAAGGGCCTTGTCTGTTATCTGCCTAAGGGGGCATTGTGACATCATAAGTCTGCACTAGTCACCCAGGAGACACGCGCTTGTCTGTGATCTGCCTAAGAGGCATTGTGACATCATAACCCTGCACTGGGCACCCAGGAGAGAGGCCTTTGTCTGTGATCTGCCTAAGGGTGTATTGTGAGATCATAACTCTGCACTGGTCACCCAGGTGAGAGGCCCTTGTCTGTGATCTGCCAAAGGGGGCATTGTGACATCATAAGTCTGCACTAGTCAACCAGGTGAAAGGCCCTTCTCTGTGATCTGCGTAAGGAGCATTTTGACATCATAAATCTGCACTGGTTACCCAGGTGACAGGACCTTGTCTGTGATCTGCCTAAGGGGGCATTGTGACATCATAACTCTGCATTGGGCACCCAGGTGACAGGCCCTTGTCTGTGATCTGCCTAAGGGGACATTGTTACATCATAATTCTGCACTGGGAACCCAGGTGAGAGGCCCTTTTCTGTGACCTGCCTAAGAGTGTGTTGTGACATCATAATTCTGCACTGATCACCCAGGTGACAGGCAAATGACTGTGATCTGGCCAAGGGGGCATTGTGACATCAGAACTGCATTGGTCACCCTGGTGACAGGCCTTGTCTGTGATATGCCTTAGGGGCCATTGTGGCATCATAACTCTGCAGTGGTCACACAGGTGACAGACCCTTGTCTGTGATCTGCCTAAGGGTGAATTGTGACATCATAACTCTGCAATGGTCACCCAGGTGACAGACCGTTGTCTGTGATCTGCCTAAGGAGGCATTGTGACATCATAATTCCGCAATGGTCACCCAGGTGAGAGGCCCTTTTTTGTGATCTGCCTAAGGGGGCATTGGGAATTCATAACCCTGCACTGGTCATCCAGGTGACATGGCCTTGTTTGTGATGTGCTACGGGGCATTGTAATATCGTAAGTCTGCACTCGTCAACCAGGTGACAGTCACTTGTCTGTGATCTCCCTAAGGGGCCATTGTGACATCATAAATACGCACTGGTCACCCAGGTGACAGACCATTGTCTGTGATCTGCGTAAGGGGGCATTGTGAGATCATAACCCTGCACTGGTCACCCAGGTGAAAGACCCTTGTCTTTGATCAGCCTAAGGGGCCATCGTGACATCATAACTATGCAGTGGTCACCCAGGTGACAGACCATTCTCTGTGATGTGCCTAAGGTGGCATTGTGAAATCATAACCCTGCACTGGTCACACAGGTGACATGCCATTTATTGTTATTTGCCTAAGGGGGCATTGTGACATCATAACCCTGCACTGGTCACCCAGGTGACAGGGCCTTCTGTGTGATGTGCTAAGGGGGCATTGTGACATCATAAGTCTGCACTGGTCACCCAGGTGACAGTCCCTTGTCTGTGATCTTCCTAAGGGGGCAATGTGACATCATAATTCTGCACTGGTCATCCAGGTGACAGACCATTGTCTGTGATCTGCCTAAGGGGGCATTGTGACGTGATAAGTCTGCACTCGTCACCCAGGTGACAGACCACTGTCTGTGATCTGCGTGAGGGGGCATTGTGATATCATAACCATGCACTGGTCTCCCAGGTGAAAAACCCTTGTCTTTGATCTGCCTAAGGAGCCATTGTGACATCATAATTCTGCACTGGTCACCCAGGTGACAGACCCTTGTCTGTGATCGGCCTAAGGGGGCATTGTGAAATCATAACACTGCACTGGTCACACAGGTGACATGCCCTTTATTGTTATTTGCCTAAGGGGGCATAGTGACATCATAACCCTGCACTGGTCACCCAGGTGACAGGGCCTTGTGTGTGATGTGCTAAGGGGGCATTGTGACATCATAAGTCTGCACTGGTCACCCAGGTGACAGTCCCTTGTCTGTGATCTTCCTAAGGGGGCAATGTGACATCATAAGTCTGCACTGGTCATCCAGGTGACAGACCATTGTCTGTGATCTGCCTAAGGGGGCATTGTGACGTGATAAGTCTGCACTCGTCACCCAGGTGACATACCACTGTCTGTGATCTGCGTAAGGGGGCATTGTGATATCATAACCATGCACTGGTCTCCCAGGTGAAAAACCCTTGTCTTTGATCTGCCTAAGGGGCCATTGTGACATCATAATTCTGCACTGGTAACCCAGGTGACAGACCCTTGTCTGTGATCGGCCTAAGGGGGCATTGTGACATCATAACCATGCACTGGTCACACAGGTGACAGGCCCTTGTGTGTGATCTGCCTGAGGGGGCATTGTTATATCATAAGTCTGCACTGGTCACCCAGGTTACAGGCCCTTGTCTGTGATCTGCCTGAGGGTGCATTGTGACATCATAAATCTGCACTGGTCACCCAGGTGACAGGCCCTTGTCTGTGATTTGCATAAGAGAGCATTGTGACATCATAACTCTGTACTGGTCACCCAGGTGACAGACCATTGTCTGTGATCTGCCTAAGGGGGCATTGTGACATGATAACCCTGCACTGGTCACCCAGGTGAAAGACCCTTGTCTTTCATGTGCCTAAGTGGACATTTTGACATCATAACTCTGCAAGGATCACCCAGGTGACAGACCCTTGTGTGTGATCTCCCTAAGGGGGCATTGTGACTTCATAACCGTGCACTGCTCACACAGGTGGCAGACACTAGTGTGTGATCTGCCTGAGGGGGCATTGATGCATCATAAATCTGCTCTGGTCACCCAGGTGACAGGCCCTAGTCTGTGATCTCTCTGAGGGCGCATTGTTACATCATAACTCTGCTCTGGTCACCCGGGTGACAGGCCCTTCTCTGTGATCTGCATATAGGGGCACTGTGACATCATAACTCTGTACTGCTCACCCTGGTGACAGGCCTTTATCTGTGATCTGCCCAAGGGGTCATTGTGACATCATAACTCTGCACTGAACACCCAGGTGACAGACCCTTGTCTGTGATCTGCGTAAGGGGGCATTGTGATATCATAACTGTACAATGGTCAGCAACGTGACAGACCCTTGTCTGTGATCTGCATAAGGTGGCATTGTGACATCATAATTCTGCAATGGTTACCCAGGTGACAGGCCCTTGTCTGTGATCTTCCTAAGTGGGCATTGTGACATCATAACTCTGCACTGAACACCCAGGTGACAGGCCATTGTCTGTGATCTGCCAAACAGGGCATTGTGACATCATAACTCTGCACTGGGCACCCAGGTGAGAGGCCTTTGTCTGAGATCTGCCTAAGGGTGTATTGTGACATCATAAGTCTGCGCTGGTCACCCTGCTGGCGGGCCCTTGTCTGTGATCTGCCAACGGTGGCATTGTGACATCATAATTCTGAAATGGTCACACAGGTGACAGGCCCTTGTCTGTTATCTGCCTAAGGGCGCATTTTGATATCGTAACTCTGCACTGGTAACCCAGGTGACAGAACCTTGTCTGTGATCTGCCTAAGGGGGCATTGTGACATCATATCTCTGCCCTGGTCACCCAGATGACGGGCCCTTGTCTGTGATCTGCATAAGGGGGCTTTGTGACATCATAATTCCGCACTAGTCACCCAGGTGACAGGCCCTTGTCTGTGATCTGCGTAAGGGGCCTTGTGACATCATAACTCTGCACTGGTAACCCAGGTGACAGGACCTTGTCTGTGATCTGCCTAAGGGGCATTGTGACCTCATGTCTCTGCATTGGGCACACAGGTGACAGGCCCTTGTCTGTGATCTGCGTAAGGGTCATGGTGACATCATAACTCTACACTGGGCACCCAGGTGAGAGGCCTTTGTCTGAGATCTGCCTTAGGGTGTTTTGTGAAAACATAACTCTTCAGTGGTCCCCCAGGTGACAGGCCGTTGTCTGTGATCTGCCTAAGGGGGCATTGTGACATCTTGAATCTGCACTAGTCAACCACTTGACAGGCCCTTGTCTGTGATCTGCGTAAGGGGTATTGTGACATCATAACTCTGCACTGGTTACCCAGGTGACAGGACCTTGTCTGTGATATGGCTAAAGGTGCATTGTGAGATCATGACCCTGCATTAGGCACCCAGGTGCCAGGCCCTTGTCTGTGAACTGCCTAAGGGGGCATTGTGACATCATCACTCTGTGCTGGTCAACCAGGAGACAGGCCACTGACTGTGATCTGCCTAAGGGGACATTGTGACATCATAACTCTGCACTGGTCACCCTGGTGACAGGCCTCACTGTGTGATCTGCCAAAGGGGGCATTGTGACATCATAACCCTGCATTGGCCACACAGGTGACAGGACCCTGTGTGTGATCTGCCTGAGGTGGCATTGTGACATCATAACTCTGCACTGGTCACCCAGGCGACAGGCCCTTGTCTGTGATCTGCCTGATGGTGCATTGTGACGTCGTAACTCTGCATTGGTCACCCAGGTGACATGCCCTTGTGTGTGATCTGCCTGAGGTGGCATTGTGACATCATAATTCTGCACTGGTCACCCAGGAGACAGGCCACTGTCTGTGATCTGCGTATGGGTGCATTGTGACATCGTAACTCTGCACTGGTCATCCAGGTGACAGGACCTTGTCTGTGATCTGCCTAAATGGGCATTGTGACATCATCATTCTGTGCTGGTCAACCAGGTGACAGGCCACTGTCTCTGATCTGTGTATGGGGGTATTGTGACATCATAACTCTGCGCTGGTCACCTGGTGACAGGAGTTTGTCTGTAATCTGTCTAAGGGGGCATAGTGACATCACAATCCTGCAGTGGTCACACAGGTGACAGGCCCTTGTGTGCGATTTGTCTGAGGGGGCATTGTGACATCATAACTCTGCACTGGTCACCCAGGTGACAGAACCTTGTCTTTGATCTGCCTAAGGGGGCATTGAGACATCATAACCCTGCACTGGTCACGCAGGTGACAGGCTCTTTTGTGTGATCTGCCTGAGGGGATATTGTGACATCGTAACTCTGTACTGGTCACTCAGGTGACAGGCCCTTGTCTGTGATCTGCCTAAGGGGCATTGTGACATCATAACTCTGCACTGGTTACCCAGGTGACAGGACGTTGTCTGTTATCTGCCTAAGAGGGCATTGTGACATCATAACTCTGCATTGGGCACCCAGGTGACAGTCGCTTGTCTGTGATCTGCCTAAGGGGGCATTGTGACATCATAACTCTGTACTGGGCACCCAGGTGACAGGCCCTTGTCTGTGATCTGCCTAAGGGGGCATTGTGACATCATAAGTCTGCACTAGTCACCCAGGAGACAGGCCGTTGTCTGTGATCTGCGTAAGGGGCATTGCGTCATCATAATTCTGCACCGGGCACCCAGGTGAGAGGCCTTTGTCTGAGATCTGCCTAAGGGTGTATTGTGACATCATAACTCTGCACTGGTCACCCAGGTGACAGCCCCTTATCTGTGATCTTCCCAGGGGGGCATTGTGACCTCATAATTCTGCAATGGTCACCCAGGTGACAGGCCCTTGTCTGTGATCTGCCTAAGGGGCACTGTGACATCATAACTCTGCACTGGTCACCTAGTCAACAAGACCTTGTCTGTGATCTGCCTAAGGGGGAATTGTGACATCATAATTCTGCACCGGTTACCCAGGTGACAGGCCACTGTCTGTGATCTGCATAGGGGGGCATTGTGACATCATATCTCTGCACAGGACACCTGGTGACAGGCCTTTGTCTGTGATCTGCCGAAGGGGACATTGTGACATCATAAGTCTGCACTAGTCACCCAGGTGACAGGCACTTGTCTCTCATCTGCCTAAGGGGCGTTGTGACATCATAACTCTGCACTGGTTACCCTGGTGAGAGGGCGTTGTCTGTGATCTGCCTAAGCGGGCATTGTAACATCATAACTCTGCATTGGGCACCCAGGTGACAGGCTCTTGTCTGTGATCTGCCTAAGAGGGCACTGTGACATCAAACGTGTGCACTAGTCACCCAGGAGACAGGCCATTGTCTGTGATCTGCGTAAGGGCCACTGTGACATCATAAGTCTGCACTGGTTACCCAGGTGACAGGCCTTGTCTTTGATAAGCCTAAAGGGGCATTATGACATCATAACTCTGCATTAGGCACCAGGCGACAGGCCCTTATCTGTGAACTGCCTACAGCGGCATTGTGACATCGTAACTCTGCACTGGGCACCCAGGTGGGAGGTTCTTGTCTGTGATCTTCCTAAGGGGGTATTCTGACGTCATAATTCTGCACTGGTCACCCAGGTGACAGGCCACTGACTGTGATCTGCCTGAGGGGGCATTGTGACATCATAACTCTGCACTGGTCACCCTGGTGACAGGCCTTTGTCTGTGATCTGCCAAAGGGGGCATTGTGACATCATAACCCTGCACTGGTCACACAAGTGACAGGCCCTTGTCTGTGATGTGCCTAAGGGGGCATTGTGACATCATAAGTCTGCTGTAGTGACCCAGGTGACAGGCCTTTGTCTTCGATCTGCTTAAGGGGCTTTGTGAAATCATAACTCTTCACTCGTTACCCAGGTGACAGGACGTTGTCTGTGATCTGCCTAAGCGGGCATTGTGACATCATAACTCTGCACTGGGCACCCAGGTGACAGTCTCTTTTCTGTGATCTGACTAAGGGAGTATTGTGACATCATGACTCTGCACTTGTCACCCGAGTGACAGGCCCTTGTCTGTGATCTGCCTAAGGGGGCATTGTGACATCATAAAACTGCACTGGTCACTCAGGTGACAGACCCTTGTCTGTGATCTGCCTAAGGGCGCATTGTGACATCATAAGTATGCACTCGTCACCCACGTCACAGGCCCTTGTCTGTGATGTGCCTAAGGGGGCATTGTGACATCATAAGTCTGCACTAGTCACCCAGGTGACAGGCCCTTGTCTTCGATCTACTTAAGGGGCATTGTGACATCATAACTCTGTACTGGTTACCCAGGTGACAGGACGTTGTCTGTGATCTGCCTAACTGGGCATTGTGACATCATAACTCTGCACTGGTCACCCAGGTGACAGCCCCTTATCTGTGATCTGCCCAGGGGGGCATTGTGACCTCATAATTCTGCAATGGTCACCCAGGTGACAGGCCCTTGTCTGTGATCTGCCTGAGGGGCACTGTGACATCATAACTCTGCACTGGTCACCTAGTCAACAAGACCTTGTCTGTGATCTGCCTAAGGGGGAATTGTGACATCATAATTCTGCACCGGTTACCCAGGTGACAGGCCACTGTCTGTGATCTGCGTAGGGGGGCATTGTGACATCATATCTCTGCACAGGACACCTGGTGACAAGCCTTTGTCTGTGATCTGCCGAAGGGGACATTGTGACATCATAAGTCTGCACTAGTCACCCAGGTGACAGGCACTTGTCTCTCATCTGCCTAAGGGGCGTGGTGACATCATAACTCTTCATTGGTTACCCAGGTGAGAGGACGTTGTCTATGATCTGCCTAAGCGGGCATTGTAACATCATAACTCTGCATTGGGCACCCAGGTGACACGCTCTTGTTTGTGATCTGCCTAAGAGGGCACTGTGACATCAAACATGTGCACTAGTCGCCCAGGAGACAGGCCATTGTCTGTGATCTGCGTAAGGGCCACTGTGACATCATAAGTCTGCACTGGTTACCCAGGTGACAGGCCTTGTCTGTGATAAGCCTAAAGGGGTATTATGACATCATAACTCTGCATTAGGCACCAGGCGACAGGCCCTTATCTGTGAACTGCCTACGGCGGCATTTTGACATCGTAACTCTGCACTGGGCACCCAGGTGGGAGGTTCTTGTCTGTGATCTTCCTAAGGGGGTATTCTGACGTCATAATTCTGCACTGGTCACCCAGGTGACAGGCCACTGACTGTGATCTGCCTGAGGGGGCATTGTGACATCATAACTCTGCACTGGTCACCCTGGTGACAGGCCTTTGTCTGTGATCTGCCAAAGGGGGCATTGTGACATCATAACCCTGCACTGGTCACCCAGGTGAAAGACCCTTGTCTTTGATCAGCCTAAGGGGCCATCGTGACATCATAACTATGCAGTGGTCACCCAGGTGACAGACCATTCTCTGTGATGTGCCTAAGGTGGCATTGTGAAATCATAACCCTGCACTGGTCACACAGGTGACATGCCATTTATTGTTATTTGCCTAAGGGGGCATTGTGACATCATAACCCTGCACTGGTCACCCAGGTGACAGGGCCTTCTGTGTGATGTGCTAAGGGGGCATTGTGACATCATAAGTCTGCACTGGTCACCCAGGTGACAGTCCCTTGTCTGTGATCTTCCTAAGGGGGCAATGTGACATCATAATTCTGCACTGGTCATCCAGGTGACAGACCATTGTCTGTGATCTGCCTAAGGGGGCATTGTGACGTGATAAGTCTGCACTCGTCACCCAGGTGACAGACCACTGTCTGTGATCTGCGTGAGGGGGCATTGTGATATCATAACCATGCACTGGTCTCCCAGGTGAAAAACCCTTGTCTTTGATCTGCCTAAGGGGCCATTGTGACATCATAATTCTGCACTGGTAACCCAGGTGACAGACCCTTGTCTGTGATCGGCCTAAGGGGGCATTGTGACATCATAACCATGCACTGGTCACACAGGTGACAGGCCCTTGTGTGTGATCTGCCTGAGGGGGCATTGTTATATCATAAGTCTGCACTGGTCACCCAGGTTACAGGCCCTTGTCTGTGATCTGCCTGAGGGTGCATTGTGACATCATAAATCTGCACTGGTCACCCAGGTGACAGGCCCTTGTCTGTGATTTGCATAAGAGAGCATTGTGACATCATAACTCTGTACTGGTCACCCAGGTGACAGACCATTGTCTGTGATCTGCCTAAGGGGGCATTGTGACATGATAACCCTGCACTGGTCACCCAGGTGAAAGACCCTTGTCTTTCATGTGCCTAAGTGGACATTTTGACATCATAACTCTGCAAGGATCACCCAGGTGACAGACCCTTGTGTGTGATCTCCCTAAGGGGGCATTGTGACTTCATAACCGTGCACTGCTCACACAGGTGGCAGACACTAGTGTGTGATCTGCCTGAGGGGGCATTGATGCATCATAAATCTGCTCTGGTCACCCAGGTGACAGGCCCTAGTCTGTGATCTCTCTGAGGGCGCATTGTTACATCATAACTCTGCTCTGGTCACCCGGGTGACAGGCCCTTCTCTGTGATCTGCATATAGGGGCACTGTGACATCATAACTCTGTACTGCTCACCCTGGTGACAGGCCTTTATCTGTGATCTGCCCAAGGGGTCATTGTGACATCATAACTCTGCACTGGGCACCCAGCTGACAGTCCCTTGTCTGTGATCTGCCTAAGGGGGCATTGTGACATCATAACTCTGCACTGGTAACCCAGGTCACAGAACCTTGTCTGTGATCTGCCTAAGGGGGCATTGTGACATGATAACTTTGCACTGGTCACCCAGGTGACAGACCCTTGTCTGTGATCTGCGTAAGGGGGCATTGTGATATCATAACTGTACAATGGTCACCAACGTGACAGACCCTTGTCTGTGATCTGCATAAGGTGGCATTGTGACATCATAATTCTGCAATGGTTACCCAGGTGACAGGCCCTTGTCTGTGATCTTCCTAAGTGGGCATTGTGACATCATAACTCTGCACTGAACACCCAGGTGACAGGCAATTTTCTGTGATCTGTCAAAGAGGGCATTGTGACATCATAACTCTGCACTGGGCACCCAGGTGAGAGGCCTTTGTCTGAGATCTGCCTAAGGGTGTATTGTGACATCATAAGTCTGCGCTGGTCACCCTGCTGGCGGGCCCTTGTCTGTGATCTGCCAACGGTGGCATTGTGACATCATAATTCTGAAATGGTCACACAGGTGACAGGCCCTTGTCTGTTATCTGCCTAAGGGCGCATTTTGATATCGTAACTCTGCACTGGTAACCCAGGTGACAGAACCTTGTCTGTGATCTGCCTAAGGGGGCATTGTGACATCATATCTCTGCCCTGGTCACCCAGATGACGGGCCCTTGTCTGTGATCTGCATAAGGGGGCTTTGTGACATCATAATTCCGCACTAGTCACGCAGGTGACAGGCCCTTGTCTGTGATCTGTGTAAGGGGCCTTGTGACATCATAACTCTGCACTGGTAACCCAGGTGACAGGACCTTGTCTGTGATCTGCCTAAGGGGCATTGTGACCTCATGTCTCTGCATTGGGCACACAGGTGACAGGCCCTTGTCTGTGATCTGCGTAAGGGTCATGGTGACATCATAACTCTACACTGGGCACCCAGGTGAGAGGCCTTTGTCTGAGATCTGCCTTAGGGTGATTTGTGAAAACATAACTCTTCAGTGGTCCCCCAGGTGACAGGCCGTTGTCTGTGATCTGCCTAAGGGGGCATTGTGACATCTTGAATCTGCACTAGTCAACCACTTGACAGGCCCTTGTCTGTGATCTGCGTAAGGGGAATTGTGACATCATAACTCTGCACTGGTTACCCAGGTGACAGGACCTTGTCTGTGATATGGCTAAAGGTGCATTGTGAGATCATGACCCTGCATTAGGCACCCAGGTGCCAGGCCCTTGTCTGTGATCTGCCTAAGGGGGCATTGTGACATCATCACTCTGTGCTGGTCAACCAGGAGACAGGCCACTGACTGTGATCTGCCTAAGGGGACATTGTGACATCATAACTCTGCACTGGTCACCCTGGTGACAGGCCTCACTGTGTGATCTGCCAAAGGGGGCATTGTGACATCATAACCCTGCATTGGTCACACAGGTGACAGGACCCTGTGTGTGATCTGCCTGAGGTGGCATTGTGACATCATAACTCTGCACTGGTCACCCAGGTGACAGGCCCTTGTCTGTGATCTGCCTGATGATGCATTGTGACGTCGTAACTCTGCATTGGTCACCCAGGTGACATGCCCTTGTGTGTGATCTGCCTGAGGTGGCATTGTGACATCATAATTCTGCACTGGTCACCCAGGAGACAGGCCACTGTCTGTGATCTGCGTATGGGTGCATTGTGACATCATAACTCTGCACTGGTCATCCAGGTGACAGGACCTTGTCTGTGATCTGCCTAAATGGGCATTGTGACATCATCATTCTGTGCTGGTCAACCAGGTGACAGGCCACTGTCTCTGATCTGTGTATGGGGGTATTGTGACATCATAACTCTGCGCTGGTCACCTGGTGACAGGCCCTTGTGTGCGATTTGTCTGAGGGGGCATTGTGACATCATAACTCTGCACTGGTCACCCAGGTGACAGAACCTTGTCTTTGATCTGCCTAAGGGGGCATTGAGACATCATAACCCTGCACTGGTCACACAGGTGACAGGCTCTTTTGTGTGATCTGCCTGAGGGGATATTGTGACATCGTAACTCTGTACTGGTCACTCAGGTGACAGGCCCTTGTCTGTGATCTGCCTAAGGGGCATTGTGACATCATAACTCTGCACTGGTTACCCAGGTGACAGGCCCTTGTCTGTGATCTGCCTAAGGGGGCATTGTGACATCATAAGTCTGCACTAGTCACCCAGGAGACAGGCCGTTGTCTGTGATCTGCGTAAGGGGCATTGCGACATCATAATTCTGCACCGGGCACCCAGGTGAGAGGCCTTTGTCTGAGATCTACCTAAGGGTGTATTGTGACATCATAACTCTGCACTGGTCACCCAGGTGACAGCCCCTTATCTGTGATCTTCCCAGGGGGGCATTGTGACCTCATAATTCTGCAATGGTCACCCAGGTGACAGGCCCTTGTCTGTGATCTGCCTAAGGGGCACTGTGACATCATAACTCTGCACTGGTCACCTAGTCAACAAGACCTTGTCTGTGATCTGCCTAAGGGGAATTGTGACATCATAATTCTGCACCGGTTACCCAGGTGACAGGCCACTGTCTGTGATCTGCGTAGGGGGGCATTGTGACATCATATCTCTGCACAGGACACCTGGTGACAGGCCTTTGTCTGTGATCTGCCGAAGGGGACATTGTGACATCATAAGTCTGCACTAGTCACCCAGGTGACAGGCACTTGTCTCTCATCTGCCTCAGGGGCGTTGTGACATCATAACTCTGCACTGGTTACCCAGGTGAGAGGACGTTGTCTGTGATCTACCTAAGCGGGCATTGTAACATCATAACTCTGCATTGGGCACCCAGGTGACAGGCTCTTGTCTGTGATCTGCCTAAGAGGGCACTGTGACATCAAACGTGTGCACTAGTCACCCAGGAGACAGGCCATTGTCTGTGATCTGCGTAAGGGCCACTGTGACATCATAAGTCTGCACTGGTTACCCAGGTGACAGGCCTTGTCTTTGATAAGCCTAAAGGGGCATTATGACATCATAACTCTGCATTAGGCACCAGGCGACAGGCCCTTATCTGTGAACTGCCTACGGCGGCATTGTGACATCGTAACTCTGCACTGGGCACCCAGGTGACAGGCCACTGACTGTGATCTGCCTGAGGGGGCATTGTGACATCATATCTCTGCACTGGTCACCCTGGTGACAGGCCTTTGTCTGTGATCTGCCAAAGGGGGCATTGTGACATCATAACCCTGCACTGGTCACACAAGTGACAGGCCCTTGTCTGTGATGTGCCTAAGGGGGCATTGTGACATCATAAGTCTGCTCTAGTGACCCAGGTGACAGGCCCTTGTCTTCGATCTGCTTAAGGGGCTTTGTGAAATCATAACTCTGCACTCGTTACCCAGGTGACAGGACGTTGTCTGTGATCTGCCTAAGCGGGCATTGTGACATCATAACTCTGCACTGGGCAACCAGGTGACAGTCTCTTTTCTGTGATCTGACTAAGGGAGTATTGTGACATCATGACTCTGCACTGGTCACCCGAGTGACAGGCCCTTGTCTGTGATCTGCCTAAGGGGGCATTGTGACATCATAAACCTGCACTGGTCACCCAGGTGAAAGACCCTTGTCTTTGACATGCCTAAGGGGCCATTGTGACATCATAACTCTGCACTGGTCACCACGGTGTCAGACCCTTGTCTGTGATCTGCCTCAGGGTAATTGTGACATCATAGCTCTGCAATGGTCACCCAGGTGACATCCCCTTTTTTGTGATCTGCCTAAGGGGGCATTGGGACATCATAACACTGCACTGGTCACCCAGGTGACTGGGCTTTGTCTGTGATCTGCTAAGGGGGCATTGTGACATCATAAGTCTGCACTGGTCACTCAGGTGACAGTCCCTTGTCTGTGATCTGCCTAAGGGGGCATTGTGACATCATGAATCTGCACTGGTCACCCAGGGGACAGACCATTGTCTGTGATCTGCCTAAGGGGGCATTGTGACATGATAACGCTGCACTGGTCACCAAGGTGACAGACCATTGTTTCTGATATGCGTAAGGGGGCATTGTGACCCCATAACCCTGCACTTGTCACCCATGTGAAAGATCCTTGACTTTGACCTGCCTAAGGGGCCATTATGACATCGTAACTCTGCACTGGTCACCCACGTGACAGACCCTTGTCTGTGACCTGCGTAAGGGGGCATTGTGACATCATAAGCCTGCACTGGTCACACAGGTGACAGACACTTGTGTGATCTGCCTCAGGGGGCATTGTTGCATCATAAATCTGCACTGGTCACCCAGGTGACAGGCCGTGGTCTGTGACCTGCCTGAAGGCGCATTGTAACATCATAACTCTGCACTGAGCACCCAGGTGACAGGCCCTTGTCTGTGATCTGCCTAAGGGTGCATTGTGACATCATAACTGTGCACTGGGCACCCAGGTGTCAGGCCTTTGTCTGTGATCTCCCAAAGGGGATATTGTGACATCATAACACTGCACTCGTCACCCAGCTGACATGCCGTTTTTTGTGATCTGCCTAAGGGGGCATTGGGACATCATAACCCTGCACTGCTCACCCAGGTGACAGAGCTTTGTCTGTGATCTTCTAAGGGGCCATTGTGACATCATAAGTCTACACTGGTCACCCAGGTGACAGTCCCTTTCCTCTGATCTGCCTAATGGCGCATCATGACATCATAACTCTGCACTGGTCACCCAGGTGACACACCATTGCCTGTGATCTGCCTATGGGGACATTGTGAGATGATAACTCTGCACTGGTCACCCAGGTCACAGGCCCTTTTCTGTTATCTCTCTAATGGTGTATTGTGACATCATAAATCTGCACTGGTCAGCCAGGTGAAAGGGCCTTGTCTGTTATCTGCCTAAGGGGGCATTGTGACATCATAAGTCTGCACTAGTCACCCAGGAGACACGCGCTTGTCTGTGATCTGCCTAAGAGGCATTGTGACATCATAACCCTGCACTGGGCACCCAGGAGAGAGGCCTTTGTCTGTGATCTGCCTAAGGGTGTATTGTGAGATCATAACTCTGCACTGGTCACCCAGGTGAGAGGCCCTTGTCTGTGATCTGCCAAAGGGGGCATTGTGACATCATAAGTCTGCACTAGTCAACCAGGTGAAAGGCCCTTCTCTGTGATCTGCGTAAGGAGCATTTTGACATCATAAATCTGCACTGGTTACCCAGGTGACAGGACCTTGTCTGTGATCTGCCTAAGGGGGCATTGTGACATCATAACTCTGCATTGGGCACCCAGGTGACAGGCCCTTGTCTGTGATCTGCATAAGGGGGCATTGTGACATCATAACTCTGTACTGGTCACCCAGGTGACAGACCATTGTCTGTGATCTGCCTAAGGGTGCATTGTAACATGATAACGCTGCACTGATCACCCAGGTGAAAGACCCTTGTCTTTCATCTGCCTAAGGAGCCATTTTGACATAATAACTGTGCACTGGTCACCCAGGTGACAGACCCTTGTCTGTCGTCTGCCTAAGGGGTCATTGTGACATCATAACCCTGCACTGGTCACACAGGTGACATGCCCTTTTTTGTGATCTGCCTGAGGGGGCATTGGGCCATCATAACCCTGCACTGGTCACCCATGTGACAAGGCCTTGTCTGTGATCTGCTGAGAGGGCATTGTGACATCATAGGTCTGCACTGGTTACCGAGGTGACAGTCCCTTTTCTGTGATCTGCCTAATGGGGCATCATGAAATCATAACTCTGCACTGGTCTCCCAGGTGACACACCATTGTCTGTGATCTGCCTAAGGGGGCATTGTGACATGATAACTCTGCACTGGTCACCCAAGTGACAAACCATTGTCTGTTTTCTGCGTAAGGGGGCATTGTGACATCATAACCCTGCACTGGTCACCCACTTGAAAGACCCTTGTCTTTGATCTGCCTAAGGGGCCATTGTGACATCATAACTATGCACTGGTCACTCAGGTGACAGTCCCTTCTCTGTGATCTGACTAAGGGGGCATTGTGAAATCATAACCCTGCACTGGTTACACAGGTGACATGCCCTTTATTGTTATCTGCCTAAGGGGGCATTGTGACGTCATAACCCTGCATTGGCCACCCAGGTGACAGGGCCTTGTCTGTGGTGTGCTAAGGGGGCATTGTGACATCATAAGACTGCACTGGTAACCCAGTTGACAGTGCCTTGTCTGTGATCTGCCTAAGAGGGCATTGTGACACCCTAACTCTGCACTAGTCACCCAGGAGACACCCCATTGTCTGTGATCTGCCTAAGGGGTCATTGTAACGTGATAAGTCTGCACTGGTCACCCAGGTGACAGACCACTGTCTGTGATCTGCGTAAGGGGGCATTTTGACATCATAACCCTTCACTGGTCACCCAGGTGAAAGACCCTTGTCTTTAATCTGCCTAAGGGGCATTGTGACATCATAATCCTGCACTGGTCACACAGGTGACAGGCCCCTGTGTTTGATCTGCCTGAGGGGGCATTGTTACAAGTTAAGTCTGCACTGGTCACCCAGGTGACAGGCCCTTGCCTGTGATCTGCCTGAGGATGCACTGTGACATCATAACACTGCACTGGTCACCCAGTTCACAGACCCTTGTCTGTGGTTTGCCTTAGGGGGCATTGTGACATGATAACTCTGCACTGGTCACCCAGGTGACAGACCCTTGTCTGTGATCTGCGTATGCGGGCATTGTGACATCATAAAACTGCACTGGTCACCCAGGTGAAAGACCTTTGTCTTTCATATGCCTAAGTGGACATTGTGACATCATAACTGTGCACCGGATATCCAGGAGTCAGACCCTTGTCTGTGATCTGCCTAAGGGCGAATTGTGACATCATAACTCTGCAATGGTCACCCAGGTGACATGCCCTTTTTTGTGATCTGCCTAAGGGGGCATTGGGACATCATAACCCTGCACTGGTCACCCAGGTGACAGGGCCTTGTCTGTGATCTGCTAAGGGGGCATTGTGACATCATAAGGCTGCACTGGTCACCCAGGTGACAGTCCCTTGTCTGTGATCTCCCTAAGGGGACATTGTGACATAATAAATCTGCACTGGTCACCCAGGTGACAGACCATTGTCTGTGATCTGCCTAACAGGGCATTGTGACATGATAACCCTGCACTGGTCACCCAGGTGACAGACCATTTTCTGTGATATGCGTAAGGGGGCATTGTGACCCATCACCCTGCACTGGTCACCCAGGTGAAAGACCCTTGTCTTTGACCTGCCTAAGGGGCCATTGTGACATCATAACTGTGCACTTGTCACCCAGGTGACAGACCGTTGCCTGTGATCTGCGTAAGGGGGCATTGTGATATCATAACCCTGCACTGGTCACACAGGTGAGAGACACTTGACTGTGATCTGCCTCAGGGGGCATTGTTGGATCATAAATCTGCACTGGTAACCCAGGTGACAGGCCGTTGCCTTTGACCTGCCTGAGGGCGCATTGTGACATCATAACTCTCCACTGGGCACCCAGGTGACAGGCCCTTGTCTGTGATCTGCCAAAGGGGACATTGTGACATCATAACACTGCACTGGTCACCCAGGTGACATGCACTTTTTTGTGATCTGCCTAAGGGGGCATTGGGATATCATTACCCTGCACTGGTCACCCAGGTGACAGGGCCTTGTCTGTGATCTGCCTAATGGGGCATTGTGACATCATAACTCTGCATTGGTCCCCCAGGTGACAGACCATTGCCTGTGATCTGCCTAAGGGGGCATTTTGACATGATAACTCTGCACTGGTCACCCAGTTGACAGACCATTGTCTGTGATCTACCTAAGGGGGCATTGTGACATCATAACCTTGCACTGGTCATCCAGGTGACAGGGCCTTGTCTGTTATCTGCTAAGGGGGCATTGTGACATCGTAAGTCAGCACTGGTCACCCATGTGACAGTCCCTCGTCTGTGATCTGCCTAATGGGGCATTGTGACATCATAAGTCTGTACTGGTCAACCAGGTGACAGGCCCTTGTCTGTGATTTGCCTAAGGGGGCATTGTTTCATCATAACTCTGCACTGGGCACCCAAGTGACAGGCCCTTGTCTGTGATCTGCCTAACTGTGCATTGTGACATCATAACTCTGCACTGGGCACCCAGGTGACAGTCAACTGTCTGTGTTCAGCGTAAGGGGGCCTTGTGACATCATAACCCTGCACTGGTCACCCAGGTGAAAGTCCCTTGTCTTTGATCTGCCTAAGGGGCCATTGTGACATCATAACTCTGCACTGGTCACCCAGGTGACAGACCCTTGTCTGTAATCTCCCTAAGGGGGCATTGTGACATCACAACCATGCACTGGTCACACAGGTGACAGGCCCTTGTGTGTGATCTGCCTGAGGGAGCATTGTTACATCATAAGTCTGCACTGGTCACCCAGGTTACAGGCCCTTGTCTGTGATCTGCCTGGGGGTGCATTGTGACATCATAACTCTACACTGGTCACCCAGGTGACAGGCCCTTGTCTCTGATCTGCATAAGGGGGCAATGTGACATCAGAACTCTGTACTGGTCACCCAGGTGGCAGACCATTGTCTGTGATCTGCCTAAGGGGGCATTGTGACATGATAACCCTGCACTGGTCACCCAGGTGAAAGACCCTTGCCTTTCATCTGCCTAAGGGGACATTTTGACATCATAACTCTGCACTGGTCTCTCAGGTGGCCGACCCTTCTGTGTGATATGCCTAAGGGGGCATTTTGACATCATAACACTGCACTGGTCACACAGGTGACAGGCCCTTGTGTGTGATATGCCTGAGAGGGCATTGTTACAACATAAGTCTGCACTGGTCACCCAGGTGACAGGCCCTTGTCTGCGATCTGCCTGAGGATGCATTGTGACATCATAACACTGCACTGGTCACCCAGGTCACAGACCCTTGTCAGTGATTTGCCTAAGGGGGCATTGTGACATGATAACTCTGCACTGGTCACTCAGGTGACAGACCCTTGTCTGTGATCTGCGTAAGGGGGCATTGTGACATCATAAACCTGCACTGGTCACCCAGGTGAAAGACCCTTGTCTTTGACATGCCTAAGGGGCCATTGTGACATCATAACTCTGCACTGGTCACCACGGTGTCAGACCCTTGTCTGTGATCTGCCTCAGGGTAATTGTGACATCATAGCTCTGCAATGGTCACCCAGGTGACATCCCCTTTTTTGTGATCTGCCTAAGGGGGCATTGGGACATCATAACACTGCACTGGTCACCCAGGTGACTGGGCTTTGTCTGTGATCTGCTAAGGGGGCATTGTGACATCATAAGTCTGCACTGGTCACTCAGGTGACAGTCCCTTGTCTGTGATCTGCCTAAGGGGGCATTGTGACATCATGAATCTGCACTGGTCACCCAGGGGACAGACCATTGTCTGTGATCTGCCTAAGGGGGCATTGTGACATGATAACGCTGCACTGGTCACCAAGGTGACAGACCATTGTTTCTGATATGCGTAAGGGGGCATTGTGACCCCATAACCCTGCACTTGTCACCCATGTGAAAGATCCTTGACTTTGACCTGCCTAAGGGGCCATTATGACATCGTAACTCTGCACTGGTCACCCACGTGACAGACCCTTGTCTGTGACCTGCGTAAGGGGGCATTGTGACATCATAAGCCTGCACTGGTCACACAGGTGACAGACACTTTTGTGTGATCTGCCTCAGGGGGCATTGTTGCATCATAAATCTGCACTGGTCACCCAGGTGACAGGCCGTGGTCTGTGACCTGCCTGAAGGCGCATTGTAACATCATAACTCTGCACTGAGCACCCAGGTGACAGGCCCTTGTCTGTGATCTGCCTAAGGGTGCATTGTGACATCATAACTGTGCACTGGGCACCCAGGTGTCAGGCCTTTGTCTGTGATCTCCCAAAGGGGATATTGTGACATCATAACACTGCACTCGTCACCCAGCTGACATGCCGTTTTTTGTGATCTGCCTAAGGGGGCATTGGGACATCATAACCCTGCACTGCTCACCCAGGTGACAGAGCTTTGTCTGTGATCTTCTAAGGGGCCATTGTGACATCATAAGTCTACACTGGTCACCCAGGTGACAGTCCCTTTCCTCTGATCTGCCTAATGGCGCATCATGACATCATAACTCTGCACTGGTCACCCAGGTGACACACCATTGCCTGTGATCTGCCTATGGGGACATTGTGAGATGATAACTCTGCACTGGTCACCCAGGTCACAGGCCCTTTTCTGTTATCTCTCTAATGGTGTATTGTGACATCATAAATCTGCACTGGTCAGCCAGGTGAAAGGGCCTTGTCTGTTATCTGCCTAAGGGGGCATTGTGACATCATAAGTCTGCACTAGTCACCCAGGAGACACGCGCTTGTCTGTGATCTGCCTAAGAGGCATTGTGACATCATAACCCTGCACTGGGCACCCAGGAGAGAGGCCTTTGTCTGTGATCTGCCTAAGGGTGTATTGTGAGATCATAACTCTGCACTGGTCACCCAGGTGAGAGGCCCTTGTCTGTGATCTGCCAAAGGGGGCATTGTGACATCATAAGTCTGCACTAGTCAACCAGGTGAAAGGCCCTTCTCTGTGATCTGCGTAAGGAGCATTTTGACATCATAAATCTGCACTGGTTACCCAGGTGACAGGACCTTGTCTGTGATCTGCCTAAGGGGGCATTGTGACATCATAACTCTGCATTGGGCACCCAGGTGACAGGCCCTTGTCTGTGATCTGCCTAAGGGGACATTGTTACATCATAATTCTGCACTGGGAACCCAGGTGAGAGGCCCTTTTCTGTGACCTGCCTAAGAGTGTGTTGTGACATCATAATTCTGCACTGATCACCCAGGTGACAGGCAAATGACTGTGATCTGGCCAAGGGGGCATTGTGACATCAGAACTGCATTGGTCACCCTGGTGACAGGCCTTGTCTGTGATATGCCTTAGGGGCCATTGTGGCATCATAACTCTGCAGTGGTCACACAGGTGACAGACCCTTGTCTGTGATCTGCCTAAGGGTGAATTGTGACATCATAACTCTGCAATGGTCACCCAGGTGACAGACCGTTGTCTGTGATCTGCCTAAGGAGGCATTGTGACATCATAATTCCGCAATGGTCACCCAGGTGAGAGGCCCTTTTTTGTGATCTGCCTAAGGGGGCATTGGGAATTCATAACCCTGCACTGGTCATCCAGGTGACATGGCCTTGTTTGTGATGTGCTACGGGGCATTGTAATATCGTAAGTCTGCACTCGTCAACCAGGTGACAGTCACTTGTCTGTGATCTCCCTAAGGGGCCATTGTGACATCATAAATACGCACTGGTCACCCAGGTGACAGACCATTCTCTGTGATGTGCCTAAGGTGGCATTGTGAAATCATAACCCTGCACTGGTCACACAGGTGACATGCCATTTATTGTTATTTGCCTAAGGGGGCATTGTGACATCATAACCCTGCACTGGTCACCCAGGTGACAGGGCCTTCTGTGTGATGTGCTAAGGGGGCATTGTGACATCATAAGTCTGCACTGGTCACCCAGGTGACAGTCCCTTGTCTGTGATCTTCCTAAGGGGGCAATGTGACATCATAATTCTGCACTGGTCATCCAGGTGACAGACCATTGTCTGTGATCTGCCTAAGGGGGCATTGTGACGTGATAAGTCTGCACTCGTCACCCAGGTGACAGACCACTGTCTGTGATCTGCGTGAGGGGGCATTGTGATATCATAACCATGCACTGGTCTCCCAGGTGAAAAACCCTTGTCTTTGATCTGCCTAAGGGGCCATTGTGACATCATAATTCTGCACTGGTAACCCAGGTGACAGACCCTTGTCTGTGATCGGCCTAAGGGGGCATTGTGACATCATAACCATGCACTGGTCACACAGGTGACAGGCCCTTGTGTGTGATCTGCCTGAGGGGGCATTGTTATATCATAAGTCTGCACTGGTCACCCAGGTTACAGGCCCTTGTCTGTGATCTGCCTGAGGGTGCATTGTGACATCATAAATCTGCACTGGTCACCCAGGTGACAGGCCCTTGTCTGTGATTTGCATAAGAGAGCATTGTGACATCATAACTCTGTACTGGTCACCCAGGTGACAGACCATTGTCTGTGATCTGCCTAAGGGGGCATTGTGACATGATAACCCTGCACTGGTCACCCAGGTGAAAGACCCTTGTCTTTCATGTGCCTAAGTGGACATTTTGACATCATAACTCTGCAAGGATCACCCAGGTGACAGACCCTTGTGTGTGATCTCCCTAAGGGGGCATTGTGACTTCATAACCGTGCACTGCTCACACAGGTGGCAGACACTAGTGTGTGATCTGCCTGAGGGGGCATTGATGCATCATAAATCTGCTCTGGTCACCCAGGTGACAGGCCCTAGTCTGTGATCTCTCTGAGGGCGCATTGTTACATCATAACTCTGCTCTGGTCACCCGGGTGACAGGCCCTTCTCTGTGATCTGCATATAGGGGCACTGTGACATCATAACTCTGTACTGCTCACCCTGGTGACAGGCCTTTATCTGTGATCTGCCCAAGGGGTCATTGTGACATCATAACTCTGCACTGAACACCCAGGTGACAGACCCTTGTCTGTGATCTGCGTAAGGGGGCATTGTGATATCATAACTGTACAATGGTCAGCAACGTGACAGACCCTTGTCTGTGATCTGCATAAGGTGGCATTGTGACATCATAATTCTGCAATGGTTACCCAGGTGACAGGCCCTTGTCTGTGATCTTCCTAAGTGGGCATTGTGACATCATAACTCTGCACTGAACACCCAGGTGACAGGCCATTGTCTGTGATCTGCCAAACAGGGCATTGTGACATCATAACTCTGCACTGGGCACCCAGGTGAGAGGCCTTTGTCTGAGATCTGCCTAAGGGTGTATTGTGACATCATAAGTCTGCGCTGGTCACCCTGCTGGCGGGCCCTTGTCTGTGATCTGCCAACGGTGGCATTGTGACATCATAATTCTGAAATGGTCACACAGGTGACAGGCCCTTGTCTGTTATCTGCCTAAGGGCGCATTTTGATATCGTAACTCTGCACTGGTAACCCAGGTGACAGAACCTTGTCTGTGATCTGCCTAAGGGGGCATTGTGACATCATATCTCTGCCCTGGTCACCCAGATGACGGGCCCTTGTCTGTGATCTGCATAAGGGGGCTTTGTGACATCATAATTCCGCACTAGTCACCCAGGTGACAGGCCCTTGTCTGTGATCTGCGTAAGGGGCCTTGTGACATCATAACTCTGCACTGGTAACCCAGGTGACAGGACCTTGTCTGTGATCTGCCTAAGGGGCATTGTGACCTCATGTCTCTGCATTGGGCACACAGGTGACAGGCCCTTGTCTGTGATCTGCGTAAGGGTCATGGTGACATCATAACTCTACACTGGGCACCCAGGTGAGAGGCCTTTGTCTGAGATCTGCCTTAGGGTGTTTTGTGAAAACATAACTCTTCAGTGGTCCCCCAGGTGACAGGCCGTTGTCTGTGATCTGCCTAAGGGGGCATTGTGACATCTTGAATCTGCACTAGTCAACCACTTGACAGGCCCTTGTCTGTGATCTGCGTAAGGGGTATTGTGACATCATAACTCTGCACTGGTTACCCAGGTGACAGGACCTTGTCTGTGATATGGCTAAAGGTGCATTGTGAGATCATGACCCTGCATTAGGCACCCAGGTGCCAGGCCCTTGTCTGTGAACTGCCTAAGGGGGCATTGTGACATCATCACTCTGTGCTGGTCAACCAGGAGACAGGCCACTGACTGTGATCTGCCTAAGGGGACATTGTGACATCATAACTCTGCACTGGTCACCCTGGTGACAGGCCTCACTGTGTGATCTGCCAAAGGGGGCATTGTGACATCATAACCCTGCATTGGCCACACAGGTGACAGGACCCTGTGTGTGATCTGCCTGAGGTGGCATTGTGACATCATAACTCTGCACTGGTCACCCAGGTGACAGGCCCTTGTCTGTGATCTGCCTGATGGTGCATTGTGACGTCGTAACTCTGCATTGGTCACCCAGGTGACATGCCCTTGTGTGTGATCTGCCTGAGGTGGCATTGTGACATCATAATTCTGCACTGGTCACCCAGGAGACAGGCCACTGTCTGTGATCTGCGTATGGGTGCATTGTGACATCGTAACTCTGCACTGGTCATCCAGGTGACAGGACCTTGTCTGTGATCTGCCTAAATGGGCATTGTGACATCATCATTCTGTGCTGGTCAACCAGGTGACAGGCCACTGTCTCTGATCTGTGTATGGGGGTATTGTGACATCATAACTCTGCGCTGGTCACCTGGTGACAGGAGTTTGTCTGTAATCTGTCTAAGGGGGCATAGTGACATCACAATCCTGCAGTGGTCACACAGGTGACAGGCCCTTGTGTGCGATTTGTCTGAGGGGGCATTGTGACATCATAACTCTGCACTGGTCACCCAGGTGACAGAACCTTGTCTTTGATCTGCCTAAGGGGGCATTGAGACATCATAACCCTGCACTGGTCACGCAGGTGACAGGCTCTTTTGTGTGATCTGCCTGAGGGGATATTGTGACATCGTAACTCTGTACTGGTCACTCAGGTGACAGGCCCTTGTCTGTGATCTGCCTAAGGGGCATTGTGACATCATAACTCTGCACTGGTTACCCAGGTGACAGGACGTTGTCTGTTATCTGCCTAAGAGGGCATTGTGACATCATAACTCTGCATTGGGCACCCAGGTGACAGTCGCTTGTCTGTGATCTGCCTAAGGGGGCATTGTGACATCATAACTCTGTACTGGGCACCCAGGTGACAGGCCCTTGTCTGTGATCTGCCTAAGGGGGCATTGTGACATCATAAGTCTGCACTAGTCACCCAGGAGACAGGCCGTTGTCTGTGATCTGCATAAGGGGCATTGCGTCATCATAATTCTGCACCGGGCACCCAGGTGAGAGGCCTTTGTCTGAGATCTGCCTAAGGGTGTATTGTGACATCATAACTCTGCACTGGTCACCCAGGTGACAGCCCCTTATCTGTGATCTTCCCAGGGGGGCATTGTGACCTCATAATTCTGCAATGGTCACCCAGGTGACAGGCCCTTGTCTGTGATCTGCCTAAGGGGCACTGTGACATCATAACTCTGCACTGGTCACCTAGTCAACAAGACCTTGTCTGTGATCTGCCTAAGGGGGAATTGTGACATCATAATTCTGCACCGGTTACCCAGGTGACAGGCCACTGTCTGTGATCTGCATAGGGGGGCATTGTGACATCATATCTCTGCACAGGACACCTGGTGACAGGCCTTTGTCTGTGATCTGCCGAAGGGGACATTGTGACATCATAAGTCTGCACTAGTCACCCAGGTGACAGGCACTTGTCTCTCATCTGCCTAAGGGGCGTTGTGACATCATAACTCTGCACTGGTTACCCTGGTGAGAGGGCGTTGTCTGTGATCTGCCTAAGCGGGCATTGTAACATCATAACTCTGCATTGGGCACCCAGGTGACAGGCTCTTGTCTGTGATCTGCCTAAGAGGGCACTGTGACATCAAACGTGTGCACTAGTCACCCAGGAGACAGGCCATTGTCTGTGATCTGCGTAAGGGCCACTGTGACATCATAAGTCTGCACTGGTTACCCAGGTGACAGGCCTTGTCTTTGATAAGCCTAAAGGGGCATTATGACATCATAACTCTGCATTAGGCACCAGGCGACAGGCCCTTATCTGTGAACTGCCTACAGCGGCATTGTGACATCGTAACTCTGCACTGGGCACCCAGGTGGGAGGTTCTTGTCTGTGATCTTCCTAAGGGGGTATTCTGACGTCATAATTCTGCACTGGTCACCCAGGTGACAGGCCACTGACTGTGATCTGCCTGAGGGGGCATTGTGACATCATAACTCTGCACTGGTCACCCTGGTGACAGGCCTTTGTCTGTGATCTGCCAAAGGGGGCATTGTGACATCATAACCCTGCACTGGTCACACAAGTGACAGGCCCTTGTCTGTGATGTGCCTAAGGGGGCATTGTGACATCATAAGTCTGCTGTAGTGACCCAGGTGACAGGCCTTTGTCTTCGATCTGCTTAAGGGGCTTTGTGAAATCATAACTCTTCACTCGTTACCCAGGTGACAGGACGTTGTCTGTGATCTGCCTAAGCGGGCATTGTGACATCATAACTCTGCACTGGGCACCCAGGTGACAGTCTCTTTTCTGTGATCTGACTAAGGGAGTATTGTGACATCATGACTCTGCACTTGTCACCCGAGTGACAGGCCCTTGTCTGTGATCTGCCTAAGGGGGCATTGTGACATCATAAAACTGCACTGGTCACTCAGGTGACAGACCCTTGTCTGTGATCTGCCTAAGGGCGCATTGTGACATCATAAGTATGCACTCGTCACCCACGTCACAGGCCCTTGTCTGTGATGTGCCTAAGGGGGCATTGTGACATCATAAGTCTGCACTAGTCACCCAGGTGACAGGCCCTTGTCTTCGATCTACTTAAGGGGCATTGTGACATCATAACTCTGTACTGGTTACCCAGGTGACAGGACGTTGTCTGTGATCTGCCTAACTGGGCATTGTGACATCATAACTCTGCACTGGTCACCCAGGTGACAGCCCCTTATCTGTGATCTGCCCAGGGGGGCATTGTGACCTCATAATTCTGCAATAGTCACCCAGGTGACAGGCCCTTGTCTGTGATCTGCCTGAGGGGCACAGTGACATCATAACTCTGCACTGGTCACCTAGTCAACAAGACCTTGTCTGTGATCTGCCTAAGGGGGAATTGTGACATCATAATTCTGCACCGGTTACCCAGGTGACAGGCCACTGTCTGTGATCTGCGTAGGGGGGCATTGTGACATCATATCTCTGCACAGGACACCTGGTGACAAGCCTTTGTCTGTGATCTGCCGAAGGGGACATTGTGACATCATAAGTCTGCACTAGTCACCCAGGTGACAGGCACTTGTCTCTCATCTGCCTAAGGGGCGTGGTGACATCATAACTCTGCATTGGTTACCCAGGTGAGAGGACGTTGTCTATGATCTGCCTAAGCGGGCATTGTAACATCATAACTCTGCATTGGGCACCCAGGTGACACGCTCTTGTTTGTGATCTGCCTAAGAGGGCACTGTGACATCAAACATGTGCACTAGTCGCCCAGGAGACAGGCCATTGTCTGTGATCTGCGTAAGGGCCACTGTGACATCATAAGTCTGCACTGGTTACCCAGGTGACAGGCCTTGTCTGTGATAAGCCTAAAGGGGTATTATGACATCATAACTCTGCATTAGGCACCAGGCGACAGGCCCTTATCTGTGAACTGCCTACGGCGGCATTTTGACATCGTAACTCTGCACTGGGCACCCAGGTGGGAGGTTCTTGTCTGTGATCTTCCTAAGGGGGTATTCTGACGTCATAATTCTGCACTGGTCACCCAGGTGACAGGCCACTGACTGTGATCTGCCTGAGGGGGCATTGTGACATCATAACCATGCACTGGTCACACAGGCGACAGGCCCTTGTGTGTGATCTGCCTGAGGGGGCATTGTTATATCATAAGTCTGCACTGGTCATCCAGGTGACAGACCATTGTCTGTGATCTGCCTAAGGGGGCATTGTGACGTGATAAGTCTGCACTCGTCACCCAGGTGACATACCACTGTCTGTGATCTGCGTAAGGGGGCATTGTGATATCATAACCATGCACTGGTCTCCCAGGTGAAAAACCCTTGTCTTTGATCTGCCTAAGGGGCCATTGTGACATCATAATTCTGCACTGGTAACCCAGGTGACAGACCCTTGTCTGTGATCGGCCTAAGGGGGCATTGTGACATCATAACCATGCACTGGTCACACAGGTGACAGGCCCTTGTGTGTGATCTGCCTGAGGGGGCATTGTTATATCATAAGTCTGCACTGGTCACCCAGGTTACAGGCCCTTGTCTGTGATCTGCCTGAGGGTGCATTGTGACATCATAAATCTGCACTGGTCACCCAGGTGACAGGCCCTTGTCTGTGATTTGCATAAGAGAGCATTGTGACATCATAACTCTGTACTGGTCACCCAGGTGACAGACCATTGTCTGTGATCTGCCTAAGGGGGCATTGTGACATGATAACCCTGCACTGGTCATCCAGGTGAAAGACCCTTGTCTTTCATGTGCCTAAGTGGACATTTTGACATCATAACTCTGCAAGGATCACCCAGGTGACAGACCCTTGTGTGTGATCTCCCTAAGGGGGCATTGTGACTTCATAACCGTGCACTGCTCACACAGGTGGCAGACACTAGTGTGTGATCTGCCTGAGGGGGCATTGATGCATCATAAATCTGCTCTGGTCACCCAGGTGACAGGCCCTAGTCTGTGATCTCTCTGAGGGCGCATTGTTACATCATAACTCTGCTCTGGTCACCCGGGTGACAGGCCCTTCTCTGTGATCTGCATATAGGGGCACTGTGACATCATAACTCTGTACTGCTCACCCTGGTGACAGGCCTTTATCTGTGATCTGCCCAAGGGGTCATTGTGACATCATAACTCTGCACTGGGCACCCAGCTGACAGTCCCTTGTCTGTGATCTGCCTAAGGGGGCATTGTGACATCATAACTCTGCACTGGTAACCCAGGTCACAGAACCTTGTCTGTGATCTGCCTAAGGGGGCATTGTGACATGATAACTTTGCACTGGTCACCCAGGTGACAGACCCTTGTCTGTGATCTGCGTAAGGGGGCATTGTGATATCATAACTGTACAATGGTCACCAACGTGACAGACCCTTGTCTGTGATCTGCATAAGGTGGCATTGTGACATCATAATTCTGCAATGGTTACCCAGGTGACAGGCCCTTGTCTGTGATCTTCCTAAGTGGGCATTGTGACATCATAACTCTGCACTGAACACCCAGGTGACAGGCAATTTTCTGTGATCTGTCAAAGAGGGCATTGTGACATCATAACTCTGCACTGGGCACCCAGGTGAGAGGCCTTTGTCTGAGATCTGCCTAAGGGTGTATTGTGACATCATAAGTCTGCGCTGGTCACCCTGCTGGCGGGCCCTTGTCTGTGATCTGCCAACGGTGGCATTGTGACATCATAATTCTGAAATGGTCACACAGGTGACAGGCCCTTGTCTGTTATCTGCCTAAGGGCGCATTTTGATATCGTAACTCTGCACTGGTAACCCAGGTGACAGAACCTTGTCTGTGATCTGCCTAAGGGGGCATTGTGACATCATATCTCTGCCCTGGTCACCCAGATGACGGGCCCTTGTCTGTGATCTGCATAAGGGGGCTTTGTGACATCATAATTCCGCACTAGTCACGCAGGTGACAGGCCCTTGTCTGTGATCTGTGTAAGGGGCCTTGTGACATCATAACTCTGCACTGGTAACCCAGGTGACAGGACCTTGTCTGTGATCTGCCTAAGGGGCATTGTGACCTCATGTCTCTGCATTGGGCACACAGGTGACAGGCCCTTGTCTGTGATCTGCGTAAGGGTCATGGTGACATCATAACTCTACACTGGGCACCCAGGTGAGAGGCCTTTGTCTGAGATCTGCCTTAGGGTGATTTGTGAAAACATAACTCTTCAGTGGTCCCCCAGGTGACAGGCCGTTGTCTGTGATCTGCCTAAGGGGGCATTGTGACATCTTGAATCTGCACTAGTCAACCACTTGACAGGCCCTTGTCTGTGATCTGCGTAAGGGGAATTGTGACATCATAACTCTGCACTGGTTACCCAGGTGACAGGACCTTGTCTGTGATATGGCTAAAGGTGCATTGTGAGATCATGACCCTGCATTAGGCACCCAGGTGCCAGGCCCTTGTCTGTGATCTGCCTAAGGGGGCATTGTGACATCATCACTCTGTGCTGGTCAACCAGGAGACAGGCCACTGACTGTGATCTGCCTAAGGGGACATTGTGACATCATAACTCTGCACTGGTCACCCTGGTGACAGGCCTCACTGTGTGATCTGCCAAAGGGGGCATTGTGACATCATAACCCTGCATTGGTCACACAGGTGACAGGACCCTGTGTGTGATCTGCCTGAGGTGGCATTGTGACATCATAACTCTGCACTGGTCACCCAGGTGACAGGCCCTTGTCTGTGATCTGCCTGATGATGCATTGTGACGTCGTAACTCTGCATTGGTCACCCAGGTGACATGCCCTTGTGTGTGATCTGCCTGAGGTGGCATTGTGACATCATAATTCTGCACTGGTCACCCAGGAGACAGGCCACTGTCTGTGATCTGCGTATGGGTGCATTGTGACATCATAACTCTGCACTGGTCATCCAGGTGACAGGACCTTGTCTGTGATCTGCCTAAATGGGCATTGTGACATCATCATTCTGTGCTGGTCAACCAGGTGACAGGCCACTGTCTCTGATCTGTGTATGGGGGTATTGTGACATCATAACTCTGCGCTGGTCACCTGGTGACAGGAGTTTGTCTGTAATCTGTCTAAGGGGGCATAGTGACATCACAACCCTGCACTGGTCACACAGGTGACAGGCCCTTGTGTGCGATTTGTCTGAGGGGGCATTGTGACATCATAACTCTGCACTGGTCACCCAGGTGACAGAACCTTGTCTTTGATCTGCCTAAGGGGGCATTGAGACATCATAACCCTGCACTGGTCACGCAGGTGACAGGCTCTTTTGTGTGATCTGCCTGAGGGGATATTGTGACATCGTAACTCTGTACTGGTCACTCAGGTGACAGGCCCTTGTCTGTGATCTGCCTAAGGGGCATTGTGACATCATAACTCTGCACTGGTTACCCAGGTGACAGGACGTTGTCTGTTATCTGCCTAAGAGGGCATTGTGACACCATAACTCTGCATTGGGCACCCAGGTGACAGTCACTTGTCTGTGATCTGCCTAAGGGGGCATTGTGACATCATAACTCTGTACTGGGCACCCAGGTGACAGGCCCTTGTCTGTGATCTGCCTAAGGGGGCATTGTGACATCATAAGTCTGCACTAGTCACCCAGGAGACAGGCCGTTGTCTGTGATCTGCGTAAGGGGCATTGCGACATCATAATTCTGCACCGGGCACCCAGGTGAGAGGCCTTTGTCTGAGATCTACCTAAGGGTGTATTGTGACATCATAACTCTGCACTGGTCACCCAGGTGACAGCCCCTTATCTGTGATCTTCCCAGGGGGGCATTGTGACCTCATAATTCTGCAATGGTCACCCAGGTGACAGGCCCTTGTCTGTGATCTGCCTAAGGGGCACTGTGACATCATAACTCTGCACTGGTCACCTAGTCAACAAGACCTTGTCTGTGATCTGCCTAAGGGGGAATTGTGACATCATAATTCTGCACCGGTTACCCAGGTGACAGGCCACTGTCTGTGATCTGCGTAGGGGGGGCATTGTGACATCATATCTCTGCACAGGACACCTGGTGACAGGCCTTTGTCTGTGATCTGCCGAAGGGGACATTGTGACATCATAAGTCTGCACTAGTCACCCAGGTGACAGGCACTTGTCTCTCATCTGCCTCAGGGGCGTTGTGACATCATAACTCTGCACTGGTTACCCAGGTGAGAGGACGTTGTCTGTGATCTACCTAAGCGGGCATTGTAACATCATAACTCTGCATTGGGCACCCAGGTGACAGGCTCTTGTCTGTGATCTGCCTAAGAGGGCACTGTGACATCAAACGTGTGCACTAGTCACCCAGGAGACAGGCCATTGTCTGTGATCTGCGTAAGGGCCACTGTGACATCATAAGTCTGCACTGGTTACCCAGGTGACAGGCCTTGTCTTTGATAAGCCTAAAGGGGCATTATGACATCATAACTCTGCATTAGGCACCAGGCGACAGGCCCTTATCTGTGAACTGCCTACGGCGGCATTGTGACATCGTAACTCTGCACTGGGCACCCAGGTGACAGGCCACTGACTGTGATCTGCCTGAGGGGGCATTGTGACATCATATCTCTGCACTGGTCACCCTGGTGACAGGCCTTTGTCTGTGATCTGCCAAAGGGGGCATTGTGACATCATAACCCTGCACTGGTCACACAAGTGACAGGCCCTTGTCTGTGATGTGCCTAAGGGGGCATTGTGACATCATAAGTCTGCTCTAGTGACCCAGGTGACAGGCCCTTGTCTTCGATCTGCTTAAGGGGCTTTGTGAAATCATAACTCTGCACTCGTTACCCAGGTGACAGGACGTTGTCTGTGATCTGCCTAAGCGGGCATTGTGACATCATAACTCTGCACTGGGCAACCAGGTGACAGTCTCTTTTCTGTGATCTGACTAAGGGAGTATTGTGACATCATGACTCTGCACTGGTCACCCGAGTGACAGGCCCTTGTCTGTGATCTGCCTAAGGGGGCATTGTGACATCATAAGTCTGCACTAGTCACCCAGGTGACAGGCACTTGACTGTGATATGCCTAAGGGGCATTGTGACATCATAACTCTGCACTGGTTACCCAGGTGACAGGACGTTGTCTGTGATCTGCCTAAGGGGGCATTGTGACATCATAACTCTGCATTGGGCACCCAGGTGAAAGGCCCTTGTGTGTGATCTGCCTAAGGGGCCATTGTGACATCATAGCTTTGTACTGGGCACCCATGTGACTGGCCCTTGTCTGTGATCTGCCGAAGGGGGCATTGTGACATCATAAGAACGCACTAGTCACCCAGGAGACAGGCTCTTTTCTGTGATATGCGTAAGGGGCATTGTGACATCATATCTCTGCACTGGGAACCCAGGTGAGAGGCCCTTGTCTGTGATCTTCCTAAGAGGGTATTGTGACATTATAATTCTGCACTGGTCACCCAGGTGACAGGCCACTGACTGAGATCTGCCTAAGGGGGCATTGTGACACCATAACTTTGCACTGGTCACCCTGGTGACAGGCCTTTGTCTGTGATCTGCCTAAGGGAGCATTGTGACATCATTGCCCTGCACTGGTCACACAGGTGACAGGCCCTTGTGTATGATCTGCCTGAGGTGGCATTCTGACATCATAACTATGCACTGGTCACCCGGGTGACAGGCCCTTTTCTGTGATCTGCATGAGTGTGCATTGTGACATTTTAACTCTGCATTGGTCACCCAGGTGACAGGCCTTTGACTGTGATACGCATAAGGGGCTATTGTGACATCATAGCTCTGCACTGGTCACCCAGGTGACAGGCCCTTATTGGTGATCTCCCTAATGGGTCATTGTGACATCATAACTCTGCTACTGGTCACCCAGGTGACAGGCCTTTTTCTGTGATCTGCCTAAGGGGCATTGTGACATCATTACTCTCCACTGGGCACCCAGGTGGGAGACCTTTGTCTGAGATCCGCCTAAGGGTGTATTGTGACATCATAACTGTGCACTGGTCACCCAGGTGACAGGCCCTTGTCTGTGATCCGCCTAAGGGGGCATTGTGACATCATAAAGCTGCACTAGTCAACCAGTTGACAGGCCCTTCTCTGTGATCTGCCTAGGGGGTATTTCGACATCATAAATCTGCACTATTCCACCAGTTGACAGGCGCTTGTCTGTGATCTGCCTAAGGGGCATTGTGACATCATAACTCTGCACTGGTCACCGGATGACAGGCCTTTGTCTGTGATCTGCCTAAGGGGGCATTGTGACATCATAGGTCTGCACTAGTCACCCAGGTGACAGGAACTTGTCTGTGATCTGCCTAAGGGGCATTGTGACATCATAATTCTGCACTGGTCACCCAGGTGAAAGGCACTGTCTGTGATCTGCGTATGGGGGCATTGTGACATCATAACTCTGCACTGGTCACCGGGTGACAGGCCCTTGTCTGTGATCCGCCTAAGGGGGCATTGTGACATCATAAAGCTGCACTAGTCAACCAGTTGACAGGCCCTTCTCTGTGATCTGCCTAGGGGGTATTTCGACATCATAAATCTGCACTATTCCACCAGTTGACAGGCGCTTGTCTGTGATCTGCCTAAGGGGCATTGTGACATCATAACTCTGCACTGGTCACCGGATGACAGGCCTTTGTCTGTGATCTGCCTAAGGGGGCATTGTGACATCATAGGTCTGCACTAGTCACCCAGGTGACAGGAACTTGTCTGTGATCTGCCTAAGGGGCATTGTGACATCATAATTCTGCACTGGTCACCCAGGTGAAAGGCACTGTCTGTGATCTGCGTATGGGGGCATTGTGACATCATAACTCTGCACTGGTCACCGGGTGACAGGCCTTTGTCTGTAATCTGCCTAAGGGGGTATTGTGACATCATAACCCTGCTCTGGTCACACATGTGACAGGCCCTTGGCTGTGATCAGCCTAAGTGGAAATTGTGACATTATAACTCTGCACTGGTCACCCAGGTGACAGTTCCTTTTCTGTTATCTGCCTAATGGGGCATTGTGACAACATAACTCTGCACTGGTCACCCAGGTGACAGGCCCTTGTCTGTGATCTCCCTAAGGGGGCATTGTGACATCACAAGTCTGCACTAGTCACCCAGGTGACAGGCCCTTGTGTGTGATCTGCCTAAGGGCCATTGTGACATCATAACTGTGCACTGGGCACCCAGGTGCGAGGCCTTTGTGTGTTATCTGCCCAAGGGAGTATTGTGACATCATAATTCTGCACTGGTCACCCAGCTGACAGTCCCATGTCTGTTATCTGCCTAAGGGGCATTGTGGCACCATAATTCTGCACTGGTCACCCAGGTGACAGGCCACAGTCTGTGATCTGCGTATGGGGGCATTGTGACATCGTAACTCTGCACTGGTCACTGGGTGACAGGCCTTTGTCTGTAATCTGCCTAAGGGGGCATTGTTTACATCATAACCCTGCTCTGGTCACACAGGTGACAGGCCGTTGTGTGTGATCTGCCTGAGAGGGCATTTTGACATCATAACTCCGCACTGGTCACCCAGGTGACAGACCCTTGTCTGTGATCTGCATAAGGGGGCATTGTGACAACATACCTCTGTATTGGTCACCCTGGTGACAGGCCCTTGTGTGTGGTATGCCTAAGGGGGCTTTGTGACATCATAAGTCTGCACGAGTGATACAGGTGAGACGCCCTTCTCTGTGATCTGCCTAAGGGGCATTGTGACATCATAACTCTGCACTGGTTACCCAGTTGTCAGGACGTTGTCTGTGATCTGCCTAAGGGGGAATTGTGACATCATAACCCTACATTGGGCACCCAGGTGACAGTCCCTTGTCTGTGATCAGCCTAAGGGGACATTATGACATCATAACTCTGTACTGGGCACCCAGGTGACAGGCCCTTGTCGGTGATCTGCTAAGGGGGTATTGTGACAGCATACATCTGCACTAGTCACCCAGGAGTCAGGCCGTTATCTGTGATCTGCGTAAGGGGCATTGTGACATCAAAACTCTGCACTGGGCAACGAGGTGAGAGACCTTTGTCTGAGATCTGCCTAGGGGTGTATTGTGACATAATAACACTGCACTGGGCACCCAGGTGACAGTCCCTTGTCTTTGCTCTGCCTAACGGGGTATTGTGACATCATAACTCTGCACTGGGCATCCAGGTGACATGCCCTTGTCTGTAATCTGCCTAACGGTGCATTGTGACAACATAACTCTGCACTGGTCACCCAGGTGACAGGCCCTTTTGTGTGAGCTTCCTAAGGGGGCTTTGTGACATCATAATGCTCCAATGGTCACCCAGGTGACAGGCCCTAGTCTGTGATCTTCCTAGCTGGACATTGTGTCAACATACCTCTGCCCTGGACACCCAGGTGACAGACCCTTGACTGTGATCTGCCTACGGGGACATTGTGACATCATAACTCTGCACTGGTCAACCAGGTGACAGGTCCTTTTTGTTATCTGCCTAAGGGGGCATTGTGATATCATAACTCCGCACTGGTCACTGAGGTGACAGGCCCTTGTCTGTGATCTGCCTAAGGGGCATTGTGACATAATAATTCTGCACTGGGCACCCAGTTGAGAGGCCTTTGTCTGTGATCTGCCTAAGGGCGTGTTGTGACATCATTACTCTACACTGGTCACCCAGTTGCCAGGCCCTTGCCTGTTATCTGCCTAAGGGAGGACTGTGACATCAAATGTCTGCCCTAGTCACCCAGTTGATAGGCTCTTCTCTGTGATCTGCCTAAGGGGCATTGTGACATCATAACTCTGCACAGGTCACCCAGGTGACAGGGCCTTGTCTGTGATCTGCCTAAGGGGGAGTTGTGACATCATAATTCTGCAATGATCACCCAGGTGACAGGCCCTTGTCTGTGATCTTCCTAGGTGGACATTGTGTCATCATAACTCTGCACTGGACACCCGGGTGAGAGGCCCTTGTCTGTGATCTGCCTAAGGGGACATTGTGACATTATAACTCTGCACTGGTCACCCAGGTGACAGTTCCTTTTCTGTTATCTGCCTAAGGGGGCATTGTGACATCATAAGTCTGCACTGGTCACCCAGGTGACAGGCCCTTGTCTGCGATCTGCCTAAGGGGGCATTGTGACATCACAAGTCTGCACTAGTCACGCAGGTGACAGGCCCTTGTCTGTGATCTGCCTAAGGGACATTGTGACATCATAACTCTGCACTGGTTACCCAGGTGATGGGACGTTGCCTCTGATCTGCGTATGGGGGCATTGTGTCATCATAACTCTGCATTGGGTAGCCAGGTTACAGTCCCTTGTCTGTGATCTGCCTAAGGGGGCATTGTGACATCATAACTCTGTACTGGGCACCCCAGTGACAGTCCCTTGTCTGTGACCTACCTAAGGGGGCATTGTGACATCCTAAGTCTGCAATGGTCACCCAGGAGACAGGCCCTTGTCTGTGATCTGTGTAATGGGCATTGTGACATCATATCTCTGCCCTGGGCACCCAGGTGAGAGACCTTCGACTGAGATCTGCCTAAAGGTGTATTTTGACATCATATCTCTGCACTGGTCACCCAGGTTACAGCTCATTGTCTGTGATCTGCCTAAGGGGGCATTGTGACATCATAACTCTGCACTGGTCACCCAGGTGACTGGTCCTTTTCGGTTTTCTGCCTAAGGGGGCATTGTGACATCATAACTCTGTACTGGTCACCCAGGTGACAGGCCCTTATCTGTGATCTGCCTAAGGGGCCATTGTGACATAAAAACTCTGCACTGGGCATCCAGGTGACAGTCCCTTGACTGTGATATGCCTAAGGGGGTATTGTTACATCATAACTGTGCACTGGGATGCCAGGTGACATTCCCTTGTCTGTGATCTGCCTAACGGTGCATTGTGACATCATAACTCTTCACTGGTCACCCAGGTGACAGGTCCTTGTCTGTGATCTGCCTAAGGGGGCATTGTGATATCATAATTCGGCACTGATCACCCAGGTTTCAGGCCCTTGTCTGTGATCTGCTTAAGGGGGCATTGTGACATCATAATTCTGCAATGGTCCCCCAGGTGACAGGCCCTTGTCAGTGATCTTCCTAGGTGGGTATTGTGTCATCATAACTCTGCACTGGACACCCAGGTGACAGGCCCTTCTCTGTGATCTGCCTAAGCGGACATTGTGACATTATAACTCTGCGCTGGTCGCCCAGGTGACAGGTCCTTTTCTGTTATCTGCCTAAGGGGCATTGCGACATCATAACTCTGCCCTGGTCACCAAGGTGACAGGCCCTTGTCTGTGATCTGCCTAAGGGGGCATTGTGACATCACAACTCTGCACTAGTCACCCCGGTGACAGGCCCTTGTCTGTGATCTGCCTGAGGGGCATTGTGATATCCTAACTGTGCACTGGTCACCCAGGAGGTAGTCCTTTGTCTGTTATCTGCCTAAGGGAGTATTGTGACATCATATCTCTGCACTGATCACCCAGCTGACAGGCACATGTCTGTGATCTGCCTATGGGGGCATTGTGACATCATAATTGTGCACTAGTCACCCAGGTGACAGGCACTTGTCTGTGGTCTGCCTAAGGGGCATTGTGACCTCATAACTCTGCACTGGTTACCCAGGTGACAGGACGTTTTCTGTGATCTGCCTAAGGGGGCATTGTGACATCATAACTCTGCATTGGGCACCCAGGTGACAGGCCGTTGTCTGTGATCTGCCTAAGGGGACATTGTGACATCATAACTCTGTACTGGGCACCCAGGTAACAGGCCCTTGTCTGTGATCTGCCTAAGGGGGCTTTGTTACATCATAAGTCTGCGCTAGTCACCCAGGAGACAGGCCCTTGTCTGTGATCTGCATAAGGAGCATTGTGACATCTTAAATCTGCACTTGGCACCCAGGTGAGAGACCTTTGTCTGAGATCTGCCTAAGGGTGTATTGTGACATCATAACTCTGCATTGCTCGCCCAGGTGACAGCCCCTTGTCTGTGATCTGCCTAAGGGGGCATTGTTACATCATAACTCTGCAGTGGTCACCCAGGTGAGTAGTCCTTTTCGGTTATCTGCCTCAGGGGGCGTTGTGACATCATAACTCTGTACTGATCACCCAGGTGACAGGCCCTAATCTGAGATCTGCCTAAGGGGTCATTGTGACATCTATACTTTCCACTGGGCTCCCAGGTGACTGTCCTTTGACTGTGATCCTTCTAAGGGGGTATTGTGATATCATACCTCTGCACTGGGAAGCCAGGTGACATGCCCTTGTCTGTGATCTGCCTAACAGTGCATTGTTACCTCATAACTCTGCATGGTCACCCAGGTGACAGGTCCTTGTCTGTGATCTGCCTAAGGGGGAATTGTGACATCATAATTCTGCACTGGACACCCAGGTGACAGGCCCTTTTGTGTGATCTGCCTAAGGGGACATTGTGACGTTATAACTCTGAACTGGTCACCCTGGTGACTGGTACTTTTCTGTTATATGCCTAAGGGGCATTGTGACATCATAATTCTGCACTGGTCACCCAGGTGACAGGCCCTTGTCTGTGATCTGCCTAAGGGGCATTGTGACATCATAATTGTGCCCTGGGCACCCAGGTGAGAGGCCTTTGCCTTTATCTGCCTAAGATAGTATTGTGACATCATAATTCTGAACTGGTCACCCAGCTGACAGGCACAAGTCTGTGATCTGCCTAAGGGGGCATTGTGACATCATAAGTCGGCACTAGTCAACCAGGTGACAGGCACTTGTCTGTGATCTGCCTGAGGGGCATTTTGACATTATAACTCTGCACTGGTTACCCCGGTGACAGGACGTTGTCTGTGATCTGCCTAAGGGGGTTTGTGACATCATAACTCTGCACTGGGAAGCCAGGTGACATGCCCTTGTCTGTGATCTGCCTAACGGTGCATTTTGACATCATGTCTCTGCACTGGTCACCCACGTGACACGCCTTTGTCTGTGATCTGCCTAAGGGGGCATTGTGACATCATAATCCTGCTATGGTCACCCAGGCGACAGGCCCTTGTCTGTGATCTTCCTTGGTGCACATTGTGTCATCATAACTCTGCACTGGACACCCAGGTGACAGGCCTTTGTCTGTAATCTGCCTAAGGGGACATTATCACATCATAAGTCTGCAATAGTCACCCAGGTGACAGGACCATGTCTGTGATCTGCGTAAGGGGCATTGTGACATCATAACTCTGCACTGGTAACCAAGGTGACAGGACCTTGTCTATTATCTGCGTAAGGGGGCATTGTGACCTCATAACTCTGCATTGAGCACCCAGGTGAGAGGTCCTTGTCTGTGATCAGCCTAAGGGGGCATTGTGACATCGTAACTCTACACTGGCCACCCAGGTGACAGGACCTTGTCTGTGATCTGCCTAAGGGGGTATTGTGACATCATAATCCTACACTGTTCACCCAAGAGACAGGCTACTGTCTGTGTTCTGCGTATGGGGGCATTGTTACATCGTAACTCTGCACTGGTCACCTGGTGACAGGCCTTTGTCTGTGATCTGCTTAAGGGGGCATTGTGACATCATAATCCTGCACTTGTCACACAGGTGACAGGCCCTTGTGTGTGATCTGCTTGAGGGGGCATTGTGACATCATAATTCTGCACTGGTCACCCAGGTGACAGGCCCTTGTCTGTGATCTGCTGGAGGGTGCATTGTGACAACGTCACTCTGCATTGGCCACCCAGGTGACAAACCCTTGTCTGTGATCTGCATAAGGGGATATTGTTACATCATAACCCTGTACTGGTCACCCAGGTGACTGGCCCTTGTGTGTGATCTGCCTAAGGGGGCATAGTGACATCATAATTCTGCACTGGTCACCCAGGTGACAGGCCCTTGTCTGTGATCTGCCTAAGGGGCATTGTGGCATCATAACTTTGCACTGGTCACCCAGGTGACAGTCTCTTGTCTGTGAACTGCCTAAGGGGGCATTGTGACATCATAACTAGGCACTGGTGACCCTGGTGACAGGTCTTTGCCTGTGATCTGCCTAAGGGGGCATTTTGACATCATAATTCTGCACTGATCACCCAGGTGATAGGCCACTGTCTGTGGTGTGCGTATGGGGGCATTGTGACATGATAACTCTGCACTGGTCACCTGGTGACAGGCCTTCCTCTGTAATCTGCCTAAGGGAACATTGTGACATCAAAACCCTGAACTGGTCACACAGGTGACAGGCCCTTGTGTGTGATCTGCCTGAGGGGGCATTGTGACATCATAACTCTGCACTGGTCACGCAGGTGACGGAACCTGGTCTCTTATCGGCCTAAGGGGGCATTGTGACATCATAACCCTGCACTGGTCACCCTGGTGACAGACCCTTGTTTGTGATCTGCCTAAGGGGGCATTGTGACATCATAAGTCTGCGGTAGTCTCCCAGGTGACAGGCCATTGTCTGTGATCTGCGTAAGGGGCATTGTGACATCATAACTCTGCACTGGTCACCCAGGTGACAGACCCTTGTCAGTGATCTGCCTAAGGGGGCATTGTGACGTCATAATTCTGCAATGGTCACCCAGGTGACAGGCCCTTGTCTGTTTTTGTCCTAAGGGCGCATTGTGACATCATAACTCTGCACTGGTCACCCTGGTGACAGGCCTTTGCCTGTGATCTGCCTAAGGGGTAATTGTGACATCTTAACTCTGCACTGATTACCCAGGTGACAGGACGTTGTCTGTGATATGACTAAGGGGGCATTGTGACATCTTAACTCTGCACTGGTCACCCAGGTGACAGGCCACTGACTGTGATCTGCTTAAGGGGGCATTGTGACATCATAACTCTGTACTGGTCACCCTGGTGAGAGACCTTGTTCTGTGATCTGCCTAAGGGGGCACTGTGACATCATAACTCTGCACTGGTCACCTTAGTGACAGGCCTTTTTCTGTGATCTGCCTAAGGGTGCATTGTGACATCATAACCCTGCACTGCTCACACAGGTGACAGGCCCTTGTGTGTGATCAGCCTGAGGTGTCATTGTGACATCATAACTCTGCACGAGTCACCCAGGTGACAGGACTTTGTCAGTAATCTCCCTGAGGGTGCATTGTGACATCGTACCACTGCGTTGCTCACCCAGGTGACAGGCTCTGGTCTGTGATCTGCATAAGGGGCTATTGTGACATCATAACTCTGTAGTGGTCAGCCAGGTGACAGGCCCTTATCTGTGATCTGCCTAAGGAGCCATTGTGACATCATAACTCTTCATTGGGCATCCAGGTGACAGTCTCTTGTCTGTGATCTGACTAAGGTAGTACTGTGATATCATAACTGTGCACTGGTCACCCAGGAGACAGACCGTTGTCGGTGATCTGCCTAAGGGGGCATTGTGACATCATAATTCTGCAATGGTCACACAGGTTACAGGCCCTTGTCTGTTATCTGCCTAAGGGGCATTGTGACATCATAACCATACACTGTTCACCCAGGTGACTGGCCCTTGTCTGTGATCTACCAAAGGGGGCATTGTGACATCATAAGTCCACACTAGTCACCCAGGTAACAGGCCCTTGTCTGAGATCTGCGTAAGGGGCAATCTGACATCATAACTCTGCACTGGTCACCCAGGAGACAGACCCTTGTCTGTGATCTGCCTAAGGGGGCATTGTGACATCATAATTCTGCAATGGTCACCCAGGTTACAGGCCCGTGTCTGTTATCTGCCTAAGGGGGTATTGTGACATCATAACATTGCACTGGTCACCCAGGTGACAGGCCCTTGTCTGTGATCTACCAAAGGGGGCATTGTGACATCATAAGTCCACACTAGTCACCCAGGTGACAGGCCCTTGTCTGTGATCTGCGTAAGGGGCATTCTGACATCATAACTCTGCACCGGTAACCCAGGTGACAGGACCTTGTCTGTGATCTGCCTAAGGGGGCATTGTGACATCATAACTCTGCACTGGGCACCCAGGCGAAAGGCCCTTTTCTGTGATCTGCCTAAGTGGGTATAGTGACATCATAATTCTACACTGGCCACCCAGGAGACAGGCCACCGTCTGTGATCTGCCTAGGGGGTATTGTGACATTATAACTCTGCACTGGTCACCTGGTGACATGCCTTTGTCTGTCATCTGCCTAAGGGGGCACTGTGACATCATAACCCCGTACTTGTCACACAGGATACAGGCCCTTGAGTGTGATCTGCCTGAGGCGGCATTGTGACATCATAATTCTGCCCTGGACACCCAGGTGACAGACCCTTGTCTGTGATCTGCCTAAGGGGGCATTGTTACATCATAACTCTGTACTGGTCACTCAGGTGACAGGCCCTTGTGTGTGATCTGCCTAAGGGGTATTGTGACATCATAAGTCTGTACTAGTCACCCAGGTGACAGGACCTTGTCTGTGATATGCCTAAGGCGCATTGTGGCAACATAAATCAGCACTGGTCACCCAGGTGACAGTCCCTTGTCTGTGATCTGCCTAAGGGGGCATTGTGACATCATAACCCTGCAGTGGTCACCCAGGTGGGAGACCCTTGTCTTTCATCTGCCTAACTGGCCATTGTGACATCATAACTCTGCACTGGTCAACCAGGTGACAGACCCTTGTCTGTGATCTGCCTAAGGGGGAATTGTGACATCATAACCCTGCAGTGGTCACCCAGGTGGGAGACCCTTGTCTTTCATCTGCCTAACTGGCCATTGTGACATCATAACTCTGCACTGGTCACCCTGGTGACAGACCCTTGTTTGTGATCTGCCTAAGGGGGCATTGTGACATCATAAGTCTGCGGTAGTCTCCCAGGTGACAGGCCATTGTCTGTGATCTGCGTAAGGGGCATTGTGACATCATAACTCTGCACTGGTCACCCAGGTGACAGACCCTTGTCAGTGATCTGCCTAAGGGGGCATTGTGACGTCATAATTCTGCAATGGTCACCCAGGTGACAGGCCCTTGTCTGTTTTTGTCCTAAGGGCGCATTGTGACATCATAACTCTGCACTGGTCACCCTGGTGACAGGCCTTTGCCTGTGATCTGCCTAAGGGGTAATTGTGACATCTTAACTCTGCACTGATTACCCAGGTGACAGGACGTTGTCTGTGATATGACTAAGGGGGCATTGTGACATCTTAACTCTGCACTGGTCACCCAGGTGACAGGCCACTGACTGTGATCTGCTTAAGGGGGCATTGTGACATCATAACTCTGTACTGGTCACCCTGGTGAGAGACCTTGTTCTGTGATCTGCCTAAGGGGGCACTGTGACATCATAACTCTGCACTGGTCACCTTAGTGACAGGCCTTTTTCTGTGATCTGCCTAAGGGTGCATTGTGACATCATAACCCTGCACTGCTCACACAGGTGACAGGCCCTTGTGTGTGATCAGCCTGAGGTGTCATTGTGACATCATAACTCTGCACGAGTCACCCAGGTGACAGGACTTTGTCAGTAATCTCCCTGAGGGTGCATTGTGACATCGTACCACTGCGTTGCTCACCCAGGTGACAGGCTCTGGTCTGTGATCTGCATAAGGGGCTATTGTGACATCATAACTCTGTAATGGTCAGCCAGGTGACAGGCCCTTATCTGTGATCTGCCTAAGGAGCCATTGTGACATCATAACTCTTCATTGGGCATCCAGGTGACAGTCTCTTGTCTGTGATCTGACTAAGGTAGTACTGTGATATCATAACTGTGCACTGGTCACCCAGGAGACAGACCGTTGTCGGTGATCTGCCTAAGGGGGCATTGTGACATCATAATTCTGCAATGGTCACACAGGTTACAGGCCCTTGTCTGTTATCTGCCTAAGGGGCATTGTGACATCATAACCATACACTGTTCACCCAGGTGACTGGCCCTTGTCTGTGATCTACCAAAGGGGGCATTGTGACATCATAAGTCCACACTAGTCACCCAGGTAACAGGCCCTTGTCTGAGATCTGCGTAAGGGGCAATCTGACATCATAACTCTGCACTGGTCACCCAGGAGACAGACCCTTGTCTGTGATCTGCCTAAGGGGGCATTGTGACATCATAATTCTGCAATGGTCACCCAGGTTACAGGCCCGTGTCTGTTATCTGCCTAAGGGGGTATTGTGACATCATAACATTGCACTGGTCACCCAGGTGACAGGCCCTTGTCTGTGATCTACCAAAGGGGGCATTGTGACATCATAAGTCCACACTAGTCACCCAGGTGACAGGCCCTTGTCTGTGATCTGCGTAAGGGGCATTCTGACATCATAACTCTGCACCGGTAACCCAGGTGACAGGACCTTGTCTGTGATCTGCCTAAGGGGGCATTGTGACATCATAACTCTGCACTGGGCACCCAGGCGAAAGGCCCTTTTCTGTGATCTGCCTAAGTGGGTATAGTGACATCATAATTCTACACTGGCCACCCAGGAGACAGGCCACCGTCTGTGATCTGCCTAGGGGGTATTGTGACATTATAACTCTGCACTGGTCACCTGGTGACATGCCTTTGTCTGTCATCTGCCTAAGGGGGCACTGTGACATCATAACCCCGTACTTGTCACACAGGATACAGGCCCTTGAGTGTGATCTGCCTGAGGCGGCATTGTGACATCATAATTCTGCCCTGGACACCCAGGTGACAGACCCTTGTCTGTGATCTGCCTAAGGGGGCATTGTTACATCATAACTCTGTACTGGTCACTCAGGTGACAGGCCCTTGTGTGTGATCTGCCTAAGGGGTATTGTGACATCATAAGTCTGTACTAGTCACCCAGGTGACAGGACCTTGTCTGTGATATGCCTAAGGCGCATTGTGGCAACATAAATCTGCACTGGTCACCCAGGTGACAGTCCCTTGTCTGTGATCTGCCTAAGGGGGCATTGTGACATCATAACCCTGCAGTGGTCACCCAGGTGGGAGACCCTTGTCTTTCATCTGCCTAACTGGCCATTGTGACATCATAACTCTGCACTGGTCAACCAGGTGACAGACCCTTGTCTGTGATCTGCCTAAGGGGGAATTGTGACATCATAACTCTGCAATGGTCACCCAGGTGACAGACCTTTGTCTGTGATCTGCCTAAGGGGGCATTGTGACATCATAAACCTGCACTGGTCACACAGGTGACATGTCCTTATGTGTGATCCGCCTGAGGGGTCATTGTGACATCATAACTCTGCTCTATTCACCCAGGTGGCAGACCCCTTTCTGTGACTTGCCTAAGGGGGCATTGTGACATCATAACTCTGTACTGGTCACCCAGGTGACAGGCCCTTGTCTGTGATCTGCCTAAGGTTGCATTGTGGCATCATTAGTCTGTACTAGTCACCCAGGTGACAGGCCCTTCTCTGTGATCTGCCTAAGGGTCAATGTGACATCGTAACTCGGCACTGTTCCCCCAGGTGACAGGCCCTTGTCTGTGATCTGCCTAAGGGGGTATTTTGACGTCATAGCTCTGCACTAGTCACCCAGGTGACCGGCCCTTCTCTGTGATCTGCCTAAGGGGCATTGTGACATCATAAGCCTGCAGTAGTCACCAAAGTGACAGGCACTTGTCTGTGATCTGCCTCAGGGGCATTGTGACATGATAAATCTGTACTGGTTACCCAGGTGACAGGACGTTGTCTGTGATCTGCCTAAGGGGGCACTAGTCTCCAAGGAGACAGGCCCTTGTCTGTGATGTTTGTAAGGGGCATTGTGACATCATACCTCTGCACTGGGCACCCAGGGGAGAGGCCGTTATCTGAGATCTGCCTAAGGGTTTATTGTGACATCATAACTGTGCACTTGTCAACCATGTGACAGGCCCTTCTCTGTGATCTGACTAAGGGGGCATTGTGACATCATAACCCTGCACTGGTCACACAGGTGACAGGCTTTTGTGTGTGATCTGCCTGAAGTGGCATTGTGACATCATAAATCTGCACTGGTCACCCAGGTGCCAGGCCCTTGTCTATGATCTGCCTGAGGGTGCATTGTGACATCATAACTCTGCATCTGTCACCCAGGTGACAGGCCATTTTCTGTGATCTGCATAGGGGGGTATTGTGACATCATACCACTGTAATGGTCACCCAGGTGACAGTCCCTTATCTGTGATCTGCCTAAGGGGTCATTGTGACATCATAAGTTTACATTGGGCATTGTGACATCATAAGTCTGCCCTGGTCAACCAGGTGACAGCCCACTGTTTGTGATCTGCGTATGGGGGCATTGTGACATCATAACTCTGCACTGGTCACGTGGTGACAGTCCCTTGACTGTGATCTGCCTATGAAGGCATTGTGACATAATAAACCTGCACTGGTCACATAGGGGACAGGCCCTTTTGTGTGATCTGCCTGAGAGGGCATTGTGACATCATAACTCTGCACTGGTCACCCAGGTGACAGACACTTGTCTGTGATCTAAGGGGGCATTGTTACATCATAACTGTGCACTGGTCACCCAGGTGACAGGCCCTTGTCTGTGTTCTGCCTAAGGGAGTATTGTGACATCATAATCCTACACTGGTCACCTAGGTGACAGGCCACTGGCTGTGATCTGCATATGGGGGCATTGTGACATCATTAATCTGCACTCGTCACGCAGGTGACAGATCCTTTTCTGTGATCTGCTTAAGGGGGCATTGTGACATCATAACTCTGCACTGGTCACCAACGTGACAGGCCCTGGTCTGTGATCTGCCTAAGGGGGCATTGTGACATCATAAGTATGCACTAGTCACGCAGGTGACAGGCCCTTGTCTGTGATCTGCGTCAGGGGCATTGTTGCATCGTAACTCTGCACTGGTTACCCAGGTGACACGACGTTGTCTGTGATCTGCCTAAGGGGTCATTGTGACATGATAACTCTGTATTGGGCACCCAGGTGACAGGCCGTTGTCTGTGATCTGCCTAAGGGGGCATTGTGATATCATAACTCTGTACTCGGCACCCAGGTGACAGGCCCTTGTCTGTGATCTGCCTAAGGGGGCAATGTGACATCATAAGTCTGCACTAGTCACCCAGGAGACAGGCCCTTGTCTGTGACCTGCGTAAGGTGCATTGTGACATCATAACTCTGCACTGGGCACCCAGGTGAGAGGCCTTTGTCTGAGATCTACCTAAGGGTGTATTGTGACATCATAACTCTGCACTGGTCACCCTGGTGACAGGTCTTTGTCTGTTATCTGCCTAAGTGGTCATTGTGACATCATAACTCTGCACTGATAACCAAGGTGACAGGACATTGTCTGTGATCTGCCTAAGGGGGCATTGTGACATGATAACTCTGCACTGGTCACCCAGGTGACAGGCCACTGACTGTGATCTGCTTAAAGGGGCATTCTGACATCATAACTCCGCACTGGTCACAGTGGTAACAGGCCTTTTTCTGTGATCTGCCTAAGGGGGCATTGTGGCATCATAACTCTGCACTGGTCACCCTGGTGACAGGCCTTTGTCTGTGATCTGCCTAAGGGGTCATAGTGACATCATAATTCTGCACTGATCACCCAGGTGACAGGCCACGGTCTGTGATCTGCGTATGGGGGCATTGTGACATCATTACTCTGCACTGGTCACCTGGTGACATACCTCAGTCTGTAATCTGCCTAAGGGGCATTGTGACATCATAACCCTGCACTGGTAACACAGGTGACATGCCCTTCTATTTGATCTGCGTGAGAGGGCATTGTGACATCATAACTCTGTACTGGTCACCCATGTGACAGACCCTTGTCTGTGATCTGCCTAAGGGGACATTGTGACATCATAACTCTGTACTGGTCCCCCAGGTGACAGGCCCTTGTCTGTGATCTGCCTACGGGGGCATTGTGACATAACAATTCTGCGCTAGTCACCCAGCTGACAGGCCTTTGTCTGTGATCTGCCTAAGGGGCATTGTGACATCATAACTCTGCATTGGTTACCCAGGTGACAGGACGTTGTCTGTGATCTGCCTAATGGGGCATTGTGACACCATAACTCTGTACTGGTCACCCAGGTGACAGGCCCTTGTCTGTGATCTGCCAAAGGGGGCATTGTGACATCATAAGTCTGCACTAGTCACCCAGGTGGCAGGCCCTTGACTGTAATCTGCCCTAGGGGCATTGTGACATTGTAACTCTGCAGTGGTCACTCAGGTGACAGGACCTTGTCTGTGATATGCCTAAGTGGGCATTGTGACATCATAAGCCTGCACTGGTCCCACAGGTGACAGGCCCTTATTTGTGATCTGCCTGAGGGTGCATTGTGACATCATAACTCTGCACTGTTCACGCAGGTGACAGGCCCTTGTCTGTGATCTGCCTAAGGGGGCTTTATGACATCATAACCCTGAACTGGTCACAGAGGTGACAGGCCCTTGTCTGTGATCTGCCTAAGGGGGCATTGTGGCATCATAACTCTACACTGGTCACCCTGGTGACAGGCCTTTGTCTGTGATCTGCCTAAGGGGGCATAGTGACATCATAATTCTTCACTGATCACCCAGGTGACAGGCCACGGTCTGTGATGTGCGTATGGGGGCATTGTGACATCATTACTCTGCACTGGTCACCTGGTGACATACCTCTGTCTGTAATCTGCTTAAGGGGGCATTGTGACATCATAACCCTTCACTGGTAACACAGGTGACATGCCCTTCTGTTTGATCTGCGTGAGGGGGCATTGTGACATCATAATTCTGTAGTGGTCACCCAGGTGACAGACCCTTGTCTGTGATCTGCCTAAGGGGACATTGTGACATCATAACTCTGTACTGGTCCCCTAGGTGACAGGCCCTTGTCTGTGATCTGCCTACGGGGGCATTGTGACATAACAATTCTGCGCTAGTCACCCAGCTGACAGGCCTTTGTCTGTGATCTGCCTAAGGGGCATTGTGACATCATAACTCTGCATTGGTTACCCAGGTGACAGGACGTTGTCTGTGATCTGCCTAATGGGGCATTGTGACACCATAACTCTGTACTGGTCACCCAGGTGACAGGCCCTTGTCTGTGATCTGCCAAAGGGGGCATTGTGACATCATAAGTCTGCACTAGTCACCCAGGTGGCAGGCCCTTGACTGTAATCTGCCCTAGGGGCATTGTGACATTGTAACTCTGCAGTGGTCACTCAGGTGACAGGACCTTGTCTGTGATATGCCTAAGTGGGCATTGTGACATCATAAGCCTGCACTGGTCCCACAGGTGACAGGCCCTTATGTGTGATCTGCCTGAGGGTGCATTGTGACATCATAAGTCTGAACTGTTCACGCAGGTGAAAGGCCCTTGTCTGTGATCTGCCTAAGGGGGCTTTATGACATCATAACCCTGAACTGGTCACAGAGGTGACAGGCCCTTGTCTGTGATCTGCCTAAGGGGGCATTGTGGCATCATAACTCTGCACTGGTCACCCTGGTGACAGGCCTTTGTCTGTGATCTGCCTAAGGGTGCATAGTGACATCATAATTCTTCACTGATCACCCAGGTGACAGGCCACGGTCTGTGATGTGCGTATGGGGGCATTGTGACATCATTACTCTGCACTGGTCACCTGGTGACATACCTCTGTCTGTAATCTGCTTAAGGGGGCATTGTGACATCATAACCCTTCACTGGTAACACAGGTGACATGCCCTTCTGTTTGATCTGCGTGAGGGGGCATTGTGACATCATAACTCTGTAGTGGTCACCCAGGTGACAGACCCTTGTCTGTGATCTGCCTAAGGGGACATTGTGACATCATAACTCTGTACTGGTCCCCTAGGTGACAGGCCCTTGTCTGTGATCTGCCTACGGGGGCATTGTGACATCACAATTCTGCACTAGTCACCCAGGTGACAGGCCTTTGTCTGTGATCTGCCTAAGGGGCATTGTGACATCATAATTCTGCATTGGTTACCCAGGTGACAGGACGTTGTCTGTGATCTGCCTAAGGGGGTATTGTGACACCATAACTCTGTACTGGTCACCCAGGTGACAGGCTCTTGTCTATGATCTGCCAAAGCGGGCATTGTGACATCATAAGTCTGCACTAGTCACCCAGGTGGCAGGACCTTGACTGTGATCTGTCCAAGGAGCATTGTGACATTGTAACTCTGCAGTGGTCACCCAGGTGACAGGCCCTTATCTGTGATCTGCCTAAGGGGGCTTTGTGACATCATAACCCTGCACTGGTGACACAGGTGACACAACCTTGGGTGTGATCTGCCTGAGGTGGCATTGTGGCATCATAGGTCTGCACTGGTCACACTGCTGCCAGGCCCTTGTCTGTGATCTGCCTGAGGGTGCATTGTGACATCATAACTCTGCACTTGCCACCCAGGTGACAGGCCATTTTCTGTGATATGCATAGGGGGTATTGTGACATAATAAGTCTGCATTGGGCACCCAGGTGACAGGTCCTTGTCTGTGATCTGCCTAAGGCGTCTTTGTGATATCATAACTATGTAATGGGCTCCCAGGTGACAGGCCCTGGTCTGTGATCTCTGTAAGGGGGTACTGTGACATCATAACTATGTAGTGGTCACCCAGGTGACAGGCCCTTATTTGTGATCTGCCTAAGGTGTCACTGTGACATCATAACTCTGCACTGGGCACCCAGGTGACAGTCTCTTCTCTGTGATGTGACCAAGGGAGTATTCTGACTTCATAACTCTGCACTGGTCACCCAGTTGACAAATCCTTTTCTGTGATCTGCCTAAGGGTGCATTGAGACATCATAACCATGCACTGGTCACCCAGGTGACAGGCCCTTGTCTGTGATCTGCCTAAGGGGGCATTGTGACATAATAAGTCTGCCCTGGTCACCCAGGTGACAGGCCACTGTCTGTGATCTGCGTATGGGGGCATAGTGACATCATAACTCTGCACTGGTCACCTGGTGACAGTCCTTTGACTGTGATCCGCCTAAGAAGGCATTGTGACATCAAAAAACTGCACTGGTCACACAGGTGACAGGCCCTTCTGTGTGATCTTCCTGAGGGGGCATCGTGACATCGTAACTCTGCACTGGACACCCTGGTGACAGACCTTTGTCTGTGATCTGTGTAAGGGGGCTTTGTGACATCATAACTTTGCACTGGGCACGCAGGTGACAGGCCCTCGTCTGTGATCTGCCTAAGGGAGTATTGTGACATCATAATTCCACACTTGTCAACCAGGTGACAGTCCACTGGCTGTGATCTGCGTATGGGGGCATTGTCACATCATAACTCTGCACTGGTCACCTGGTGACTGGCCTTTGTCTGTCATCTGCTTAAGGGGGCATTGTGACATCATAACCCAGCACTGGTCACACAGGTGACCGGCCCTTGTGTGTGGTCTGTCTGAGGGGGCATTGTGACATCATAACTCTGCACTGGTCACCCAGGTGACAGACCCTTGTCTGTGATGTGCCTAAGGGGGATTGTGACATCATAACCCTGTATTGGTCACCCAGGTGACAGGCCCTTGCGTGTGATCTGCATGAGGGGGCATTGTGACATCATAACTCTGCACTGTTCACCAACGTGACAGGCCCTGGTCTGTGACCTGCCTAAGGGGGCATTGTGACATCATAAGTATGCACTAGTCACCCAGGTGACTGGCCCTTGTTTGTGATCTGCGTCAGGGGCATTGTTACATTATAACTCTGCACTGGTTACCCAGGTGACACGACGTTGTCTGTGATCTGCCTAAGGGGTCATTGTGACATGATAACTCTGTATTGGGCACCCAGGTGACAGGCCGTTGTCTGTGATCTGCCTAAGGGGGCATTGTGATATCATAACTCTGTACTCGGCACCCACGTGACAGGCCCTTGTCTGTGATCTGCCTAAGGGGGCAATGTGACATCATAAGTCTGCACTAGTCACCCAGGAGACAGGCCCTTGTCTGTGATCTGCGTAAGGTGCATTGTGACATCTTAAATCTGCACTGGGCACCCAGGTGAGAGGCCTTTGTCTGAGATCTAACTAAGGGTGTATTGTGACATCATAACTCTGCACTGGTCACCCTGGTGACAGGTCTTTGTCTGTGATCTGCCTAAGTGGTCATTGTGACATCATAACTCTGCACTGATTACCAAGGTAACAGGGCATTGTCTGTGATCTGCCTAAGGGGACATTGTGACATCATAACTCTGCACTGATCACCCAGGTGACAGGCCACTGACTGTTATCTGCTTAAGGGGGCATTCTGACATCATAACTCCGCACTGGTCACAGTGGTAACAGGCCTTTTCCTGTGATCTGCCTAAGGGGGCATTGCGACATCATAACCCTGCACTGCTCACACAGGTGACAGGCCCTTGTCTGTGATCTGCCTAAGGGGGCACTGTGGCATCATAACTCTACACTGGTCACCCTGGTGACAGGCCTTTGTCTGTGATCTGCCAAAGGGGGCATAGTGACATCATAATTCTGCACTGGTCACCCAGGTGACAGGCCACGGTCTGTGATCTGCGTATGGGGCATTGTGAAATCATTACTCTGCACTGGTCAGCTGGTGACATACCTCTGTCTCTAATCTGCCTAAGGGGGCATTGTGACATCATAACCCTGCACTGGTAACACAGGTGACATGCCCTTCTGTTTGATCTGCGTGATGGGGCATTGTGACATCATAACTCTGTACTGGTCACCCAGGTGATTGGCCCTTGGGTGTGATCTGAATGAGGGGGCATTCTGACATCATAATTCTGCACTGGTCACACAGATGACAGACCCTTGTCTGTGATTTGCCTTAGGGGGCATTGTGACATCGTAACTCTGCACTGGTCACCAACGTGACAGGCCCTGGTCTGTGATCTGCCTAAGGGGGCATTGTGACATAATAAGTATGCACTAGTCACCCAGGTGACTGGCCCTTGTCTGTGATCTGCCTTAGAGGCGTTGTTACATCATAACTCTGCACTGGTCACCGAGGTGACAGGACGTTGTCTGTGATCTGCCTAAGGGGTCATTTTGACATGATAACTCTGTATTGGGCACCCAGGTGACAGGCCGTTGTCTGTGATCTGCCTAAGGGGGCATTGTGATATCATAACTCTGTACTGGGCACCCAGGTGACAGGCCCTTGTCTGTGATCTGCCTAAGGGGGCAATGTGACATCATAAGTCTGAACTAGTCACCCAGGAGACAGGCCCTTGTCTGTGATCTGCGTAAGGGGCATTGTGACATCATAATTCAGCACTGGTCAACCACGTGACAGGCCACTGTCTGTGATCTGCGTATGGGGGCATTGATATATCATAACTCTGCACTTGTCACCTGGTGACAGGCCTTTGTCTGTGATCTGCCTAAGGGGGCATTGTGACATCATCACAGTGCACTGGTCACACGGATGACAGGCCCTTTTGAGTGATCTGCCTGAAGGGGCATTGTGACATCATTACTCTGCACTGGTCACGCCCGTGACAGACCCTTGTCTGTGATCTGCCTAAAGGGGCATTGTGACATCATAACTCTGCACGGGTCAGCAGCGTGACAGGCCCTGGTCTGTGATCTGCCTAAGGGGGCATTGTGACATCATAAGTCTGCATTGGTCACCTAGGTGACAGGCTCTTGTCACTGATCTGCCTAAGGGATTACTGTGATATCATAACACTGTACTGGGCACCCAGGTGTCAGGCCCTTGTCTGTGATCTGCGTAAGGAGCTTTGTGACACCATAAATCTGCACAGGGCAACCAGGTGAGAGGCCTTTGTCTGAGATCTGCCTAAGGTTGTATTGTGACATCAGAACTCTGCACTGGTCACCCTGGTTACAGGCCTTTGTTTGTGATCTGCCTAAGGGTTCATTGTGACATCATAACTGTGCACGGATTACCCAGGTGACAGGACGTTGTGTGTGATCTGCCTAAGGAGGCATTGTGACATCATAATTCTGCACTGGTCACACAGTAGACAGGCCACTGACTGTGATCTGCCTAAGGGGGCATTGTGACATCATAACTCTGCACGGGTCAGCAGCGTGACAGGCCCTGGTCTGTGATCTGCCTAAGGGGGCATTGCGACATCATAAGTCTGCATTGGGCACCTGGGTGACAGGCCCTTGTCTCTCATCTGCCTAAGGGAGCACTGTGATATCATAACCATGCACTGGGCGCCCAAGTGACAGTCCCTTGTCTGTGATCTCAGTAAGGGAGTATTATGACATCATAACTCCACAGTGGTCACCCAGGTGACGGACCCTTCTCAGTGATCTGCCTAAGGGGGTATTGTGACATCATAATTCTGCAATGGTCACTCAGGTGACAGGCCCTTCACTGTTTTCTGCCTAGGGGCACATTGTCACATCGTAACTCTGCACTGGTCACCCTGGTGACAGGCCTTTGTCTGTGATCTGCCTAAGGGGGCATTGTGACATCAGATCCCTGCACTGGTCACACAGGTGACAGGCCCACGTGTGTGATCTGCCTGAGGTGGCATTGTGACATCATAACTCTGCACTGGTCACCCAAGGGACAGGCCCTTGTAGGTGATCAGCCTGGGGGTGCATTGTGAAATCGTCCCCCTGCGTTGGTCACCCACGTTACTGGCCCTGGTCTGTGATCTGCCTAAGGGGGCATTGTGAAATCATAAGTATCCAGTAGTCACCCAGGTGACAGGCCCTTGCCTGTGATCTGCCTAAGGGACATTGTGACATCATAACTCTGCACTGGATACCCAGGTGACAGGACGTTGTCTGTGATCTCCCTAAGGGGTCATTTTGACATGATAAGTCTGTATTGGGCACCCAGGCGACAGGCCCTTTTCTGTGATCTGCCTAAGGGGGCATTGTGACAAATTAACCCTGCACTTGTCACACAGGTGACAGGCGCTTGTGTGTGATCTGCCTGAGGGGGAATTGTGACATCTTAATTCTGCCCTGGACATCCACGTGAGAGACCCTTGTCTGTGATCTGCCTAAGGGGGCATTGTGACATCATAACTCTGTACTGGTCACACAGGTGACAGGCCCGTGTGTGTGATCTGCCTAAGGGGGCATTGTGACATCATAACTATGCACTGGGCACCCAGGTGACAGGCCCTTGACTGTGATAGGCCTAAGGGTGCATTATGACATCAGAATTCTCCAATGGTCACCCAGGTGACAGGCCCTTGTCTGTTTTCTGCCTAAGGGCGCATTGTGGCATCATAACTCTGCACTGGTCACCCTGGTGACAGACCTTTTTCTGCGATCTGTCTAAGGGGGCATTGAGATATCATAACCCTGCACTGGTCACACAGGTGACAGTCCCTTGTCTGTGATCTGCCTGAGGGTGCACTGTGACATCATAAATCTACACTGGTCACCCAGGTGACAGGCCCTTGTCTGTGATCTGCCTCAGGCGGCATTGTGACATCATAATTCTGCAATGGTAACCCAGGTGACAGGCCCTTGTCTGTTTTCTGCCTAAGGGCGATTTGTGACATCATACCTCTGCACTCATCACCCAGGTGACAGGCCTTTTTCTGTGATCTGCATAAGGGGTCATTGTGACATCATAACTCTTCACTGGGCACCCAGGTGGCAGTCTCTTGTCTGTGATCTGACTAAGGGACTATTGTGACATCATAACTCTGCACTGGTCACCCAGGAGACAGACCCTTGACTGTGATTTGCCTAAGGGGGCATTGTGACATCATAAGACTGCAATAGTCACCAAGGTGACAGTCCCTTGTGTGTGATCTGCCTGAGGTGGCATTGTGACATCACAAATCTGCACTGGTCACCCAGCTGCCAGGCCCTTGTCTGTGATCTGTCTGAGGGTGCATTGTGACATCATAACTCTGCACTTGTCACCCAGGTGACAGGCCATTTTCTGTGATCTGCATAGGGGCGTATTGTGACATCATAACAGTGTAATGGTCAACCAGGTGACAGGCCCTTATCTGTGATCTGCCTAAGGGTTCATTGTGACATCATAACTCTGAACGGGTCACCCAGGTGACAGACCCTTGTCTGTGATCTGTCTAAGGGGGCATTGTGACATCATAACTCTGCATTGGGCACCCAGGTGGCAGTCCCTTGACTGTGATCTGGCTAAGGGTGCCTTGTGACATCATAACTCTGTACTGGGCACCCAGGTGAAAGGCCCTTGTCTGTGATCTGCCTAAGGGGGATTGTGATATCATTAATCTGCGCTAGTCACCCAGGTGACAGGCCCTTGTCTGTGATGTGCCTAAGGGGGCATTGTGACATCATAACTCTGCACTGGACACCCAGGGGACAGGCCCTTGTGTGTGATCTGCCTAAGTGGGTATTGTGACATCATAATTCTGCACTGGTCACCCTGGTGACAGGCCACTGTCTTTGATCTGCGTAACAGGGCATTGTGACATCATAACTCTGGACTGGTCCCCCTTGTGACAGGCCTTAGTCTGTGATCTGCCTAAGGGGGAATTGTGACATCATAACCCTTCACTGGTCACACCGGCGACCGGCCCTTGTGTGTGATCTGCCTGAGGGGGCATTGTGACATCATAACTCTGCGCTGGTCATCCAGGTGACAGACCCTTGTTTTGTGATGTGCCTACGGGGGCATTGTGACACCATAACTCTGTACTTGTCACCCAGGTGACAAGCCCTTGTCTGTGATCTGCCTACGGGGGCATTGCGACATCATAACTCTGTACTGGTCACCCAGGTGAAAGGCCCTTGTTTGTGATCTCCCTAAGGGGTCATTGTGACATCATAAGTATGCACTGGTCAACCACGTCACAGGCCCGAGTCTGTGATCTGCCTAAGGGGCATTATGACATCATAACTCTGCACTGGTTACCCAGGTGACAGAACGTTGTCTGTGATCTGCCTAAGGGGTCATTGTGACATCATAAGTCTGTATTGGGCACCCAGGTGGCAGGCCCTGGTCTGTGATCTGCTTAAATGGGCATTGTGATATCATAACTCAGTACTGGGCTCCCAGGTGACAGGCCCTTGTCTGTGATCTGCATAAGGGGGTACTGTGACATCCTAACTATGTAATGGTCACCCAGGTGACAGGCCCTTATCTGTGATCTGCCTAAGGGGTCATTGTGACATCACAACACTTCACTAGGCACCCAGGTGACAGTCTCTTGTCTGTGATGTGACTAAGGCAGTATTGTGATGTCATAACTCTGCACTGGTCACCCAGGTGACAAATCCTTGTCTGTGATCTGCCTAAGGGGGCATTGTGACATCATAATTCTGCACTGGTCACCCAGGTGACATGCCCTTGTGTGTGATCTGCCTAAGGGGGCATTGAGACATCATAACCATGCACTGGTCACCCAGGTGACAGGCCCTTGTCTGTGATCTGCCTAAGGGGGCATTGAGACATCATAACCATGCACTGGTCACCCAGGTGACAGGCCCTTGTCTGTGATCTGCCTAAGGGGGCATTGTGACATCATAATTCTGCACTGGTCACCCATGTGTCAGGCCACTGGCTGTGATCTGCGTATGTGGAAATTGTGACATCATAACTCTGCACTGGCCAACTGGTGACTGGCCTTTGTCTGCGATCTGCCTATGGGGGCATTGTGACATCATAACCCTGCACTGGTCACGCAGGTGACCGGCTCTTCTGTGTGATCTGTCTGAGGGAATATTGTGACATCATAACTCTGCACTGGTCACCCAGGTGACAGACCCTTGTCTGTGATCTGCCTAAGGGGGATTGTGACATCATAACTCTGTATTGGTCACCCAGGTGACAGACCCTTGTGTGTGATCTGCCTAAGGGGACATTGTGACATCATAAGTCTGCACTAGTCACCCAGGATACAGGCCCTTGTCTGTGATCTGCGTAAGGGGCACTGTGACATCGTAACAGTGCACTGGGCACCCAGGAGGGAGGCCTTTATCCGAGATCTCCTAAGGGTGTATTGTGACATCTTAACTCTGCACTGGTCACCCTGCTGACAGTACTTTGTCTGTGATCTGCCTAAGGGTCATTGTGACATCATAACTCTGCACTGATTACCCAGGTGACAGGACGTTGTCTGTGATCTGCCTAAGGGGGCATTGTGACATCATAACTCTGCACTGGTCACCCAGGTGACAGGCCACTGACTCTGATCTGCTTAAGGGGGTATTGTGACATCATAACTCTGCACTGATCACCCTGGTGACAGGCCTTTTTCTGTGATCTGCATAAGGGGGCACTGTGACATCATAACTCTCAAAAGGGCACCCAGGTGTGAGTCCCTTGTCTGTGATCTGATTAAGGGAGTATTATGACATCATAACTCTGCACTGGTCACCCAGGTGACAGACCCTTGTCACTGATATGCCTAAGGGGGCATTGTGACATGATAATTCTGCAATGGTCACCCAGGTGACAGTCCCTTGTCTATTTTCTGCCTTAGGGCGCATTTTGATATCATAACGCTGCACTGGTCACCCTGGTGACAGGCGTTTGTCTGTGATCTGCCTACGGGGGCATTTTGACATCATAACCCTGCACTGGTCAGAAAGGTGACAGGCCCTTGTGTGTCATCTTCCTGAGGCGGCATTGTGACATCATAACTCTGCACTGGTCACCCAAGTGACAGGCCCTTGTCGGTGATCTGCCTGGGGGTTCATTGTGACATCGTACCCCTGCATTGGTCACCCATGTGACAGGCCCTGGTCTGTGATCTGCATAAGGGGCTATTGTGACAGCATAATTCTTTAATTGTCACCCAGGTGACAGGCCCTTATCTGTGATCTGCCTAAGGAGTCATTTTGACATCATAACTCTGCACTAGGCACCCAGGTGACACTCTCTTTTCTGTGATCTGACTAAGAGAATATGGTGACATCATAACTCGGCACTGGTCACCCAGGAGACAGAGCTTTGTCTGTGGCCTGCCTAAGGGGGCATTGTGACATCATAATTCTGCAATGGTCACGGAGGTGACAGGCCCTTGTCTGTGATCTGCCTAAGGGGGCATTGTGACATCATAACCATGCTCTGGTCACCCAGGTGACAGGCCCTTGTCTGTGATCTGCCTAAGGGGGCATTGTGACATCATAAGTCTGCACTGGTCACCCAGGTGACAGACCATTGTCTGTGATCTGAGTATGGGGGCATTGTGACATCACAACTCTGCACTGGTCACCTGGTGACAGTCCTTTTTCTGTGATCTGCCTAAGGAGGCATTGTGACATCATAACCCTGCACTGGTCACCCAGGGGACAGACCCTTGTCTGTGATCTGCCTAAGGGGGCATTGTGACATCATAACTCTACACTGGTCCCCTGTTGACTGGCCTTTGTCTGTGATCTGCCAAAGGGGGCATAGTGACATCATAACCCTGCACTGGTCACCCAGGTGACCGGCCCTTGTGTGTGATCTGTCTGAGGGGGCATTGTGACATCATAACTCTGCACTGGTCACCCAGGTGACAGATCCTTCCTGTGATCTGCCTAAGGGGGATTGCAACATCATAACTCTGTATTGGTCACCCAGGTGACAGTCCCTTTTGTGTGATTTGCCTAAGGGGGCATTTTGACATCATAAGAAGTCTGCACTAGTCACCCAGGTGACAGGCCCTTCTCTGTCATCTGCCTAAGGTGCCTTGTGACATCACAAATCTGCACTGGTCCCCCAGGTGACAGGACCTTCTCTGTGATCTGCCTAAGGGGGAACTGTGACATCATAATTCTGCACTGGTCACCCAGGTGACAGGCCACTGTCTGTGATCTGCGTATGAGGGCATTGTGACATCATAACACTGCACTGGTCACCCAGGTGACATGCCCTTGTCTGTGATCTGCCTAAGGGGGCATTGAGACATCATAACCATGCACTGGTCACCCAGGTGACAGGCCCTTGTCTGTGATGTGCCTAAGGGGGCATTGAGACATCATAACCATGCACTGGTCACCCAGGTGACAGGACCCTGTCTGTGATCTACCTAAGGGGGCATTGTGACGTCATAATTCTGCACTGGTCACCCAGGTGTCAGGCCACTGGCTGTGATCTCCGTATGTGGAAATTGTGACATCATAACTCTGCACTGGTCAACTGGTGACTGGCCTTTGTCTGCGATCTGCCTAAGGGGGCATTGTGACATCATAACCCTGCACTGGTCACGCAGGTGACCGGCTCTTCAGTGAGATCTGTCTGAGGGAATATTGTGACATCATAACTCTGCACTGGTCACCCAGGTGACAGACCCTTGTCTGTGATCTGCCTAAGGGGGATTGTGACATCATAACTCTGTATTGGTCACCCAGGTGACAGGCCCTTGTGTGTGATCTGCCTAAGGGGACATTGTGTCATCATAACTCTGCAATAGGCACCCTGGTGACATTCTCTTTTCTGTGATCTGACTAAGAGAGTATTGTGACATCATAACTCGGCACTGGTCACCCAGGAGACAGAACTTTGTCTGTGACCTGCCTAAGGGGGCATTGTGACATCATAATTCTGCAATGGTCACGGAGGTGACAGGCCCTTGTCTGTGGTCTGCCTAAGTGGGCATTGTTACATCATAACCATGCACTGGTCACCCAGGTGACAGGCCCTTGTCTGTGATCTGCCTAAGGGGGCATTGTGACATCATAAGTCTGCACTGGTCACCCAGGTGACAGGCCAGTGTATGTGATCTGCGTATGGGCACATTGTGACATCACAACTCTGCACAGGTCACCTGGTGACAGTCCTTTGTCTGTGATCTGCCTAAGGAGGCATTGTGACATCATAACCCTGCACTGGTCACACAGGTGACAGGCCCTTGTCTGTGATCTGCCAGAGTTGGCATTGTGACAGCATAACTCTGCACTGGTTACCCAGGGGACAGACCATTGTCTGTGATCTGCCTAAGGGGGCATTGTGACATCATAAATCTACACTGGTCCCCTGGGGACTGGCCTTTTTCTGTGATCTGCCAAAGGGGGCATAGTGACATCATAACCCTGCACTGGTCACCCAGGTTACCGGCCCTTGTGTGTGATCTGTCTGAGGGGGCATTGTGACATCATAACTCTGCACTGGTCACCCAGGTGACAGATCCTTCCTGTGATCTGCCTAATGGGGATTGCAACATCATAACTCTGTATTGGTCACCCAGGTGACAGTCCCTTGTGTGTGTCCAGTGCAGAGGTGTGATGTCACAATGGCCCCTTAGGCAGATCAAAGACATGGGTCTTTCGCCTGGGTGACCATTGCAGTGTTATGATGTCACAATGCCCCCTTAGGCAGATCACAGACAAGGGTCTGTCTCCTGGCTGACCAGTGCAGAGTTATGATGTCACAATACTCCGTTAGTCGGATCACAGACAAGAGACTGCCACCTGTGTGCCCAGTGCAGAGTTATGATGTCACAATGACCCCTTAGGCAGATCAAAGATAAGGGCCTGTCACCTGGGTGACCAGAACAGAGTAATGATGTCACATTACCCCCTAATGCAGATCACAGACAAGGGCCTGTCACCTTGGTGACCAGTGCAGAGTTATGATGTCACAATGCACCCTCAGGCAGATCACAGACAAGGGCCTTTCACCTGGGTGACAAGTGCAGAGTTATGATGTCACAATGCCACATTAGACAGACCACAGAAAAGGGTCTGTCACCACAGTGACCATTGCAGAGTTATGATGTCACTATGCCCCCTTAGATCACAGACAAGGGTCTGTCACCTGGGTGACCATTGCAGAGTTATGATGTCACAATGCAGACTCAGGCAGATCACAGACAAGGGCCTGTCACCTGGGTGACCAGTGCAGAGTTATGATGTCACAATGCCGCCTTAGGCAGATCAGAGAAAAGGGTATTTCACCTGGGTGTCCATTGCAGAATTATGATGTCACAATGCCCCCTTAGGCAGATCACAGACAAGGGCCTAACACCTGGGATACCCATGCAGAGTTTTGATGTCACAATGCCCCCTTAGGCAGATCACAGACAAGGGCCTGTCATCTGGGTGACCAGTGCAGAGTCATGATGTCACAATGCCGCCTTCCGCAGATCATAGAAAAGGGTCTTTCACCTCGGTGTCCAGTGCAGAATTATGATGTCACAATGCCCCATTAGGGAGATCACAGACAGGGGTCTGTCACCTAGGTTACCAGTGCAGACTTATGATGTCACAATGCCCCCTTAGGGAGATCACAGACAATGGTCAGTCACCTGGGTGACCAGCACGGGGTTATGATGTCACAATACCCACTTAGGCAGATCACAGACAAGCATCTGTCACCTGGGTGACCAGTGCAGTGTTATGATGTCACAATGCCCCCTTAGGCAGATCAGAGAGAAGGGTCTGTCACCTGGGTGACCAGTGCACAGTTATGATGTCACAATGCCCCCTTAGGCACATCACAGAGAAGGGTCTGTCACCTGGGTGAACATTGCAGAGTTATAATGTCACAATGCAGACTTGGGCAGATCACAGACAAGGGCCTGTCATCTGGGTGACCAGTACAGAGTTGAGATGTCACAATGCCGCCTTAGGCAGATCTGAGACAAGGGTCTTTCACCTGGGTGTCCAGTGCAGAATTATGATGTCACAATGCCCCCTTAGGCAGAACAGAGACAAGGGTCTGTCACCTAGGTGACCAGTGCAGACTTATGATGTCACAATGCACCCTTAGGCAGATCACAGACAATGGTCAGTCAACTGGGTGACCAGCGCAGAGTTATGATGTCACAATACCCCGTTAGGCAGATCACAGACAAGCCTCTGTCACCTGGGTGACCAGTGCATGGTTATGATGTCACAATGCTCCCTTAGGCAAATCACAGACAAGGGTCTGTCACCTGGGTGACCAGTGAAGAGTTATGATGTCACAATGCCCCCATAGGCAGATCACAGACAGGAGTCTGTCCCTTGAGTGACCAGTACAGAGTTATGATGTCACAATGAACCCTAAGGCAGATCGCAGAGAAGGGTTTGTCAACTGGGTGACCACTGCAGAGTTATGATGTCACAATGACGCCTAAGGCAGATCACTGTCAAGGGTCTGTCATTTGGGTGACCAGTGCAGAGTTACGATGTCACAATGCCCCGTTTGGCAGATCACAGAAAAGCTTCTGTGACCTGGGTTGCCCGTGCAGAGCTATGATGTCACAATGCCCTCTTAGGCAGATCACAGACAAGGTGCTGTCCCTTGGGTGACCAGTGCAGAGTTATGAGGTCACAATGCCGCCTTAGGCAGATCAAAGACAAGGGTCTGTCACCTGGGTTTCCAATGCAGAATAATGATGTCACAATGACCCCTTAGGCAGATCACAGACAGGGGTCTGTCACCTGGGTGAATAGAGCAGAGTTATGATGTCACAATGTCCCCTTAGGCAGATCACAGAAAATGGTCAGTCACCTGGGTGACCAGCGAAGACTTATGATGTCAAATACACTCTTAGGCAGATCACAGACAAGCGTCTGTCACCTGGGTGACCAGTGCAGAGTTATGATGTCACAATGCCCCCTTAGGCAGATCACAGACAAGGGTCTGTCACCTGGGTGACCAGTGCGGAGTTATGATGTCACAATGCCCCCTTAGGCAGATCACAGACAAATGTCTGTTACCTGGGGGACCAGTGCACAGTTATGATGTCACAATGCCCCCTTAGGCACATCACAGACAAGGGTTTGTCATCTGGGTGAGCAGTGCACAGTTATGATGTCTCAATGCCCCCTTTGGCAGATCACAGACAAGGGTCTGTCACCTGGGTGACCAGTGCATAGTTATGATGTCACAGTGCCCCCTTAGGCAGATCACAGACAAGGGTCTGTCACCTTGGTGACCAGTGCAGATTTATGATGTCACCATGACCTCTAAGGCAGATCACAGAGAAGGGTTTGTCACCTCGGTGACCACTGAAGAGTTATGATGTCACAATGAGGCCTTAGGAAGATCACCAACAAGGGTCTGTCACCTCGGTGACCAGCGGAGATTTACGATGTCACAATGCCCCCTTAGGCAGATCACAGACAAGGTTCTGTCAGCTGGGTGACCAGTGCAGAGTTATGATGTCACCATGACCGCTTTGGCAGATCACCGACAACGGTCTGTCACCACGGTGACTGGTACAGAATTATAATGTCACAATGCACCCTTAGGCAGATCACAGACAAGGGTCTGTCACCGGGGTTACCATTGAAGAGTTATGATGTCACAATGCCCCCTTAGGCAGATCAGCGACAAGGATCAGTCAGCTGGGTGCCCAGTGCAGAGTTATGATGTCACAATGACCCCTTGGGCATATCACAGATAAAGGCCTGTCACCTGGGTGACCAGTACAGAGTTATGATGTCACATTGCCCCCTTATGCAGATTACACACAAGGGCCTGTCACCTGGGTGACCAGTACAAAGTTATGATGTCACAATGTCCCCTTATGCAGATCACAGACAAGGGCCTGTCACCTGGGTGACCAGTGCAGAGTTATGATGTCACAATGCCCCTTACACAGATCACAGACAAGGGCCTGTCTCCTGGGTGACTAGGGTAGACTTATGATGTCACAATGCCCCCTTAGGCAGATCACAGACAAGGGCCTGTCAAATGGGTGCCAAGTACAGTGTTATGATGTCACAATGCCCCCTAAGGCAGATCACAGACAAGTGCCTCTCACCTGGGTGAGAAGTGCAGACTTAATATGTCACAATGCACCCTTAGGCAGATCACAGACAGGGGCATGTCACCTGGGTGACTATTGCAGAATAGTGAATTCACAATGCCCCCTTAGGCAGATCAAAGGCAAGGGCCTCTCACCTGGGTGACCAGTACAGAGTTATGATGTCACAATGCCCACTAAGGCAGATCACAGACAAGGATCTGTCACCTGGGTGGCCATTGAAAAGTTTAGATGTCACAATGCCCCCTCAGGTGGATCACACACAAGGGCCTGTCGCCTGTGTGACCAGTGTAGGGTTGTGATGTCACAATGCCCCCTTAGGCAGATGACAGACAAAGGCCTGTCACCCCGTTGACAAGTCCAGAGTTATGATGTCAAAATGCCCCCTTACGCAGATCATAGACAGTAGCCTGTCACCTGGGTGACCATTGCAGAATTATGATGTCACAATGCCCCGTTAGACAGATCACAGATAAGGGCCTGTCACCTGGGTGACCATTGCAGAATTATGATGTCACAATGCCCCGTTAGGCAGATCACAGATAAAGGCCTGTCACCTGGGTGACCATTGCAGATTTATGATGTCACATTACCCCCTTATGCACATCTCAGACAAGGGCCTGTCACCTGGGTGGCCCGTGCAGAGTTATGATGTCCCAATGCCCCCTAAGGCAGATGACAGACAAGTGCCTCTCACCTGGGTGACTAGTGCAGACTTAGGATGTCACAATGCACCCTTAGGCAGATCACAGGCAAGGGCCTGTCACCTGGGTTACCAGTGCAGAGTTATGATGTCACAATACCCCCTTAGGCAGATCTCAGAAAAAGGCCTCTCACCTGGGTGCCCGGAGCAGAGTTATGATGTCACAATGCCCCTTAGGCAGATCACAGACAAGGGCCTGTCACCTGGGTGACTAGTGCAGACTTATGATGTCACAATGCCTCTTTAGGCAGATCACAGACAAGGGCCTGTCACCTGGGTGACAAGTGCAGAGTTATGATGTCACAATGTCCCCTTAGGCAGACCACAGACAGGGGCCTGTCACCTGGGTGACCATTGCAGAATTATGATGTCACAATGCCCCCTTAGGCAGATCAAAGATAAGGGCCTGTAACCTGGGTGACCAGTACAGGGTTATGAAGTCACCATGCCCCCTAAGGCACATCACAGACAAGGGCCTGTCACCTGGTTGACCAGTGTATGGTTACGATGTCGCAATGCACTGTTAGGCAGATCAAAGACAAGGGAAGGTCACCTGGCTGCCCAGTGCAGAGTTATGATGTCACAATACCACCTTAGGCAGATCACAGACAAGGGACAGTCACCTTGGTGCCCAGTGCAGAGTTTTGATGTCACAATGACCCCTTAGGCAGATCACAGATAAGGGACTGTCACCAGGGTGACCAGAGCAGAGTTATGATGTCACAATGCACCCACAGGCAGATCACAGAAAAGGGGCTTTCACCTGGGTGACCAGTGCAGAGTTATGATGTCACAAGGCCACTTCAGGCAGATCACACACAAGGGCCTGTCAACAGGGTGACCAGTACAGAGTTATGATGTCACATTACCCCCTTATGAAGATCACAGACAAGGGCCTGTCACCTGGGTGACCAGTACGGAGTTGTGATGTCACAATGCACCCTCAGACAGATCACATACAACGCCCTGTCACCTGGGTGACCAGTGCAGAGTTATGATGTCAAAATGCCACCTCAGGCAGATCACACACAAGGGCCTGTCACCAGTGTGACCAGTGCAGGGTTATGATGTCACAATGCCCTCTTAGGCAGATCACAGTCAAAGGCCTGTCACCAGGTGACCAGTGCAGAGTTATGATGTCACAATGCCCCTTAGGCAGATCACAGACAAGGGACTGTCAACTGGTTGATTAGTGCAGATTTATGATGTCACAATGCCCCCTTAGGCAGTTCACAGACAAGGGCCTGTCACCTGGGTGACCAGTGCAGGGTTATCATGTCACAATACACCCTTAGGCAGATCTCAGACAAAGGCCTCTCAACTGGGTGCCCAGTGCAGAGTTATGATGTCACAATGCCCCTTACACAGATCACAGACAAGGGCCTGTCTCCTGGGTGACTAGGGTAGACTTATGATGTCACAATGCCCCCTTAGGCAGATCACAGACAAGGGCCTGTCAAATGGGTGCCAAGTACAGTGTTATGATGTCACAATGCCCCCTAAGGCAGATCACAGACAAGTGCCTCTCACCTGGGTGAGAAGTGCAGACTTAATATGTCACAATGCACCCTTAGGCAGATCACAGACAGGGGCATGTCACCTGGGTGACTATTGCAGAATAGTGAATTCACAATGCCCCCTTAGGCAGATCAAAGGCAAGGGCCTCTCACCTGGGTGACCAGTACAGAGTTATGATGTCACAATGCCCACTAAGGCAGATCACAGACAAGGATCTGTCACCTGGGTGGCCATTGAAAAGTTTAGATGTCACAATGCCCCCTCAGGTGGATCACACACAAGGGCCTGTCGCCTGTGTGACCAGTGTAGGGTTGTGATGTCACAATGCCCCCTTAGGCAGATGACAGACAAAGGCCTGTCACCCCGTTGACAAGTCCAGAGTTATGATGTCAAAATGCCCCCTTACGCAGATCATAGACAGTAGCCTGTCACCTGGGTGACCATTGCAGAATTATGATGTCACAATGCCCCGTTAGACAGATCACAGATAAGGGCCTGTCACCTGGGTGACCATTGCAGAATTATGATGTCACAATGCCCCGTTAGGCAGATCACAGATAAAGGCCTGTCACCTGGGTGACCATTGCAGATTTATGATGTCACAATGCCCCTTTACGCAGATCACAGACAAGGGCCTGTCACCTGGGTGACCATTGCAGATTTATGATGTCACAATGCCCCTTTAGGCAGATCACAGACAAGGGCCTGTCACCTGGGTGACCAGTGCAGAATTATGATGTCACAATGCCCCCTTAGGCAGATCACAGTCGAGGTCCTGTCACCTGAGTTTCCAGTGCAGAGTTCCTATGTCACAATGCCCCTTACGCAGATCACAGACAAGGGCCTGTCACCGGGGTGACCAGTGCAGGTTTATGATGTCACAATGCCCCCTTAGGCAGATAACAGACAAGGGCCTGTCACCTGGGTGACCATTGCAGAATTATGATGTCACAATGCCCCCTTAGGCATATCACAGACAAGGGTCTGTCTCCTGGGTGACCAGTGCAGAGTTACGATGTCACAATACTCCGTTAGTCGGATCACAGACAAGAGACTGCCACCTGGGTGCCCAGTGCAGAGTTATGATGTCACAATGACCCCTTAGGCAGATAAAAGATAAGGGCCTGTCACCTGGGTGACCAGAACAGAATAATGATGTCACATTACCCCCTTATGCAGATCACAGACAAGGGCCTGTCACCTTGGTGACCAGTGCAGAGTTATGAGGTCACAATGTCCCCTAAGGCAGATCACAGACAAGGGCCTTTCACCTGGGTGACCAGTGCAGAGTTATGATGTGACAATGCCACCTCAGGGAGATCACACACAAGGGCCTCTCAGAAGGGTGATCAGTACAGTGTTATGATGTCACATTACCCCCTTAAAAAGATCACAGACAAGGGCCTGTAACCTGGGTGCCAAGTGCAGAGTCATGATGTCACAATGATCCGTTAGGCAGATGACAGACAAAGGCCTGTAACATGGGTGACCAGTGCAGTGTTATGATGTCCCAATGCCCCCTTAGGTAGATCACAAAAAAGGGCATGTCACCTGGGTGGCCAGTGCAGTGTTATGATGTCACAGTGCCCCCTTAGGCAGACCAAAGACAAGGGCCGATCACCTGGCTGCCAAGTGCAGACTTATGATGTCACAATATCCCTTTCGGCAGATCACAGACAAGGGATTGTCACCTGGGTGCCCAGTGCAGAGTTATGATTTAACAATGCCCCCTTAGGCAGATCACAGACAAGGGCCTGTCACCTGGGTGACCAGTGCTGAGTTATGATGTCAGAATTCACCCTCAGGCAGATCACAGACAAGGGCCTGTCACCTGGGTGACCAGTGCAGAGTTATGATGTCCCAATGTCCCCTCTGGCAGATCACACGGAAGGTCCTGTCACCTGTGGGACAAGTGCAGGATTATGATGTCACAATGCACACATCGGCATATCAGAGACAAAGGCCTGTCAACAGGGTGACCAGTGCAGAGTTATGATGTCACAATGCCCCCTTAGGCAAATCACAGACAGTGGCCTGTCACCTGGGTGACCAGGACAAAGTTATGATGTCACAATACACCCTTAGGCAGATAACACACAAGGGCCTCTCACCTGGGTGCCCAGTACAGAGTTATGATGTAACAATGTCCCCTTAGGCTGATCACAGACAAGGGACTGTCAACTGGGTGCCCAATGCAGAGTTATGATGTCACAATGCCCCTTAGGCTGATCACAGACAAAGGCCTGTCACCTGCGTTTCTAGTACAGACTTATGATGTCACAATGCCCCCTTAGGCAGATCACAGACAGTGGCCAGTCTCCTGGGTGACCACAGCAGAATTATGATGTCACAATACCCCCTTAGGAAGATCACAGACAAGGGCCTCTCACCTGGCTGCCCAGAACAGAGGTATGATGTCTCAATGCCCCTTAGCCAGATCAAAGACAAGGGCCCGTCACCTGGGTGACCAGTTCAGTTTTATGATGTCACAATAAACCCTCGGGCAGATCAGAGACAAAGGCCTCTCACCTGGGTGCCCAGTGCAGAGTTGTGATGTCAAAATGACCCTTAGGCAGATCACAGACAAGGGTCTGTCACCAGGGTGACAACTGCAGAGTTGTGATGTCACTATACTCCCTTAGGGAGATCACAGACAAGTGACTGTCACTTGGATGCCCAGTGCAGTGTTATGATGTCACAATGACCCCTTAGGCAGATCACAGATAAGGGCCTGTCACCTGGGTGACCAGTACAGAGTTATGATGTCACAATGCACCCTTAGGCAGATCACAGACAAGGGCCTGTCACCTGGGTGACCTGTACAGAGTTATGATGTCACAGTGCACACTCAGGCAGATCACACACCAGGGCGTGTCACCTGTGTGAACAGTGCAGGGTTATGATGTCACAATTCCCCCTTAGGCAGATCACAGACAAAGGCCTGTCAGCAGGGTGACCACTGCAGAGTTATGATGTCACAATGCCCCCTAAGGCAGACCACAGACAGTGGCCTGTCACATGGGTGACCAGGGCAGAATTATGATGTCACAATACCCCTTAGGCAGATCACAGACAAGGGCCTCTCACCTGGGTGCCCAGTATACAGTTATGAAATTACAGTGCCCCCTTACGTAGACCACAGACAAAGGTCTGTCACCTGGGTGACCAATGCAGAGCTATGATGTCACAATGACCCCTTAGGCAGATCACAGACAATGTTCTGTCACCTGGGTAACCAGTGCAGAGTAATGATGTCACAATGCCCCTTAGGCAGATTACAGACAAGGGCCTGTCACCTGGGTGACTAGTGCCGACTTATGATGTCAAAATGCGCCCTGAGGCAGATCACAAACAAGGGCCTGTCACCTGGGTGACCAGTGCAGATTTATGATATCAAAATACCACCACAGGCACATCACAGACAAAGGCCTCTCACCTGGGTGCCCAGTGCAGAATTATGATGTCCCAATACCCCCTTAGAAGATCACAGACAAGCGCCTCTCACCTAGGTGCCCAGGGCAGAGTTAAGATGTCACAATGCCTCCTTATGAAAATCACAGATAAGGGCCTGTCACCTGATTGACCATTGCAGAATTACGATGTCACAATTCCCCCTTAGGCAGATCACAGATAAGGGCCTGTCACCTGGGTGACAAGTACAGAGTTATGATGTCACAATGTCCTCTTAGGCAGATCACAGGCAAGGGCCTGACACCAGGGTGAACACTGTAGAGTTATGATGTCACAATGCACCCTCAGGCAGATTAAAGACAAGTGCCTGTCACCTGGGTGAGCAGTGCAGTATTATGATATCACAATGCCCCCTTAGGCACATCACAGACAAGAACTTGTTACCTGGGTGACCAATGCAGAGTTGCGATGTCACAATGCCCCTCAGGCTGATCACAGACAAGGGCCTGACACCTGGGTGACTAGTGCAGACTAATGATGTCACAATGCCCCCTTAGGCAGATCACAGACAAGGGCCTGTCACCTGGGTGACCAGTACAGAGTTATGATATCACAATGCCCCCATAGGGAAATCACAGATAAGGCTCTGCCACCTGAGTGACCAGTGCAGAGTTATGATGTCACAATGCCCCCTCAGGCGGATCACACACAAGGGCCTGCCACCTGAGTGACCAGTGCAGGGTTATGATGTCACAATGCCCCCTAAGGCAGATCACAGACAATCACCTGTCACCAGGGTGACCAGTCCGGAGTTGTGATATCACAATGGCCCCTTACGCAGATCACAGACGGTGGCCTGTCACCTGGATGACCAGTGCAGAATTACGATGTCAGAATATCCCCTTAGGTGGATCACAGACAAGGGTCTGTCACCTGGCTGCCCAGTGCAGAGTTATGATGTCACAATGCACCTAAGGCAGATCACAGACAATGTCCTGTCACCTGGGTTACCAGTGCAGAGTAATGATGTCACAATGCCCCTTACGCAGATCACAGACAAGGACCTGTCACCTGGGTCACTAGGGCAAAATTATGATGTCACAATGCCCCCTTAGGCAGATCACAGACAAGGGCCTGTCACCTGGCTGCCCAGTGCAGAGTTACGATGTCACAATGCCCCTTCAGGCAGATCACACATAAGGAACTGTCACCTGGGTGACCAGTACAGAGTTATGATGTCACAATACCCGCTTATGCGGGTCTCAGACAAGGGCCTGTCACCTGGGTGACCAGTACAGGGTTATGATGTCAAAATACACCGTTAGTCAGATCACAGACAACGACCTGTCACGTGGGAGATCAGTGTTGAGTTATGATGTCACAATGCACCATTAGGCAGATCAAAGACAAGGAAGGTCACCTGAGTGCCCAGTGTAGAGTTCTGATGTCACAATACCCCCTTAGGCAGATCACATTCAAGAGACAGTCACCTGGGTGCCGAGTGCAGAGTTTTGATGTCACAATGACCCCTTAAGGCGATCACAGATAAGGGCCTCTCACCTGGTACCCAGTGCATAATTATGATGTAACAATGCCCCTTACACAGATCACAGACAATGGCCTCTCACCTGGCTGCCCAGCGCAGAGTTATGATATCACAATTCCCCCTTAGGCAGATCACAGTCAGTGGCCTGTCAACTGGGTGACCATTTTCGAATTATGCTGTCACAATGCCCCCTTAGGCAGATCACAATCCACGGTCTGTCACCTGGGTGACCAGTGCAGAGGTATGATATCGCAATCCTCCCTTGGTCAGATCACGGACAAGGGACTGTCACCAGGGTGCCCAGTGCAGAGTTGTGACGTAACAATGACCCCTTAGGCAGATCACAGATAAGGGCCCGTAACCTGGGAGGCCATTACTGAATTATGATGTCACAATACCCGCTTATGCAGATCACAGACAAGGGCTTGTCACCTGGGTGACCACTGCCGAGTTATGATGTCACAAAGCACTCTCAGGCAGATCACAGACAAGGGCCTGGCACCTGGGTGACCAGTGCAGAGTTACGATGTCACAATGCCACCTCAGGCAGATCACTCACAATGGCCTGTCACCTGTGTAACCAGTGCAGGGTTATGATGACACAATGCACCCTTAGGCAGATCACAGAAAAAGGCCTGTCTCTAGGGTGAAAAGTGCAGATTTATGATGTCACAATGCCCCTTAGGCAGACCACAGACCAGGGCCTGTCACCTGGGTGACCAGTGCAGAGTTATGATGTCACAATACCCCCTAAGGCACATAACAGAAACGGACCTGTCACCTGGGTGACCAGTACCGAGTTATGATGTCACAATGTCCCCTTAGGCAGATCACAGACAAGGGACTGTCACCTGGGTGACCATTGCCGAATTATGATGTCACAATGCCTCCTTAGCAGATCACAGATAAGGGCCTGTCACTTGGGTGACCAGTGCAGCGTTATGATGTCACAATGCCCCCGTAGACAGATCACAGATAAGGGCCTATCACCTGGGTGACCATTGCAGTATTATGATTTCACAGTGCCCCCTTAGGCAGATCACAGACAAGGGTCTGTCGCCTGGGTTACCAGTACAGAGTTATGATGTCACAATGCCCCCTTAGGCAGATCACAGACAAGGGTCTGTCACCCGGGTGTCCAGTGCACAGTTGTGATGTCACAATGCCCCCTCAGGCGGATCACACACAATGGCCTGTAACCTGTGTTACCAGTGCAGGGTTATGATGTCACAATGCCCCCTTAGGCAGATCACAGACAAACGCCTGTAACCTGGGTGCCCAATGCAAAGTAATGATGTCACAATGCCCCCTTAGGCAGATCACAGACAATGTCCTGTCTCCTGGGTTACCAGTGCAGAGTTATGATGTCACAATGCCCCTTACGCAGATGACAGACAAGGGCCTGTCACCTGGATGCCCAGTGCAGAGTTATGCTGTCACAATGCCCACTTAGGGAGATCACAGACAAGGGCCTGTCACCAGGGTGCCCAATGCAGAGTTATGATGTCACAATGCTCCCTTACGCAGATCACAGACAGGGTTTTTTCACCGGGGTTACCAGTGCAGAGTTATGATGTCACAATTCCCCTTACGCAGATCACAGACAAAGGCCTGTTACCTGGGTGACCAGTACAGGGTTATGATGTCACAATGCCCCCTTTGGCAGATCACAGAGAAGGGCCTGTCACTTGGGTGACCAGTGCAGCGTTATGATGTCACAATGCCCACTTAGACAGATCACAGACAAGGGCATGTCATCTGGGTGACCATTGCAGAAGTATGATGTCACAGTGGCCCCTTAGGCAGATCACAGACATTGGTCTGTCACCTGGGTGACCAGTGTAGAGTTATGATGTCACAATGCTCCCTCAGGCAGATCACAAACAAGGGCCTGTCGCCTGTGTGACCAGCGCAGGGTTATGATGTCAAAATGCCCCCTTAGGCAGATAACAGACAAAGGCCTGTCACCAGGGTGACCAGTCCGGAGTTATGATGTCACAATGCCCTCTTACGCAGAAAACAGACATTGGCCTGTCACCTGGGTGACCAGTGCAGAATTATAATGTCACAATGCCCCCTTAGGCAGATCACAGACAAGGGCCTGTCACCTGATTGCCAAGTGGAGAGTTAGGATGTCACAATGCACCCTCAGGCAGATAACAGACAAGGTCCTGTCACCTGGGTGACCAATGCAGAGTTATGATATCACAATACACCCTTAGGCAGATCTCAGACAAAGGCATCTCACCTGGTTGCCCAGTGCAGACTTATGATGTCACAATGCCCCTTACGCAGATCACAGACAAGGGCTTGTCTCCTGGGTGACTAGTGCAGACTTATGATGTCACAATGCCCCCTTAGGCAGATCACAGACAAAGGCCTGTCACCTGGGAACCCAGTGCAGAGTTATGATGTCCTATTGCCCCCTATGGCAGATCACAGAAAAGTGCCAATCACCTGGGTGACTAGTGCAGACTTATGATGTCAAAATGCCCCCTTAGGCAGATCACAGACAAGGGCCTGTCACCTGGGTGACCAGTGCAGAGCTATGATGTCACAATACCCCCTTAGGCATATCACAGACAAAGTCCTCTCACCTGGGTGCCCAGTGCAGAGTTATGATGCCACAATGCCCCTTAGGTAGATCACAGACAAGAGCCTGTCACCTGGGTGACTAGTGCAGACTTATGATGTCACAGTGTCCCCTTAGGCAGATCACAGACAAGGGCCTGTCACCTTGGTGACCAGTGCAGGATTATGATGTCACAATGCCCCCTTAGGCAGATCACAGATAACGGCCTGTCACCTGGGTGACCAATAAAGAGTTATGATGTCACAATGCCCCCTTAAGCAGATCAAAGACAAAGTCCTGTCACCTGGGGGACGAGTGCAGAGTTACGATGTCACAATGCCCATTAGGGAGATCACAGACAAGTGCCTGTTACCTGGGTGAATAGTGCAGACTAATGATGTCACAATGCCCCCTTAGGCAGATCACAGACAAGGGCCTGTCACCTGGGTGACCACTACAGAATTATGATGTCAGAATAACCCCTTAGGCAGATCACAGACAAGGGTCTGTCACCTGGGTGACCAGTGCACAGTTATGATGTCACAATGCCCCCTCAGGCAGATCACAGACAAGGGCCTGTCACCTGTGTGTCTAGTGCAGGGTTATGATGTCACAATGGCCCCTTAGGCAGATCACAGACAAAGGCCTGTCACCACGGTGGCCAGGGCAGAGTTATGACGTTACACTGCCCCCTTAGGCAGATCACAGTCAGTGGTCTGTCACCTGGGTGACCAGTGCAGAGTTATGATGTCACAATGCCCCCTTATGCAGATAACAGAAAATGACCTGTCACCTGAGTGACCAGTGCAGAGGTATGATGTCACAATGTCCCCGTAGGCAGATCGCAGACAGGGGCCTGTCACCTGGGTGACCATTGCAGAATTATGATGTCACAATGCTCCCTTAGGCAGATTACAGATAATTGCCTGTCACCTGGGTGACCAGTACAGGGTTATGATGTCAAAATACACCATTAGTAAGATCACAGACAACGACCTGTCACGTGGGAGATCAGTGTTGAGTTATGATGTCACAATGCACCATTAGGCAGATCAAAGACAAGGAAGGTCACCTGAGTGCCCAGTGTAGAGTTCTGATGTCACAATACCCCCTTAGGCAGATCACATTCAAGAGACAGTCACCTGGGTGCCGAGTGCAGAGTTTTGATGTCACAATGACCCCTTAAGGCGATCACAGATAAGGGCCTCTCACCTGGTACCCAGTGCATAATTATGCTGTAACAATGCCCCTTACACAGATCACAGACAATGGCCTCTCACCTGGCTGCCCAGCGCAGAGTTATGATATCACAATTCCCCCTTAGGCAGATCACAGTCAGTGGCCTGTCACCTGGGTGACCAGTGCAGAATTATGATGTCACAATGCCCCTTAGGCAGATCACAGACAAAGGCCTCTAAGCTGGTTGACTACTGAGGATTTATGATGTCACAATGCCCCCTTAGGCATATCACAGACACGGGCCTGCCACCTGCGTGACCAGTGCAGAGTTATGATGTCACAATGCACCTTTAGGCAGATATCAGACAAAGGCCTCTCACCTGGGTGCCCAGTGCAGAGTTATGATGTCACAATGCCCCTTACGCAGATCGCAGCAATGGCCTGTCTCCTGGGTGACTAGTGCAGACTTATGATATCACAATGCCCCCTTAGGCAGATCACAGACATGGGCCTGTCACCTGGGTGCCCAGTACAGAGTTTTTAGGTCAGAATACCCCCTTAGGCAGATCACAGTCAAGGGCCTGTCACCTGGGAGACCAGTGCAGGCTTATGATATCACAATACCCCCGTAGGCAGATCACAGACAAAGGCCTCTCACCTGGGTGCCCAGTGCAGAGTTATGATGTCACAGTGCCCCCTTAGGCAGATAACAGAAAAGGACCTGTCACCTGGGTGACCAGTGCAGAGTTATGATGTCACAATGTCCCCTTTGGCAGATCACAGACAAGGGCCTATCACCTGGGTGACCATTGCAGAATTATAACGTCACAATGCCCCCTTAGGCATATCTCAGATAAGGGCCTGTCACATGGGTGACCAGTACAGAGCTGTGATGTCACAATGCACCCTAAGGCAGATCACAGAAAAGGGCCTGTCACCTTGGTGACCAGTGTAGAGTTATGATGTCGCAATGCACCGTTAGGCAGATCAAGGACAAGGGAAGGTCGCCTGGCTGCCCAGTGCAGAGTTATGATGTCACAATACCCTCTTAGGCAGATCATAGACAAGGGCCTGTCACCTGGGTGACCAGTGCTGAATTATGATGTCCAAATACCCCCTTAGGCAGATCACAGACAAGGGCCAGTCAACAGGGTGAGCACTGCAGAGTTCTGATGTCACAATGCCCCCTTAGGCAGATCACAGACAAGGGCATGCCACCTGGGTGACTAGTGCAGAATTATGATGTCACGATGCCCCTTAGGCAGACCACAGACCAGGGCCTGTCACCTGGGTGACCATGGCAGAAGTATGATGTCACAATGCCCCCTTAGGCAGATCACAGAAAATGGCCTGCCACCTGGGTGACCAGTGCAGACTTATGATATCTCAATGCACCGTTAGGCAGATCAAAGACAAGGGCCGGTCACGTGGCAGCCCATTGCAGAGTTATGATGTCACAATACCCCCTTAGGCACATCACAGACAAGGGAATTTCAGCTTTGTACCCAGTGGAGAGTTGTGATGTCACAATGACCCCTTAGGCAGATCCCAGTTAAGGGCGTGTAACCTGGGTGACCAGTACAGAGTTATGATGTTACAATGCTGCCTTACGCACATCACAGACAAGGGCCTGTCACCTGGGTGAAAAGTGCAGGCTTATGGTGTCACAATTCCCACTCAGGCAGATCACACACAAGGGTCTGTCACCTGTCTGACCAGTTCAGGGTAATGATGTCTCAGTGGCCCCTTAGGCAGTTCACAGACAAAGCCCTGTCACCAGGGTGACCAGTGCAGAGTTATGATGTCACAATTCCCCCTTAGGCAGATCACAGACAGTGGCCTGTCACCTGGGTGACCAGTGCAGAATTATGATGTCACAATACGCCCTTAGGCAGATCACAGACAAGGGCCTCTCTCCTGGGTGCCCAGTGCAGAGTTATGATGTCACTATGCTCCCTTAGGCAGATCACATTCAAGGTCCTGTCACCTGAGTGACCAGTACAGAGTTACGATGTCACTACGTCCCTTAGGCAGATCACAGACAAGAGCCTTACACCTGGGTGACTAGTCCAGGCTTATGATGTCACAATGCCCCGTTAGGCAGATCACAGACAAGGGACCGTCACCTGGCTGCCCAGTGCAGAGTTATGATGTCACAATGACCCCTTAGACAGATCACAGATAAGGGCCTGTCACCTGGGTGACCAGTAAAGTGTGATGATGTCACAATGCCCCCTTATGCAGATCACAGACAAGGGCCTGTCACCTGGGTGACCAGTGCAGAGTTATGATGTCACAACTCAACCACAGGCAGACCACACACATGGGCCTGTCACCTGTGTGACCAGTACAGGGTTATGATGTCACAATGCTCCCTTAGGCAGATCACAGACAAAGGTCTGTCACCAGGGTGACCCGTGCATTGTTATGATGTCACAATGACCCCTTAGGCAGATCACAGTCAGTGGCCTGTCACCTGGGTGACCCGTGAAGAATTATCATGTCACAATAGTCACTTAGGCAGATCACAGACAAGGTCCTGTCACGTGGGTAACCAGTGCAGAGTTATGATATCACAAATCCCCTTAGGCAGATCACAGACAAGGGCCTGTCACATGAGTGACTAGTGCAGCCTTATGATTTCACAATGCCCCCTTCGGCTGATCACAGACAAGGGACTGTCACCTGGGTGACCAGTGCAGAGTTATGATATCACAATACCCACTTAGGCAGATCACAGACAAAGGCCTCTCACCCGGGTGCCCAGTGCAGAGTTATGATGTCACAATGCTCCTTAGGCAGATCACTGACAAGGGCCTGTCACCTGGGTGACTAGTGCTCACTTATGATGTCACAAAACCCCCTTAGGCAGATCAAAGACAATGGCCTCTCACCTGGGTGTCTACTGCAGAGTTATGATGTCACAATACCCCTTTAGGCACATTACAGTCAGTGGCTTGTCACCTGGGTGACCAGTGCAGAATTATGATGTCACAATACACTCTTAGAGAGATCGCAGACAAGCGTCCGTCACCTGGGTGCCCAGTGTAGAGTTATGATGTCACAATGCCCCCTTAGGCAGACCACAGACAAGGGACTTTCACCTGGGTGCCTTATGCATAGATATGATGTCAAAATGACCCCTTAGGCAAATCACAGACAAGGTCCTGTCACCTGGGTAACAAGTGCAGAGTTCTGATGTCACAATGCCCCTTAGGCAGATCACAGACAAGGGCCTGTCACCTGGTTGACTAGCGCAGATATATGATGTCACAATGCCCCCTTAGGGAGATCACAGACAAAGGCCTGTCACCAGGGTGACCAGTGCAGTGTTATGATGTCACAATGAACACTCACGCAGGTCATAGACAAGGTCTTGTCACCTGCGTGGCCAGTGTAGAGTTAAGATGTCACAATGCCCCCTCAGGCAGATCACACACAAGGGCCTGTCACCTGTGTGACCAGTGCAGGGTTATGATGTCACAATGCCCCCTTAGGCAGATCACAGTCAAGGGCCTGTCACCTGGGTGACCAGTACAGAGTTATGATGTCACAATGACCCCTTAGGCAGATCACTGATAAGAGCCTGTCACCTGGGTGACCAGTACAGGGTTATGATGTCACATTACCCCGTTATGCAGATGACTCACAAGGGCCTGTCACCTGGGTGACCAGTGCACAGTTATGATGTCACAATGCAACCTCAGGCAGATCACAGGCAAGGGCCTGTCCCTTGGGTGACCAGTGCAGAGTTTTGATGTCACAATGCCACCTCAGGCAGATCACAGACAAGGGCCTGTCACCGGGGTGACCAGTGTAGACTTATGATGTCAGAATGGACCATTAGGCAGATCAAAGGCAAGGGATGGTCACCTGGTTGCCTAGTGCAGAGTTATGATGTCACAATGCCCCCTTTGGCAGATCACAGACAACGTCTTGTCACCTGGGTAACCAGTGCAGAGTTGTGATGTCAATATACACACTTAGGCAGATCTCAGACAAAGGCGTCTCACCTGGGTGCCCAGTGCAGAGTTATGATGTCACAATGCGCCCTTAGGCAGATCACCGAAAAAGTCCTGTCCCCAGGGTGACCAGGGCAGAGTTATGATGTCACAATGCCCCCGAAGGCAGATCACAGACCGTGGCCTGTCACCTGGGTGACCAGTGCAGAATTATGATGTCACAATACCCTCTTAGGCAGATCAGAGACAAGGGCCTCTCACCTGGGTGCCCAGTGCAGAGTTATGATGTCTCAATACACTCTTAGGTAGATCTCAGACAAAGACCTCTCACCTGGGTTCCCAGTGCAGAGTTATGATGTCACAATGCCCCTTAGGCAGATCACCAACAAGGGCCTGTCACCTGGGCAACCAGTGTAGAGTTATGATGTAACAATGACTCTTAGGTAGATCACAGACCTGGGCCTGTCAACTGGTTGACTAGTGCAGATTTATGATGTCACAATGCCCTCTTAGGCAGATCACAGAGAAGGGCCTGTCACCTGGGTGACCTGTGCAGAGTTATGATGTCACAATACACCCTTAGGCAGTTCTCAGACAAAGACCTCCCACCAGGGTTCCCAGTGCAGAGTTATGATGTCACAATGCCCCTTAGGCAGATCAGAGATAAGGGCCTGTCACCTGGGTGACTAGTGCAGACTTATGATGTCACAATACCCCCTTAAGCAGATCACAGACAAGGGCCTGTCACCTGGGTGCCCAGTGTAGAGTCATAATGTCACAATGCCCCCTCAGTCAGATCACACACAAGGGCCTGTCACCTGTGTGGCCAGTGCAGGGTTATGATGTCACAATGCCCCCTTTGGCAGATCACAGACAAAGGCCTCTCACCAGGTTACCAGTGCTGTGTTATGATGTCACAATGCCCCCATACGCAGATCACAGACAGTGGCCTGTCACCTGGGTGACCAGTGCAGAATTATGATGTCCCAATACCACCTTAGGCAGATCACAGACAAGGGCCTGTCACCAGGGTGAACACTGCAAAGTTATGATGTCACAATGCCACCTTAGGAAGATCACAGACAAGGGCCTTTCACCTGGGTGCCTAATGCATAGATATGATGTCACAATGACCCCTTAGGCAAATCACAGACAAGGTCCTGTCACCTCGGTAACCAGTGCAGAGTTCTGATGTCACAATGCCCCTTAGGCAGATCACAGACAAGGGCCTGTCACCTGGTTGACTAGCGCAGATATACGATGTCACAATGCCCCCTTAGGGAGATCACAGACAAAGGCCTGTCACCTGGGTGACCAGTGCAGTGTTATGATGTCACAATGAACACTCACGCAGGTCATAGACAAGGTCTTGTCACCTGCGTGGCCAGTGTAGAGTTAAGATGTCACAATGCCCATTCAGGCAGATCACACACAAGGGCCTGTCACCTGTGTGACCAGTGCAGAGTTCTGATGTCACAATGCCCCCTTAGGCAGATCACACACAAGGTCCTGTCACCTGGATAACCAGTGCAGAGTTATGATGTCACAATGCCCCTTGGGCAGATCACAGACAAGGGCCTGTCAACTGGTTGACTAGTGCAGATTTATGATGTCACAATGCCCCTTATGCAGATCACAGACAAGGGCCTGTCTCCTGGGTGTCTTGTGCAGGCTTCTGATGTCACAATGCCCCCTTCGGCAGATCACAGACAAGGGCCTGTCACCTGGGTGCCAAGTACAGAGTTATGATGTCACAGTGCCCCCTAAAGAAGATCACAGACATGTGCCTGTCACCTGGGTGACTAGTGCAGACTTATGATGTCACAATGCCCCCTTAGGCAGATCACAGACAACGACCTGTCACCTGGGTGACCAGTGCTGGGTTATGTTGTCAATATACCCCATTAGGCAGATGGCAGAAAAAGGCCTCTCACCTGGGGGCCCAGTGCAGAGTTATGATGTCACAATGCCCACCTAGGAAGATCACAGACAAGGGCCTGTCACCTGGGTGAACGTTGCAGAATTATGATATCACAATGCCCCCTTAGGCAGATCACAGACAAGGTCCAGTCAACTGGGTGACCAGTGCAGAGTTACGATGTCACAATGGCTCTTAGGCAGATCACAGACACAGGCCTCTCACCTGGGTGACCATTGCAGAATTACGATATCCAAATGCCTCCTTAGGCAGATCACAGATAAGGGCCTGTCACCTGGGTGACCAGTACAGAGTTATGATGTCACAATGACTCCTTGGGCAGATCGCAGACAAGGGCCTGTCACCTGGGTGACCAGTGCAGGGTTATGATGTCAAAATGCACAGTTAGGCAGATGAAAGACAAGGGAAGGTCACCTGGCTGCCCAGTGCAGAGTTATGATGTCACAATGCCCCTTTTGGCAGATCACAGACAAGGACCTGTCACCTGGGTGACCAGTGCAGAATTATGGTGTCACAATGCCGCTTACACAGATAACAGACAAGGGCCTGTCACCTTGGTGACCATTGCAGTATTATGATGTCACAATGCCCCCTTAGGCAGATCACAGACAAGGGTCTGTCTCCTGGGTGACCCGTGCAGAGTTTTGATGTCACAATACTCCTTTAGTCAGATCACAGACAAGAGACTGTCACCTGGGTGCCCAGTGCAGAGTTATGATATCACAATGACCCCTTAGGCAGATCACTGACAAGGGACGGTCACCTGGGTGCCCAGTGCAGCGTTATGATGTCACAATGCCCCCTCAGGCAGATCACACACAAGGGCCTGTCCCGTGTGAGACCAGTGCAGGGTTATGATGTCACAATGCCCCCTTAGGCAGATCACAGACAAAGGCCTGTCACCAGGGTGACCAGTGCAGAATTATGGTGTCACAATGACCACTTATGCAGATCACAGTAAATGGCCTTTCACCTGGGTGACCAGTGCAGAATTATGATGTCACAATACCGCCTTAGGCAGGTCACATACAAGAGCCTCTCACCTGGGTGCCCAATGCAGAGTTATGATGTAACAATGCCCACTTAGCAGATCAGAGACAAGATCCTTTCACCTTGTTAACCATTGCAGAGTTATGATATCACAATGCCCCATTGGCAGATTACAGACAAGTGCCTGTCACCTGGGTGACCGGTGCAGACTTATGATGTCACAATGCCCCCTTACGCAGATCACAGACAAAGGCCTCTCATCTGGGAGCCCAGTGCAGAGTTATGATGTAACAATGCCCCTTAGGCAGATCACAGAAAATTGTCTGTCACCTGGGTGACTAGTGCAGACTTATGATGTCACAATGCCCCGTTAGCCAGATCACAGACAAGGGCCTGTCACCTGGGTGACCAGTGCAGAGCTATGATGTCACAATGCCCCCTCAGACAGATCACAAAGAAGGGCCTGTCACCTGTGTGAGCAGTGCAGGGTTATGATGTCAAAATGCCCCCTTAGGCAGATCACAGACAAAGGCCTATCACCAGGTGACTAGTGCAGTGTTATGATGTCACAATGACCCCATACGCATATCACAGACAACGTCTTTTCACCTGGGTAACAAGTGCAGAGTTATGATGTCACAATGCCCCTTAGGCAGATCACAGACAAGGGCCTGTCACCTGGGTGACTAGTGCAGACTTATGATGTCACCATGCCCCCTTAGGCACATCTGAGACAAGGGCCTGTCACCTGGGTGACCAGTACAGAGTTATGATGTCACAATGTCCCCTTATGCAGATCACAGTCATGGGCCTGTCACATGGGTGACTAGTGCAGACTTATGATGTCACAATGTCGACATTGGCAGATCACTGACAAGGTCCTGTCACCTGGGTATCCAGCGCAGAGTTATGATGTCACAATGCCCCTTAGGGAGATCACAGACCTGGGCCTGTAAACTGCTTGACTAGTGCAGATTTATCATGTCACAATGCCCCCTTAGGCATATCACAGACAAGGGCCTGTCACCTGGGTGACCAGTGCAGGCTTATGATGTCACAATACCCCATTAGGCCGATCACAGACAAAGGCCTGTCACCAGGTGACCAGTGCAGTGTAATGATGTCACAATGTCCCCTTATGCAAATCACAGACAGTGGCCTGTCACCTGGATGACCAGTGCAGAATTATGATGTCACAATACCACCTTAGGCAGATCACAGACAAGGGTCTGTCACCAGGGTGAGCACTGCAGACTTATGATGTAACAATGCACCCTCAGGCAGGTCACAGACAAGGGCCGGTGACCTGGATGGCCAGTGCAGGGTTATGATGTCACACTGCCCCCATAGGCAGATCACAGACAAGGTCCTCTCACCTGGGTGACCAGTGCAGACTTACGATGTCACAATGCCCCCTAGGCAGATCACAGACAAGGGCCTGTCACCTGGGTGACCATTGCAGAATTCTGATGTCACAATGAACCCTTAGGCAGATCAAAGTTAAGGGCCTGTCACCTGGGGACGAATACAGAGTTATGATGTCACATTACCCCCTTATGCAGATCACAGACAAGGGCCTGTCACCTGGGAAACCAGTGCATGATTATGATGTCACAATGCACCCTCAGGCAGATCAGAGACAAGGGCCTTTCACCTGGGTGACCAGTGCATATTTATGATGTCACAATGCCACCTCAGGCAGATCACACACATGGGCCTGTCACCAGTGTGACCAGTGAAGGGTTATGATGTCACAATGCACCCTCAGTCAGATCAGAGACAAGGGCCTTTCACCTGGGTGACTAGTGCATAGTTATGATGTCACAATGCCACCTCAGGCAGATCACACACAAGGGCCTGTCACCAGAGTGACCAGTGCAGGGTTATGATGTCACAATGCCCCCTTAGGCAGATCACAGTCAAAGGCCTGTCACCACGGTGACCAGTGCAGTTAGGATGTCACCATGCCCCCTTTGGCAGAACACAGTCAGTGGCCTGTTACCTGGGTGACCAGTGCAGAATTATGATGTCACAATACCCCCTTAGGCAGATCAGAGATAAGGGCCTCTCACCAGGGTGCCCAGTGCAGAGTTATGATGTCACGATACCCCCTTAGGCAGATAACAGAAAAGGACCTGTTACCTGGGTGACCAGTGCACAGTTATGATGTCATAATGTCCCCTTAGGCAGATCACAGACAAGGGCCTGACACCTGGGTGTCCAGTGCAGAGTTATGATGACACAATGCCCACCTAGCAAGATCACACAGAAGGGCCTGTCACCTGGGTGACCATTGCAGAATTATGACATCACAGTGCCCCCTTAGGCAGATCACAGACAAGGTCATGTCATCTGGGTGACCAGTGCAGTGTTATGATGTCACAATGTACCGTTAGGCAGATCAAACGCAAGAGAACGTCACCTGACAGTCCAGTGCAGAGTGATGATGTCACAATACACCCTTAGGCAGATCTCAGACAAAGACCTTTCACCTGGGTTCCCAGTGCAGAGTTATGATGTCACAATGCCCCCTCAGGCAGATCACAGAAAAAGTCCTGTCACCAGGGTGACCAGTCCAGAGTTATGATGTCACAATGCCCCCTTACGCAGGTCAAAAACACTGGCCTGTCACCTGAGTGACCAGTGCAGAATTATGATGTCACAATAGCCCCTTAGGCAGAACACAGACAAGGGCCTGTCACCTGGGTGCCCAGTGCAGAGTTAAGATGTCACATTGCCCCCTTAGGCAGATCACAGACAAGGTCCTGTGACCTAGGTTACCAGTGCAGAGTTACGATGTCACAATACACCCTTAGGCAGATGTCAGACAAAGACATCTCACCTGGGTTCCCAGTTTAGAGTTATGATGTCACAATGCCCGTTAGGCAGATCACAGACAAGGGCCTGTCACCTGGGTGACTAGTGCAGACTTATGATGGCATAATGTCGCCTTTGGCAGATCACTGAAAAGGGCCTGTCACCTGGGTGTCCAGTGCAGATTTATGATGACACAATGCCAACCAAGGAAGATCACAGACAAGGGCCTGTCACCTTCGTGACCATTGCAGAATTATGATGTCACAATGCTCCCTTAGGCTGATCACAGATAAGGGCCTGTCACCTGGGTGACCAGTACAGAGTTATGATGTTACAATGCCCCCTTAGGCAGATCAAAGACAAGGTCCTGTGACATGGGTTACCAGTGCAGAGTTACGATGTCACAATGCCATTTACGCAGATCACAGACAAGGGCCTGTCATCTGGTTGACTAGCGCAGATTTATGGTGTCACAATGCCCCCTTAGGCAGATCACAGACAAGGGCCTGTCACCTGGGTGCCCAGTATAGAGTTATGATGTCACAGTGCCACCTAAGGCAGATCACAGACAAGTGCCTGTCACCTGGGTGACGAGTGCAGACTTATGATGTCACATTGCCCCCTTAGGAAGATCACAGACAAGGGCCTGTCACCTGGGTGACCACTGCAGGGATATGATGTCACAATACTCCCTTAGGCAGATCACAGACAAAGGCCTCTCACCTGGGTGCCCAGTGCAGAGTTATGTTGTCACAATGCCCCTTAGGCAGAACACAGACAAAGGCCTGTCACCTGGGTGACTAGTGCCGACTTATGTTGTCACAATGCCTCCTTAGCAGATCACAGACAAGGGCCAGTCACCTGGGTGAAAAGTGCAGACTTATGATGTCACAATGCCCCCTTAGGCAGATCACAGACAAGGGTCTGTCAACTGGGTGACCAGTGCAGAGTTATGATGTCACAATGCACCCTCAGGTAGATCACATACAATGGCCTGTCAGCTGGGTTACCAGTGTAGAGTTATGATGTCACAACGCCTCCTCAGGCAGATCACACAGAAGGGCCTGTCACCTTTGTGACCAGTGCAGGGTTATGATGTCACAATACCCCTTAGGCTGATCGGAGACCAGGGGCTCTCACCTGAGTGCCCAGTGCAGAGTTATGAAATCACAATGCAACCTTAGGCAGATCACACACAATGCCTGTCACCTGGGAGCCTAATGCAGAGTTATGATGTCACAATGCCCCTTTAGGCAGATCACAGACAAGGTTCTGTCACCTGGGTAACCAGTGCAGAGTCATGATGTCACAATGCCCCTTAGGGAGATCACAGACAGGGGCCTGTCAACTAGTTGACTAATGCAGATATATGATGTCACAATGCCCCCTTAGGCAGTTCACAGTCAAGGGCCTGTAAGCTGGGTGACCAGTGCAGAGTTATGATGTCACAATACCCACTTAGGCAGATCTGAGACAAGGGCCTCTCAGCTGGGTTCCCAGTGCAGACTTATGATGTCACAATGCCCCCTTAGGCAGATCACACATAAGGGCCTGTCACCTGGGTTACCACTACAGATTTATGAAGTCACAATGCCCCCTTAGGCAGATCACAGACAAGGGCCTGTCACATGGTGGACCAGAGCAGAGTTATGATGTCACAATGCACAGTTAGGCAGATCAAAGAAAAGGGAACGTCACCTCGCTGCCCAATGCAGAGTTATGATGTCACATTGCCACCATAGGCAGATCACAGTCAAGGTCCTGTCACCTGGGTTACAAGTGCAGAGTTATGATGTCACAATGCCCCTTACGCAGATCACATACTAGGGCCTGTCACCTGGGTGACTAGTGCAGGGTTATGATGTCACAATGCAGCCTTAGGCAGATCACAGACAAAGGACTGTCACCAGGGTGACCATTCCAGATTTATGATGTCACAATGCCCACTTACGCAGATCACAGACACTGGCCTGTCACCAGGGTGACCAGTGCAGAATTATGATGTCACAATACCCCCTTAGGCAGATCACAGAAAAGGGCCTGTCACCTGGGGGCCCAGTGCAGAGTTAAGATGTCACAATGCCCCCTTAGGCAGATCACAGACAAGGTCCTGTGACCTGGGTGATGAGTGCAGACTTATGATGTCACAATACCCCTTAGGCAGATCACAGACAAGGGCCTGTCACCTGGGTGACCAGTGCAGGGTTATGATGTCACAATACCCCCTAAGGCAGATCACAGACAAAGGCCTCTCACCTGGGTGCCCAGTGCAGTGTTATTATGTCACAATGCCCCTTCGGCAGATCACAGAAAGGGGCCTGTCACCTGGGTGACTAGTGCAGACTTATGATGTCAAATTGACCCCTTAGGCAGATCACAGACAAGGGCCTGTCACCTGGTTGACCCGTACAGAGTTATGATGTCACAATGCCCCCTTAGGCAGATCACAGACAAGGGTCTGTCACCTGGGTGACCAGTGCAGATTTATGATGTCACAATGCCCCCTCAGACGGATCACACACAAGGGCCTGTCACATGTGTGACCAGTGCAGGTTTATGATGTCACAATGCCCCCTTACGCAGATCACAGACAGTGGCCTGTCACCTGGGTGACCAGTGCAGAATTATGATGTCACAATACCCCCTTAGGCAGATCACAGACAAGGGCCTTTCACCTGGGTGCCCAGTGCAGAATTATGATGTCACAATGGCCCCTAAGGGAGATCACAGACAAGGGCCCGTCATCTGGGTGACCATTGCAGAATTATGATGTCACAAGGCCACCTTAGGCATCAAAGATAAGGGCATGTCACCTGGGTGACCAGTAAAGAGTTATGAAATCACAATGCCCCCGTAGGCATTTCACAGACAAGGGCCTGTCACTTGGGTGACCAGTGCAGTGTTATGATGTCACAATGCACAGTTAGGCAGATCGAAGGCAAGGGAAGGTCACCTGGCTGCCCAGTGCAGAGGTATGATGTCACAATGCCCCCTTAGGCAGATCACAGACAAGGTCCTGCCACGTGGGTCACCAGTGCAGAGTTATGAAGTCACAATGCCCTTTACGCAGATCACAGACAAGGGCCTGTCACCTCGGTGACCATTGCAGAATTTTGATGTCACAATGACCCCTTAGGCAGATCACAGACAAGGGTCTGTCTCCTGGGTGACCAGTGCAGAGTTATGATGTCACAATACTCCCTTAGTCAGATCACAGAAAAGGGACTGTCACCTGGGTGCCCAGTGCAGAGTTATGATGTCACAATGACCCCTTAGGCAGATCAAATATAAGGGCCTGTCACCTGGGTGACCAGTACAGACTTATGATGTCACATTATCCCCTCATGGAGATCACAGACCAGGGCCTGCACCTGGGTGACCAGTGGAGAGTTATGATGTCAGAATTCACCCTCAGGCAGATCACAGACAAGGGACTATCACCTGGGTGACCAGAGCAGAGTTATGATGTCACAATGCTACCTCAGAGAGATCACACACAAGGGCCTGTCACCTGGGTGACTAGTGCAGGGTTATGATGTCACAATGCCCCCTTAGGCAGATCATAGACAACTGCCAGTCACCTGGGTGACCAGTGCAGAGTTGTGATGTCACAATGCCCCCTTACACAGATAACAGACAGTGGCCTGTCACCTGAGTGACCAGTGCAGAATTAAGATGTCACAATACCCCCTTAGGCAGATCACAGACTAGGGCCTATCACCTGGGTGCCCAGTGCAGAGTTATGAGGTCACAATGCCCATAACGCAGATCACAGACAAGCGCCTTTCACCTGGGTGACCAGTGCAGGGTTATGATGTCACAATGCCCCCTTAGGCAGATTACAGACAAGGGCCTGTCACCTGGGTGACCAGTAGAGAGTTATGATGTCACAATGCCCCTTAGGCAGATCACAGACAAGGGTCAGTCACCAGGGTGACCAGTCCAGAGTTGTGATGTCACAGTACCCCATTAGGCAGATAACAGACAAGGTCCTGTCACCTGGGTTACCAGTGCAGAGTTATGACGTCACAATGCCCTTTACGCTGATCACAGACAAGGGCCTGTCACCTCGGTGCGCATTGCAGAATTTTGATGTCACAATGCCCCCTTACGCAGATCACAGACTAGGGTCTGTCTCCTGGGTGACCAGTGCACAGTTATGATGTCACAATACTCCCTTAGTCAGATCACAGACAAGAGACTGTCACCTGAGTGCCCAGTGCAGAGTTATGATGTCACAATGACCCCCTAGGCAGATCAAAGTTAAGGGCCTGTCACCTGCGTGACCAGTACAGAGTTATGATGTCACATTACCCCCTTATGGAGATCACAGACCAGGGCCTCTCACCTGGGTGACGAGTGGAGAGTTATGATGTCACAATGCACCCTCAGGCAGATCACAGACAAGGGCCTATCACCTGGGTGACCAGTGCAGAGTTATGATGTCACAATGCCACCTCAGGCAGATCAGACACAAGGGCCTGTCACCAGTGTTACCAGTGCAGAGTTATGATGTAACAATGCACCCTTAGGCAGTTCAAAGTCAGTGGCCTGTCACCTTGGTGACCAATGCAGAATTATCATGTCACAATACCCACTTAGGCAGATCAGAGACAAGGGCCTCTCACCTGGGTTCCCAGTGCAGACTTATGATGTCACAATGCCCCCTTAGGCAGACCACAGACAAGGGCCTGTCACCTGGGTGCCTAATGCAGAGTCATGATGTCACAATGCCCCTTTAGGCAGATCACACACAAGGTCCTGTTACCTGGGTAACCAGTGCAGAGTTAAGATGTCACAATGCCCCTTAGACAGATCACAGACAATGGCCTCCCAACTGGTTCACTATTGCAGATTTATGGTGTCACAATGCCCCTTTAGGCAGATCACAGACAAGGGCCTGTCACCTGGGTGACCAGTGCAGAGTTATGATGTCACAATGCACCCTTAGGCAGATTTCAGACAAAGGCCTCTCACCTGGTTGCCCAGTGCAGAGTTATGGTGTCACCATGCCCCTAACGCAGATCACAGACAAGGGCCTGTCTCCTGGGTGACCAGTGCAGACTTATGTTGTCACAATGCCCCCTTAGGCAGATCACAGACAAGGGCCGGTCACCTGGGTGACCAGTGCAGAGTTATGATGTCACAATACCCCCTTAGGCAGATCACAGACAGAGCCCTCTCACCTGGGTGCCCAGTGCAGAGTTATAATGTTACAATGCACCGTTAGGCAGATCAAAGACAATGGAAGGTCACCTGGCTGCCCAATACAGAGTTATGATGTCACAATGCCTCCTAAGGCAGATCACAGACAAGTGCCTGTCACCTGGGTGACCATTGCAAAATTATAATGTCACAATGCCCACTTAGGCAGATCACAGGTAAAGGACTGTCACCTGGGTGACCAGTACAGAGTTATGATGTCAAAATGCCCCCTTAGGCAGATCATAGACAAGGGCCTGTCACCTGTCTGACCAGTGCAGGGATATGATGTCGCAATGAATGGTTAGGCAGATCAAAGACAAGGGAAATTCACCTGGCTGCTCAGTGCAGAGTTATGATGTCACAATAGCCCCTTAGGCGGATTACAGACAAGGGACTGTCACCTCAGTGCCCAGTGCAGAGTTTTGATGTCACAATGAACCCTCAGGCAGATCACAGATAAGGGCCTCTCACCTGGGTTACCAGTACAGAGTTATGATGTCACAATGCCCCCTTAGGCAGATCACAGACAAGGGCCTGTCACCAGGTTGAACACTGCAGAGTTATGATGTCACAATGCACCCTCAGGCAGATAACAGACATGGGCCTGTCACCAGGGTGATCAGTGCAGGGTTACGATGTCACAATGCCCCTTAGGCAGATCACAGACGAGGGCCTGTCACCTCCCTGCCCAGTGCAGAGTTAAGATGTCACAATGCCCCCTTAGGAAGATCACAGACAAGGGCCTGTCTCCTGGGTGACCATTGCAGAATTATGATGTCTCAATGCCCCTTAGGACGATCACAGATAAGGGCCTGTCACCTGTGTGACCACTACAGAGTTATGATGTCACAATGCCCCCTTAGGCAGATAACAGACAAGGGGCTGTCACCTGGGTGACCAGTGCACAGTTATGATGTCACAATGCCCCTTTAGGCAGATCAAAGGCAAGGGAAGGTCACCTGGCTGCCCAGTGTAGAGTAATGATGTCACAATACCCCCTTAGGCAGATCACAGACAAGGGACTGTCACCTGGGTGCCCAGTGCAGAGTTTTGATGTCAAAATGATCCCTTAGGCAGATCACTGATAAGGGCCTGTCACCAGGGTGAACACTGCCGAGTTATGATGTCACAATGCACCCTCAGGCAGATCACAGACAAGGGCCTGTCAGCTGGGTGACCAGTGCAGGGTTATGATGTCACAATGCCCCCTTAGGCAGATAACAGAAAATGGCCTGTCTCCTGGGTGACCAGTGCAGAGTTATGATGTCACAATGCCCCCTTAGGCAGATCACAGGCAAGGGCCAGTCACCTGGGTGTCCAGTGCAGAGTTATGATGACAAATTGCCCACTTCGGCAGATCACAGAAAAGGGCCTCTTACCTGGGTGACCATTGCAGAATTATGATGTCACAATACCCCCTTAGGCAGATCACAGACAAGGTCCTGTCACCTGGGTGAGCAGTGCAGAGTTACGATGTCACAATGCCCCTTAGGCAGATCACAGACAAGGGTCTGTCACGTGGGTGACCAGTGCAGATTTATGATGTCACCATGTGCACTTAGGCTGATCACAGACAAGGGCCTGTTACCTGGGTGCCTAATGCAGAGTTATGATATCAGAATGCCCCTTTAGGCAGACCACAGACAAGGTCCTGTCACCTGGGTAACCAGTGCAGGGTTTTGATGTCACAATGCCCCTTAGGCAGATCACAGACAAGAGCCTGTCAACTGCTTGACTAGAGCAGATTTATGATGTCACCATATCCCCACAGGCAGATCACAGACAAGGGCCTGTCACCTGGGTGACCAGTGCAGAGTTATGATGTCAGAATGCACCATTTGGCAGATTTCAGACAAAGGCCTCTCACCTGGGAGCCCACTGCCGAGTTATGATGTCACAATGCCCCCAACGCAGATCACAGACAAGGGCCTGTCACCTGGGTGACTAGTGCAGACTTATGATGTCACAATTCCCCCTTAGGCAGATAACAGACAAGGGTCTGTGACCTGTGTGACCAGTGCAGTGTTATGATGTCACAATACCCCCTTAGGCAGATCACAGACAAGGGTCTCTCACCTGGGTGACCAGTGCAGAGGTATGATGTCACAATGCCCCTTAGGAAGAGCACAGACAAGGGAAGGTCACCTGGCTGCCCAGTGCTGAGTTATGATGTCACAATACCCTCTTAGGCAGATCACAGTCATGGGACTGGCACCTCGGGGCCCAGTGTAGGGTTTTGATGTCACAGTGAACCCTCAGGGAGATCACAGACAAGGGCCTCTCACCTGGGTGACCAGTACAGAGTTATGATGTCATAATGCCCCCTTAGGCAGATCACAGACAAGGGCCTGTCACCAGGGTGAGCACTGCAGAGTTATGATGTCACAATGCAACCTCAGGCAGATCACAGACAAGGGCATGTCACCTGGGTGACCAGTGGAGTGTCACGATGTCAAAATGCCCCCTTAGGCAGATCACAGACTACGTCCTGTCACCTGGGTAACAAGTGTAGGGTTTTGATGTCACAATGCACCTGAGGCAGATCACAGACAAGGGCCTGTCAACTGGTTGACTAGAGCAGATTTATGATGTCACAATACCCCCATAGGCAGATCAGAGTCAAGGGCCTGTCACCTGGCTGACCAATGCAGAGTTATGACGTCACAGTGCACACTTTGGCAGATTTCAGACAATGGCCTCTCACCTGGGTGACCACTACAGACTTATGATGTCACAATGCCCCTTACACAGATCACAGACAAGGGCCTGTCTCCTGGGTGACGAGTGCAGACTTATGATGTCACAATGCCCCCTTAGGCAGATCACAGACAAGGTCCTGTCGCCTGGGTGCCCAGTACAGAGTTATGGTGTCACAATGCCCCATCAGGCGGATCACACACAAGGGACTGTCACCTGTGTGACCAGTGCAGGGTTGTGATGTCACAATGTGCCCTTAGGCAGATCACAGACAAGGGCCTGTTACCTGGGTGACCATTGCAGAATTTTGATGTCACAATGCCCCTTTAGGCAGATCACAGACAAGGGTCGGTCACCTGGGTGACCAGTGAAGAGTTATGATGTCACAATACTCCCATAGTCAGATCACAGACAAGGGCCTGTCACATGGGTGCCCAGTGCAGAGTTATGATGTCACAATGCCCCCTTAGGCAGATCACAGATAAGGACCTGTCACCTGGGTTACCAGCACAGGGTTATGATGTCACAATGCACCCTCAGGCAGATCACAGACAAGGGCCTGTCACCTGTGTGGCCAGGGCTGGGTTATGATGACACAATGCCCCCTTAGGCCGATCACAGACTACATCCTGCCACCTGGGTAACCAATGCAGAGTTTTGATGTCTCAATGTCCCCTTAGGCAGATCACAGAGAAGGGACTGTCACCCGGGTGCCCAGTGAAGAGTTTTGATGTCACAATGACTCCTTAGGCAGATCACAGATAAGGGCCTGTCACCTGGGTGACCAGTACCGAGTTATGATGTCACAATGCCCCCTTATGCAGATCACAGACAAGGTCCTGTCACCAGGGTGAACACTGCAGAGTTATGATGTCACAATTCACCCTCAGGCAGATCACAGACAAGGTCCTGTCACCTGAGTGACTAGTGAACACTAATCATGTCACAATGCCCCCTAAGACAAATCACTGACCAGGGCCTGTCAACTGGGTGACTAGTACAGAGTTATGATGTCACAATGCCCGCTTAGGCAGATCACACACAAGGGCCTGTCACCTGAGTGAACACTGCAGAGTTATGATGTCACAATGAACACTCAGGCAGATCACAGGCAAGAGCCTGTCACGTGGGTGACCAGTGCAGGGTTATGATGTCACAATGCGCCCTTAGGCAGATCACAGACAAGGTCCAGTCACCTGAGTGACCAATGCAGAATTGAGATGTCACAACGCCCCTCAGGCAGATCACAGACAAGGGCCTGTCACCTGGGTGACCAGTGCAGAGTTATGATGTCACAATGCCCCCTTAGGCAGATCACAGACAAGGGCCTGTCACCAGGGTGAAAACTGCAGAGTTATGATGTCACAATTCACCCTCAGGCAGATCACAGTCAAGGTCCTGTCACCTGGAGGACCAGTGCAGAGTTACGATGTCACTGTGCACCTTAGGCAGATCACAGAAAAGGGCCTGTCACCTGGGTGACTACTGCACACTTCTGTTGTCACAATGCCCCCTTAGGCAGATCACTGACAAGGGCCTGTTACCTGAGTGATCAGTACAGAATTATGATGTCACAATGCCCCCTTACGCAGATCACACACATTGGCCTGTCACCTGGGTGACCAGTGCAGAATTATGATGTCATAATACCCCCTCAGGCGGATCACAGAAAAGGGACTGTCACCTGGTTGCCCAGTGCAGAGTTAAGATGTCACAATGCCACCTGAGGAAGATCACAGACAAGGGCCTGTCACCTGGGTGACCATTGCAGAATTATGATGTCACAATGCCCCTTAGGCTGATCACAGACAAGGGCCTGTCACCAGGGTGAACACTGCAGAGTTACAATGTCACAATGCACACTCAGGCAGATCACAGACAAGGGCCTGTCACCTGGCCGACCAGTGCAGGGTTATAATGTCACAATGCCCCCTTAGGCAGATAACAGACAAGGGCCTTTCACCAGGGTGACCAGTCCAGTGTTATGATGTCACAATGCCCCCTTACGCAGATCACAGACAGTGGCTTTCACCTGGGTGACCAGTGCAGAATTACGATGTCACAATAGCCCCTTAGGAAGAGCACAGACAAGGGCCTGTCACCTGGGTGCTCCGTGCAGAGTTCTGATGTCACAATGACCCGTTAGGAAGATGAAAAATAAGGGCCTGTCACCTGGGTGACCAGTACAGTGTTATGATGTCATGTTACCCCCTTATGCTGATCACAGACCAGGGCCTGTCACCTGGGTGACCAGTGCAGAGTTATGATTTCACAATGCACCCTCAGGCAAATCACACACAAGGGCCTGTCACCAGGGTGACCATTGCAGAGTTATGATGTCGCAATGCCCCCTTAGGCAGATCACAGACAGTGGCCTGTCACCTGGTTGACCAGTGCAGAATTATGATGTCACAATACTCCCTTAGGAAGATCAGAGAGAAGGGACTCTCACCTGGGTGCCCAGTGCAGACTTATGATGTCACAATGCCCCCTTAGGCAGATCACACACAAGGGCCTGTCACCTGGGTACCTAATGCAGAGTTATGATGTCACAATGCCCCTTTATGCAGATCACAGACAAGGTCCTGTCACCTGCGTAACAAGTGCAGAGTTATGATGTCACAATGCCCCTTAGGCAGATCACAGACAAGGGCCTGTCAACTGGTTGTCTAGAGGAGATTTATTATGTCACAATGCCCCCTTAGGCAGATCACAGACAAGGGCCTGTCACCTGGGTGACCAGTGCAGAGTTATGATGTCACAATGCCCCCTTCGGCATATTTCAGACAAGGGCCTGTCTCGTGGCTGACGAGTGCAGAATTATGATGTGACAATGCCTCGTTATGCAGATCACAGGCAACGGCCAGTCACCAGGGTGCCCAGTACAGAGTTATGATGTCACAATGCCCCATTAGGCAGATCAGAGACAAGGGCCTGTCACCTGGGTTCCCAATTCTGACTTATGATGTCACAATGCCCCCTTAGGCAGATCACAGACAACCTCCTGTCAACAGGGTAACCAGTGCAGAGTTATGATGTCAGAATGCCCCTTAGGCAGATCACAGACAAGGTCCTGTCACCTGGGTGACTAGTGGAGACTAATGATGTCACAATGCCCCCTTAGGGAGATCACAGACAAGGGCCTGTCACCTGGGTGACCAGTAGAGAGTTATGATGTCACAATGCCCCGTTAGGCAGATCACAGACAAGGGTCTGTCACCTGGGTTACCAGTGCAGATTTATGATGTCACAATGCCCCTGTGGCGGATCCCACACAAGGGCGTGTCACCTGTGTGACCAGTGAAGGGTTGTGATGTCACAATGCCCCGTTAGGCAGATCAAAGACCAAGGCCTGTCACCAGGGAGACCAGTACAGAGTTATGATGTCACAATGCCCCCTTACGCAGATCACAGACAGTGGCCTGTCACCTGGGTGACCAGTGCAGAATTAAGATGTCACAATACCCCGTTAGGCAGATCACAGGCAAGGGCCTATCACCTGGTTGCCCAGTGCAGAGTTATGATGTCACAATACCCCTTAGACAGATCACACAGAAGAACATGTCACCTGGGTGTCCAGTGCAGAGTTATGATGTCAAAATGACCCCTTAGGCAGATCACAGACAAGTTCCTCTCACCTGGGTTACCATTGCAGAGTTATGATGTCACAATGCCCCTTACGCAGATCACAGACAAGGGCCTGTCACCCGGGTGACTAGTGCAGAATTATGATGTCACAATTCGCCCTCAGGCAGATCACAGACAAGGGCATGACACCTGGGTGGCCAGTTCAGAGTTATGATGTCACAATGCGCCGTTAGGCAAATAAAAGGCAAGGGCTTGTCACCTGGGTGAGCAATGCAGAATTTTGATGTCACAATGCCCCTTTAGGCAGATCACAGACAAGGGTCTGTCACCTGGGCGACCAGTGCAGGTTTATGATGTCACAATACTCCCTTAGTCAGATCACAGACAAGGGACTGTCACCTGGGTGCCCAGTGCAGAGCTATGATGTCACAATGCCCACTTAGACTGATCAGACATAAGGCCCTGACAATTGGGTGACCAGTACAGAGTTATGATGTCACAATACCCCCTAATGCAGATCACAGACAAGGGCCTGTCACCTGGGTAACCAGGGCAGAGTTATGATGTCACAATGCACCCTCAGGCAGATCACAGATATGGGCCTCTCACCAGTCTGACGAGTGCAGGGTTATGATGTCACAATGTCCCCTTAGGCAGATCACACTCAGTGGCCTGTCACCTGGGCGACAAGTGCAGAGTTATGATGTCACAATGCCCCCTTAGGCAGATCACAGACAACGTCCTGTCACCTGCGTATCCAGTGCAGAGTTATGATGTCACAAAGTCCCCTTAGGCAGATCACAGCCAAAGGCCTGTCAACAGGGTGAGCAATGCAGAGTTATGATGTCACAATACACCCTTAGGCAGATCTCAGACGTAGGCATCTCACCAAGATACCCAGTGCAGAGTTATGATGTCACAATGCCTCTTACGCAGATCACAGTCAAGGTCCTGTCTCCTGGGTGACTAGTGAAGACTTATGATATCACAATGTCCCCTTATGCAGATCACAGACAAGGGCCTGTCACCTGGGTGCCCAGTATAGTGTTATGATGACACAATGCACCCTTAGGCAGATCACAGACAATGGCCTGTCATCTGGGTACCCAATGCAGACTTATGATGTCACAATGCTCCTTTAGGCAGATCACAGACAACGTCCTTTCCCCTGGGTAAACAGTGCAGAGTCATGATGTCACAATGCCCCTTAGGGGTATCACAGCCAAGGGCCTGTCACCTGGTGAGTAGTGCAGACTTACGATGTCAAAATGCCCCCATTAGGCAGATCACACACAAGGGCCGGTCACCTGGGTGACCAGTACAAAGTTATGATTTCACAATACCGCTTAGGGAGATCACAGACAAGTGTCTGTCACCTGGGATACCAGTGCAGAGCTATGATGTCACAATGCCCCTTACATAGATCACAGACAAGGGCCTGTCACCAGATGACCAGTGTAGAGTTATGATGTCACAATGCCCCTATATGCAGATCATAGACATTGGCCTGTCACCTTGGTGAGCAGTGCAGAATCATGATGTCACAATACCCCCTTAGCCAGATCACAGACAAGGGCCTGTCACCTGGGTGCCCAGTGAAGAGTTATGATGTCCAATGCCCCTTAGGCAGATCACAGTGAAGGGCCTGTCACCTGGGTGCCCAATGCAGAGTTATGATGTCACAATGCGCCCTTATGCAGATCACAGACAAGGGCCTGTCACTTGGCTGACTAGTGCAGACTTTCGATGTCACAATGCACCGTTAGGAAGATCAAAGACAAGGGAAGGTCACCTGGGTGACCAATACAGAGTTATGATGTCACAATACCCCCTTATGCAGATAACAGACAAGGTCCTGTCACCTGGGTGACAAGTGCAGAGTTATGATATGACAATGCACCGTCAGGCAGATCACAGACAAGGGCCTGTCACCAGGTTGACCAGTGCAGATTTATGATGTCACAACGCAGCCTTAGGCATATCTCAGACAAAGGCCTCTCACCTGTGTGTCCAGTGCAGAGTTATGATTTCACAATGCCCCTTCTGCAGATCACAGATAAGGGTCTGTCACCTGGGTGACCAGTGCAGATTTATGATGTCCCAATACTCCCTTAGTCAGATCACAGAGAAAGGACTGTCACCTGGGTGCCCAGTGCAGAGTTATGATGTCACCATGCCCCCATAGGCAGATCACAGATAAGGACCTGTCACCTGGGTGACCAGTACAGAGATATGATGTCAAAATACCCCATTATGCAGATCACAGAAAAGGGCCTGTCACCTGGGTGAGCAGTGGAGAGTTATCATGTCACAATGCAACCTCAGGCCAATCACAGAAAAGGGAATGTCACCTGCGTGACCAGTGCAGGCTTATGATGACACAATGCCCCCTTAGGCAGATCACAGACAACGTACTGTCACCTGGGTAATCAGTGCAGAGTTATGATGTCACAATGACCCCTTAGGGAGATCACAGACAAAGGCCTTTCACCAGGGTGAGCAGTGCAGAGCTATGATGTCACAATACACCCTTAGGCAGATCTGAGACAAAGGCCGATCACCTGGGGGCCCAGGGCAGAGTAATGATGTCACCATGACCCTTACGCAGATCACAGATAAGAGCCTGTCTCCTGGGTGACTAGTGCAGAGTGATGATGTCACAATGCCCCTTTAGGCAGATCACAGACAAGGGCGTGTCACCTGGGTGCCCAGTACAGAGTTACCATGTCACAATGCCCCATTAGACAGATCACAGGCAACGGTCTGTTACCGGGTGGACCAGTGCAGAGTTATGATGTCACTATGCCCCCTGAGGCGGATCACACACAAGGGCCTGTCACCTGTGTGACCAGTGCAGGGTTATGATGTCACAATGCCCCCCTAGCAGATCACAGACAAAGGCCTGTCACCAGGGTGACCAGTCCACATTTTTGATTTCACTATGCCTCCTTACGCAGAACACAGATAGTAGCCTGTCAGCTCGGTGACCAGAGCATAATTATGATGTCTCAATACACCCTTAGGCAGATCACAGGCAAGGGCCTGTCACCTGGGTGCCCAGTGCTGAGGTATGATGTCACAATGCCTCCTTAGGCAGAGCACAGTCAAGAGCCTGTCACATGGGTGCCCAATGCAGAGTTATGATGTCACAATGCCCCATTAGGCAGATCACAGACAAGGTTCTGTCACCTGGGTTGCCAGTGCAGAGTTATGATGTCACAATACCCCTTACGCAGATAACTGACAAGGGCCTGTCACCTGGGTGACTAGTGCAGAATTATGGTGTCACAATGCCCACTTAGGCAGATCACAGAGAAGGTTCTGTCACCTGGGTGACCAGTGCAGAGTTATGATGTCACAATACACCCTTCGTCCAATCACAGACAAGAGACTGTCACCTGGTTGCCCAGTGTAGAGTTATGATGTCACAATGCCCCCTTAGGCAGATCACAGATAAGGAACTGTCACCTGGGTGACCAGTACAGGGTTATGATGTCAAAATGCCCCCTTAGGTAGATCACAGACAACGTCCTGTCACCTCGGTAATCAGTGCAGCGTTATGATGTCACAATGACCCCTTAGGCAGATCACAGACAAAGGCCCGTCAACAGGTTGACCAGTGCAGTGTTATGATGTCACAATACACCCTTTGGCAGATCCCAGAGAAAGGCCTCTCACCTGGGTGCCCAGTGCAGAGTTATGATGTCACAATGCCCTTCACGCAGATCACTGACAAGGGCCTCTCTCCTGGGTGACTAGTGCAGACTTTTGATATCACGATGCCCCCTGAGGCAGATAACAGACAAGGGCCTGTCACCTGGGGGACCAGTACAGAGTTATGATGTCACAATGCCCCCTGAGGAAGATCACAGACAAGGGCCAGTAACCTGGGAGCCCAATGCAGACTTATGATGCCACAATGCCCCCTTAGGCAGATCACAGACAAGGGCCTGTCACCCGGGTGACCATTGCAGAATTATGATTTCACAATTCATCCTTAGGCAGATCGCAGTCAAGGTCTTGTCACCTGGGTGACCAATGCAGAGTTATGATGTCAGAATACACCCTTAGGCAGATCTCAGTCAAAGGCCTCTCATCTGGGTGCCGAGTGCAGAGTTATGATGTCACAATGCCCCTTACGCAGATCACAGACAAGGGCCTGTCTCCTCGCTGACTAGTGCAGACTTATGATGTCACAATGCCCCCTTATGCAGATGACAGACAAGGGCCTGTCACCTGAGTGCCCAGTACAGAGTTATGATGTCACAATACACACTAAGGCAGATCACAGACAACTGCCTTTCACATGGGTGACTAGTGCAGACTTATGATGTCACAATGCCCCCTTAGGCAGATCACAGACAAGGGCCTGTCACCTGGGTGACCAATGCAGAGTTATGATGTCACAATGCACCGTTACGCAGATTACAGGCATGGGCCTGTCACCTGGGTTACCAGTGCAGAGTTATGATGTCACAATGCCCCTTACGCAGAATACAGAAAAGGGCCTGTCACCTGGGTGACTGGTGCAGAATTATGATGTCACAATGCCCCCTTAGGCAGATCACAGACAAGGTCTGTCACCTGGGTGCCCAGTGTAGGGTTATGATGTCACAATGCTCCCTTAGGCAGATCACAGATGAGGACCTGTCACCTGGGTGCCCAGTGCAGAGTTATCTTGTCACAATGACCCATTAGGCAGATCACAGATAAGGGCCTGTCACCTGGGTGACCAGTACAGTGTTATGATGCCACAATGCCCCCTTAGGCAGATCACAGACAAGGGTCTGTCACCTGGGTGCCTAATGCAGGGTTATGATGTCACAATGACCCCTTATGCAAATCACAGACAAGGTCCTGTCACGTCGGTAACCAGTGCAGAGTTATGATGTCACAATGCCCCTTAGGCAGATCACAGACAAGGGCCTGTGACCTAGTTGACTAGTGCAGATTTATGATTTCACAATGCCCCCTTAGGCAGATCACAGAAAAAGGCCTGTCACCTGGTTGACCAGTGCAGAGTTATGATGTCACAATTCACCTTCATGCAGATCACAGACAATAGCTTGTCACCTGGGTGACCAGTGCAGAATTATGAGGTCACAATACTCCCTTAGGCAGATCACAGACAAGGGCCTCTCACATGGCTGCCCAATGCAGAGTTATGATGTCACAATGCCCCTTTGGCAGATCACAGACAAGGGCCTGTCACCTGCGTGGCAAGTGCAGACTTATGATGTCACAATGCCCCCTTTGGGAGATCGCAGACAAGGGCCTGTCACCTGGGAGACCAGTGCAGGTTTATGATTTCACAATGCACCCTCAGGCAGATCACAGACAAAGGCCTGTCACCTTGGTGACCAGTGCAGAGTTATGATGTCACACTGCCCCTCAGGCAGATCAAAGGCAAGTGTCTGTCACCTGGGTGACCAGTGCAGAGTTCTGAAGTCACAATTCACCGTTAGGGAGATCAAAGGCAAGCTCCGGTCACCTGGCTCCCCAGTGCAGAGTTATGATGCCACAATAACCCCTTAGGCAGATCACAGACAAGGGCCTCTCACCTGGGTGCCAAGTGCAGAGTTATGATGTCACAATGCCCCCTTAGGCAGATCACAGACAAGGGCCTGTCACCTGGGTGACCAGTGCAGAGTTACAATGTCACAATGCCCCTTAGGCAGCTCACAGAAATGGTCCTGTCACCTGGGTGACTAGTGCAGACTTATGATGTCACAAGGCCCCCTTAGGCAGATAACAGACACGGGCCTGTCACCTGGGTTACCAGTGCAGAGACATGATGTCACAATGCCCACTCAGGCAGATTACACACAAGGGCCTGTCACCTGTGTGACCAGTGCAGGGCTACGATGTCACAAAGCCCCCTTAGGCAGATCACAGTCAAAGGCCTGTCACCCGGGTGACCAGTGCAAAGTTATGATGTAACAATGTCCCCTTACGCAGATCACAGACAGTGGCCTGTCACAAGGGTGACGAGTGCAGAATTATGATGTCACAATACCCCCTTAGGCAGATCACAGACAAGGGCCTGTCACCTGGGTGACCATTGCAGAATTATAATGTCACAACGCCCCCTTAGGCAGATCACAGGCAACGGTCTGTCACCTCGGTGACCAGTGCAGAGTTATGATCTCACAATGCACCGTTAGGCAGGTCTAAGACAAGGGCCGGTCACCTGGCCGCCCAGTACAGAGTTATGATGTCACAATACCCCCTTAGGCAGATCACAGACAAGGGACTGTCACCTAGGTGCCCAGAGCAGAGTTTTGATGTCATAATGCCCCTTACGCAGATTACAGACAAGGGCCTGTAACCTGGGTGACTAGTGCAGACTTATGATGTCATAATGACCCTTTAGCCAGATGACAGACAAGGGTCTGTCACCTGGGTGACCAGTGGATAGTTACGATGTCACAATAACCACTCAGGCAGATCACAGACAAGGGACTCTCACCTGGGTGCCCAGTGCAGAGGTATGATGTCACATTACACCCTTAGGCAGATGACTGAGGAGGTACTGTCACCTGGGTGCCCAGTGCAGGGTTATGATATCACAATGCCCCCTTAGGCAGATCACAGACAAGGACCTGTCACCTGGGTGACCAGTACGTTGTTATGATGTCACAATGCCCCCTTAGGCAGATCACAGACAAGGGCCTGTCACCCGGGTGACCATTGCAGAATTATGATTTCACAATTCATTCTTAGGCAGATCGCAGTCAAGGTCTTGTCACCTGGGTGACCAGTGCAGAGTTATGATGTCAGAATACACCCTTAGGCAGATCTCAGTCAAAGGCCTCTCACCTGGGTACCGAGTGCAGAGTTATGATGTCACAATGCCCCTTACGCACATCACAGACAAGGGCCTGTCTCCTCGCTGACTAGTGCAGACTTATGATGTCACAATGCCCCCTTATGCAGATCACAGACAAGGGCCTGTTACCTGAGTGCCCAGTACAGAGTTATGATGTCACATTACCCACTAAGGCAGATCACAGACAAGTGCCTTTCACATGGGTGACTAGTGCAGACTTATGATGTCACAATGCCCCCTTAGGCAGATCACAGACAAGGGCCTGTCACCTGGGTGACCAATGCAGAGTTATGATGTCACAATGCCCCGTTACGCAGATTACAGGCATGGGCCTGTCACCTGGGTTACCAGTGCAGAGTTATGATGTCACAATGCCCCTTACGCAGATAACAGACAAGGGCCTGTCACCTGGGTGACTGGTGCAGAATTATGATGTCACAATGCCCCCTTAGGCAGATCACAGAAAAGGGTCTGTCACCTGGGTGACCAGTGCAGAGTTATGATATCACTATACCCCCTTAGTCAGATCACTGACAAGGGACTGTCACCTGGGTGCCCAGTGTAGGGTTATGATGTCACAATGCCCCCTTAGGCAGATCACAGATAAGGACCTGTCACCTGGGTGCCCAGTGCAGAGTTATCTTGTCACAATGACCCATTAGGCAGATCACAGATAAGTGCCTGTCACCTGAGTGACCAGTACAGTGTTATGATGCCACAATGCCCCCTTAGGCAGATCACAGACAAGGGTCTGTCACCTGGGTGCCTAATGCAGAGTTATGGTGTCTCAATGACCCCTTATGCAAATCACAGACAAGGTCTTCTCACGTCGGTAACCAGTGCAGACTTATGATGTCACAATGCCCCCTTTGGGAGATCGCAGACAAGGGCCTGTCACCTGGGAGACCAGTGCAGGGTTATGATGTCACAATGCACCCTCACACAGATCACAGACAAATGCCTGTCACCTTGGTGACCTGTGCAGAGTTATGATGTCACACTGCCCCTAAGGCAGATCAAAGGCAAGTGTCTGACACCTGGGTGACCAGTGCAGAGTTCTGATGTCACAATTCACCGTTAGGGAGATCAAAGGCAAGCGCTGGTCACCTGGCTCCCCAGTGCAGAGTTATAATGCCACAATACCCCCTTAGGCAGATCACAGACAAGGGCCTGTCACCTGGGTGACCATTGCAGAATTATAATGTCACAACGCCCCCTTAGGCAGATCACAGGCAACGGTCTGTCACCTCGGTGACCAGTGCAGAGTTATGATCTCACAATGCACCGTTAGGCAGGGCTAAGACAAGGGCCGGTCACCTGGCCGCCCAGTACAGAGTTATGATGTCACAATACCCCCTTAGGCAGATCACAGACAAGGGACTGTCACCTAGGTGCCCAGAGCAGAGTTTTGATGTCATAATGCCCCTTACGCAGATTACAGACAAGGGCCTGTAACCTGGGTGACTAGTGCAGACTTATGATGTCATAATGACCCTTTAGCCAGATGACAGACAAGGGTCTGTCACCTGGGTGACCAGTGGATAGTTACGATGTCACAATAACCACTCAGGCAGATCACAGACAAGGGACTCTCACCTGGGTGCCCAGTGCAGAGGTATGATGTCACATTACACCCTTAGGCAGATGACTGAGGAGGTACTGTCACCTGGGTGCCCAGTGCAGGGTTATGATATCACAATGCCCCCTTAGGCAGATCACAGACAAGGACCTGTCACCTGGGTGACCAGTACGTTGTTATGATGTCACAATGCCCCCTTAGGCAGATCACAGACAAGGGCCTGTCACCCGGGTGACCATTGCAGAATTATGATTTCACAATTCATTCTTAGGCAGATCGCAGTCAAGGTCTTGTCACCTGGGTGACCAGTGCAGAGTTATGATGTCAGAATACACCCTTAGGCAGATCTCAGTCAAAGGCCTCTCACCTGGGTACCGAGTGCAGAGTTATGATGTCACAATGCCCCTTACGCACATCACAGACAAGGGCCTGTCTCCTCGCTGACTAGTGCAGACTTATGATGTCACAATGCCCCCTTATGCAGATCACAGACAAGGGCCTGTTACCTGAGTGCCCAGTACAGAGTTATGATGTCACAATACCCACTAAGGCAGATCACAGACAAGTGCCTTTCACATGGGTGACTAGTGCAGACTTATGATGTCACAATGCCCCCTTAGGCAGATCACAGACAAGGGCCTGTCACCTGGGTGACCAATGCAGAGTTATGATGTCACAATGCCCCGTTACGCAGATTACAGGCATGGGCCTGTCACCTGGGTTACCAGTGCAGAGTTATGATGTCACAATGCCCCTTACGCAGATAACAGACAAGGGCCTGTCACCTGGGTGACTGGTGCAGAATTATGATGTCACAATGCCCCCTTAGGCAGATCACAGAAAAGGGTCTGTCACCTGGGTGACCAGTGCAGAGTTATGATATCACTATACCCCCTTAGTCAGATCACTGACAAGGGACTGTCACCTGGGTGCCCAGTGTAGGGTTATGATGTCACAATGCCCCCTTAGGCAGATCACAGATAAGGACCTGTCACCTGGGTGCCCAGTGCAGAGTTATCTTGTCACAATGACCCATTAGGCAGATCACAGATAAGTGCCTGTCACCTGAGTGACCAGTACAGTGTTATGATGCCACAATGCCCCCTTAGGCAGATCACAGACAAGGGTCTGTCACCTGGGTGCCTAATGCAGAGTTATGGTGTCTCAATGACCCCTTATGCAAATCACAGACAAGGTCTTCTCACGTCGGTAACCAGTGCAGACTTATGATGTCACAATGCCCCCTTTGGGAGATCGCAGACAAGGGCCTGTCACCTGGGAGACCAGTGCAGGGTTATGATGTCACAATGCACCCTCACACAGATCACAGACAAATGCCTGTCACCTTGGTGACCTGTGCAGAGTTATGATGTCACACTGCCCCTAAGGCAGATCAAAGGCAAGTGTCTGACACCTGGGTGACCAGTGCAGAGTTCTGATGTCACAATTCACCGTTAGGGAGATCAAAGGCAAGCGCTGGTCACCTGGCTCCCCAGTGCAGAGTTATAATGCCACAATAAACCCTTAGGCAGATCACAGACAAGGGCCTCTCACCTGGGTGCCCAGTGAAGAGTTATAATGTCACAATGCCCCCTTAGGCAGATCACAGACAAGGGCCTGTCACCTGGGTGACCAGTTCAGAGTTACAATGTCACAATGCCCCTTAGGCAGATCACAGAAATGGTCCTGTCACCTGGGTGACTAGTGCAGACTTATGATGTCACAATGCCCCCTTAGGCAGATAACAGACACGGGCCTGTCACCTGGGTTACCAGTGCAGAGACATGATGTCACAATGCCCACTCAGGCAGATTACACACAAGGGCCTGTCACCTGTGTGACCAGTGCAGAGCTACGATGTCACAAAGCCCCCTTAGGCAGATCACAGTCAAAGGCCTGTCACCCGGGTGACCAGTGCAAAGTTATGATGTCACAATATCCCCTTACGCAGATCACAGACAGTGGTCTGTCACAAGGGTGACGAGTGCAGAATTATGATGTCACAATACCCACTTAGGCAGATCACAGACAAGGGCCTGTCACCTGGGTGACCATTGCAGAATTATAATGTCACAACGCCCCCTTAGGCAGATCACAGGCAACGGTCTGTCACCTCGGTGACCAGTGCAGAGTTATGATCTCACAATGCACCGCTAGGCAGGTCTAAGACAAGGGCCGGTCACCTGGCCGCCCAGTACAGAGTTATGATGTCACAATACCCCCTTAGGCAGATCACAGACAAGGGACTGTCACCTAGGTGCCCAGAGCAGAGTTATGATGTCATAATGCCCCTTACGCAGATTACAGACAAGGGCCTGTAACCTGGGTGACTAGTGCAGACTTATGATGTCATAATGACCCCTTAGGCAGATGACAGACAAGGGTCTGTCACCTGGGTGACCAGTGGATAGTTATGATGTCATAATAACCACTTAGGCAGATCACAGACAAGGGACTCTCACCTGGGTGCCCAGTGCACAGTGATGATGTCACAATGAACCCATAGGCAGATCACAGATAAGGGCCTGTCACCTGGGTGTCCAGTACAGAGTTATGATGTCACAATGCCCCCTTATGCAGATCACAGACAAGGGCCTGTTACCTGGGTGACCTGGGCAGAGTTATGATGTCACAATGCCCCCTTAGGCAGATCAGAGACAAAGGCCTGTCACCTGGGTGACCAGTGCAGAGTTATGATGTCGCAATGCCCACTCACGCAGGTAGCACACAAAGGCCTGACACCTGTGTGACCAGTGCAGGGTTATGATGTCACAGTGCCCCCTTAGGCAGATCATAGGCAAGGGTCTGTCACCTGGGTGACCAGTGCAGAATTATGATGTCACAATGCACCGTTAGGCAGAGCAAAGACAACGGCCGGTCACCTGGCTGCCTAGTGCAGAGTTATGATGTCACATTACCCCCTTAGGCAGATGACTGACAAGGTACTGTCACCTGGCTGCCCAGTGCAGGGTTATGATATCACAATGCCCCCTTAGGCAGATAACAGACACGGGCCTGTCACCGGGGTTACCAGTGCAGAGACATGATGTCACAATGCCCACTCAGGCAGATTACACACAAGGGCCTGTCACCTGTGTGACCAGTGCAGAGCTACGATGTCACAAAGCCCCCTTAGGCAGATCACAGTCAAAGGCCTGTCACCCGGGTGACCAGTGCAAAGTTATGATGTCACAATGTCCCCTTACGCAGATCACAGACAGTGGTCTGTCACAAGGGTGACGAGTGCAGAATTATGATGTCACAATACCCCCTTAGGCAGATCACAGACAAGGGCCTGTCACCTGGGTGACCATTGCAGAATTATAATGTCACAACGCCCCCTTAGGCAGATCACAGGCAACGGTCTGTCACCTCGGTGACCAGTGCAGAGTTATGATCTCACAATGCACCGCTAGGCAGGTCTAAGACAAGGGCCGGTCACCTGGCCGCCCAGTATAGAGTTATGATGTCACAATACCCCCTTAGGCAGATCACAGACAAGGGACTGTCACCTAGGTGCCCAGAGCAGAGTTATGATGTCATAATGCCCCTTACGCAGATTACAGACAAGGGCCTGTAACCTGGGTGACTAGTGCAGACTTATGATGTCATAATGACCCCTTAGGCAGATGACAGACAAGGGTCTGTCACCTGGGTGACCAGTGGATAGTTATGATGTCATAATAACCACTTAGGCAGATCACAGACAAGGGACTCTCACCTGGGTGCCCAGTGCACAGTGATGATGTCACAATGAACCCATAGGCAGATCACAGATAAGGGCCTGTCACCTGGGTGTCCAGTACAGAGTTATGATGTCACAATGCCCCCTTATGCAGATCACAGACAAGGGCCTGTTACCTGGGTGACCTGGGCAGAGTTATGATGTCACAATGCCCCCTTAGGCAGATCAGAGACAAAGGCCTGTCACCTGGGTGACCAGTGCAGAGTTATGATGTCGCAATGCCCACTCACGCAGGTAGCACACAAAGGCCTGACACCTGTGTGACCAGTGCAGGGTTATGATGTCACAGTGCCCCCTTAGGCAGATCATAGGCAAGGGTCTGTCACCTGGGTGACCAGTGCAGAATTATGATGTCACAATGCACCGTTAGGCAGAACAAAGACAACGGCCGGTCACCTGGCTGCCTAGTGCAGAGTTATGATGTCACATTACCCCCTTAGGCAGATGACTGACAAGGTACTGTCACCTGGCTGCCCAGTGCAGGGTTATGATATCACAATGCCCCCTTAGGCAGATAACAGACACGGGCCTGTCACCGGGGTTACCAGTGCAGAGACATGATGTCACAATGCCCACTCAGGCAGATTACACACAAGGGCCTGTCACCTGTGTGACCAGTGCAGAGCTACGATGTCACAAAGCCCCCTTAGGCAGATCACAGTCAAAGGCCTGTCACCCGGGTGACCAGTGCAAAGTTATGATGTCACAATGTCCCCTTACGCAGATCACAGACAGTGGTCTGTCACAAGGGTGACGAGTGCAGAATTATGATGTCACAATACCCCCTTAGGCAGATCACAGACAAGGGCCTGTCACCTGGGTGACCATTGCAGAATTATAATGTCACAACGCCCCCTTAGGCAGATCACAGGCAACGGTCTGTCACCTCGGTGACCAGTGCAGAGTTATGATCTCACAATGCACCGCTAGGCAGGTCTAAGACAAGGGCCGGTCACCTGGCCGCCCAGTACAGAGTTATGATGTCACAATACCCCCTTAGGCAGATCACAGACAAGGGACTGTCACCTAGGTGCCCAGAGCAGAGTTATGATGTCATAATGCCCCTTACGCAGATTACAGACAAGGGCCTGTAACCTGGGTGACTAGTGCAGACTTATGATGTCATAATGACCCCTTAGGCAGATGACAGACAAGGGTCTGTCACCTGGGTGACCAGTGGATAGTTATGATGTCACAATAACAACTTAGGCAGATCACAGACAAGGGACTCTCACCTGGGTGCCCAGTGCACAGTGATGATGTCACAATGAACCCATAGGCAGATCACAGATAAGGGCCTGTCACCTGGGTGTCCAGTACAGAGATATGATGTCACAATGCCCCCTTATGCAGATCACAGACAAGGGCCTGTTACCTGGGTGACCGGGGCAGAGTTATGATGTCACAATGCCCCCTTAGGCAGATCAGAGACAAAGGCCTGTCACCTGGGTGACCAGTGCAGAGTTATGATGTCACAATGCCCACTCACGCAGGTAGCACACAAAGGCCTGACACCTGTGTGACCAGTGCAGGGTTATGATGTCACAGTGCCCCCTTAGGCAGATCATAGGCAAGGGTCTGTCACCTGGGTGACCAGTGCAGAATTATGATGTCACAATGCACCGTTAGGCAGAACAAAGACAACGGCCGGTCACCTGGCTGCCTAGTGCAGAGTTATGATGTCACATTACCCCCTTAGGCAGATGACTGACAAGGTACTGTCACCTGGCTGCCCAGTGCAGGGTTATGATATCACAATGCCCCCTTAGGCAGATAACAGACACGGGCCTGTCACCTGGGTTACCAGTGCAGAGACATGATGTCACAATGCCCACTCAGGCAGATTACACACAAGGGCCTGTCACCTGTGTGACCAGTGCAGAGCTACGATGTCACAAAGCCCCCTTAGGCAGATCACAGTCAAAGGCCTGTCACCCGGGTGACCAGTGCAAAGTTATGATGTCACAATGTCCCCTTACGCAGATCACAGACAGTGGTCTGTCACAAGGGTGACGAGTGCAGAATTATGATGTCACAATACCCCCTTAGGCAGATCACAGACAAGGGCCTGTCACCTGGGTGACCATTGCAGAATTATAATGTCACAACGCCCCCTTAGGCAGATCACAGGCAACGGTCTGTCACCTCGGTGACCAGTGCAGAGTTATGATCTCACAATGCACCGTTAGGCAGGTCTAAGACAAGGGCCGGTCACCTGGCCGCCCAGTACAGAGTTATGATGTCACAATACCCCCTTAGGCAGATCACAGACAAGGGACTGTCACCTAGGTGCCCAGAGCAGAGTTATGATGTCATAATGCCCCTTACGCAGATTACAGACAAGGGCCTGTAACCTGGGTGACTAGTGCAGACTTATGATGTCATAATGACCCCTTAGGCAGATGACAGACAAGGGTCTGTCACCTGGGTGACCAGTGGATAGTTATGATGTCACAATAACAACTTAGGCAGATCACAGACAAGGGACTCTCACCTGGGTGCCCAGTGCACAGTGATGATGTCACAATGAACCCATAGGCAGATCACAGATAAGGGCCTGTCACCTGGGTGTCCAGTACAGAGATATGATGTCACAATGCCCCCTTATGCAGATCACAGACAAGGGCCTGTTACCTGGGTGACCGGGGCAGAGTTATGATGTCACAATGCCCCCTTAGGCAGATCAGAGACAAAGGCCTGTCACCTGGGTGACCAGTGCAGAGTTATGATGTCACAATGCCCACTCACGCAGGTAGCACACAAAGGCCTGACACCTGTGTGACCAGTGCAGGGTTATGATGTCACAGTGCCCCCTTAGGCAGATTATAGGCAAGGGTCTGTCACCTGGGTGACCAGTGCAGAATTATGATGTCACAATGCCCACTCACGCAGGTAGCACACAAAGGCCTGACACCTGTGTGACCAGTGCAGGGTTATGATGTCACAATGCCCCTCAGGCAGATCACACACAAGGGCCTGTCACCTGTGAGACCAGTGCAGGGTTATGATGTCACAATGCCCCCTTAGGCAGATCACAGACAAAGGCCTGTCACCAGGGTGACCAGTGCAGGGTTGTGATGTCACAATACCCCCATAGGCAGATCACAGACAAGAACCTCTCACCTGGGGGCCCAATGCAGAGTTATGATATCACGATGCCCCTTTGGCAGATCACAGACAAGTGCCTGTCACCTGGGTGACTAGTGCAGACTTATGATGTCACAATGCCCCCTTACGCAGATCACAGACAAAGGCCTCTGACCTGGGTGCCCAGTGCAGAGTTATAATGTAACAATGCCCCTTAGGCAGATCACTGAAAAGGGTCTGTCAACTGGGAGACTAGTGCAGACTTATGATGTCACAATGCCCCCTTACGCAGATCACTGACAAAGGCCGCTCACCTGGGTACCCTGTGCAGAGTTATGATGTAACAATGCCCCTTAGGCAGATCACAGACAAAGGTTTGTCACCTGGGTGACTAGTGCAGACTTATGATGTCACAATGCACCTTAGACAGATCTCCGACATGAGCCTGTGACCTGGGGGACCGGTGCAGAGTTAGGATGTGACAATGCCCACTTAGGCAGATAACAGACAAGGGCCTGTCACCTCGGTGTCCAGTACAGGGTTATGAAGACACAATGCCCCCCTAGGAAAATCACAGACAAGGGCCTGTCACCTGGATTACCAGTGCAGGGTTATGATGTCACAATGCACCCTCAGGCAGATAACAGACAAGGGCCTGTCACCTGGCTGACCAGTGCAGAGTTATGATGCCACAGTTCCCCCTCAGGCAGATAACAGACAAGGGCCTGTCACCTGGCTGACCAGTGCAGAGTTATGATGTCACAGTGCCCCCTGAGGCAGATCACACCAAGGGCCTGTCACCTGTGTGAACAGTGCAGGGTTATGATGTCACAGTGCACTCTTAGGCAGATCACAGCAATGGCCTGTCACCTGGGTGACTAATGCAGAGTCATGATGTCACAATACCCCCTTAGGCAGATCACGGACAGTGGCCTGTCACCTGGGTGACCAGTGCAGAGTTATGATGTCACAATGCCCCTTAGGCAGACAACAGGCAAGGACCTGTCACCTGGGAGACCATTAAAGGATTATGATGTCACAATGCCCCCTTAGGCAGATGACAGACAAGGGCCTGTCACCAGACTGACGAGTGCAGAGTTAAGATGTTACAATGCACTCTCAGGCAGATCACAGCCAAGGGCCTGTCACCTGAGTGACTAGTGCAGAGTTATGATGTCAAAATGCCCCCTAAGGCAGACCACACACGAGGGCCTGTCACCTGTGGGACCAGTGCAGGGTTATGGTGTCACAATGCCCCGTAAGGCAGATCACAGACAAAGGCCTGTCATCAGGGTGAACAGTGCAGAGTTATGATGTCACAATGTGCCCTTGGGCAGATCACAGACAGTGGCCTGTCACCTGGGTGACCAATACAGAGTTATGATGTCACAATGCCCCTTAAGCAGATCACAGGCAGGGGTCTGTCACCGGGGTGAGCATTGCAGAGTTATGATGTCACAATGCACCGTTAGGCAGATCAAAGACAAGGGCCAGTCACGTGGTGGCCCAGTGCTGAGTTATGATGTCACAATACCCCCTTAGGCACATCACAGGCAAGGGACTGTCACCTGGGTGCCCAGTGGAGAGTTATGATGTCACAATGACCCCTTAGGCAGATCCCAGTTAAGGGCCTGTAACCTGGGTGACCAGTACAGAGTTATGATGACACAATGCCGTCTTAGGCACATCACAGACAAGGGCCTGTCACCTGGGAGAAAAGTGCAGGTTTATGATGTCACTATGCACCCTCAGGCAGATCACAGACAAGGGCCTCTCACCTGGTTGAGCTGTGCAGACATATGATATCACAATGCCCCCTCAGGCAGATCACACACAAGGGTCTGTCACCTGGGTGCCCAGTGCAGAATTATGATGTCACAATGCCCCCTTAGGCAGATCACAGACAAGGGCCTGTCAACTGGGAGCCAAATGCAGAGTTATGATGTCACAATGCCCCCTTAGGCAGATCACAGACAAGGTCATGTGGCCTGGGTTACCAGTGCAGTTATGATGTCACAATGCCCCTTACGCAGATCACACACAAGGGCCTGTCACTTGTGGGACCAGTGCAGGGTTATGGTGTCACAATGCCCCCTAAGGCAGATCACAGACAAAGGCCTGTCATCAGGGTGAACAGTGCAGAATTATGATGTCACAATGCCCCCTTAGGCAGATCACAGTCACTGGCCTGACACCTGGGTGACCCGTGCAGAATTATCATGTCACAATACCCCCTTAGGCAGATCACAGACAAGGTCCTGTCACCTGGGTAACCAGTGCAGAGTTATGATATCTCAATTCCCCTTAGGCAGATCACAGACAAGGGCCTGTCACCTGGGTGACTAGTGCAGTCTTATGATTTCACAATGTCCCCTTCGGCAGATCGCAGACAAGGGACTGCCCCCCTGTTGACCAGTGCAGAGTTATGATATCACAATACCCACTTAGGCAGATCACAGACAAAGGCCCCTCACCTGGTTGCCCAGTACAGAGTTATGATGTCACAATGCTCCTTAGGCAGATCACTGACAAGGGCCTGTCACCTGGGTGACTAGTGCTCACTTATGATGTCACAAAGCCCCCTTAGGCAGATCAAAGACAAGGGCCTCTCACCTGGGTTGTCCACTGCAGAGTTATGATGTCACAATGCCCCCTTAGGCAGATCACAGTCAGTGGCTTGTCACCTGGGTGACCAGTGTAGAATTATGATGTCACAATACACTCTTAGATAGATCACAGAGAAGCGACCCTCACCTGGGTGCCCAGTGTGGAGTTATGATGTCACAATGCCCCCTTAGGCAGATCACAGACAAGGGCCTGTCACCTGGGCGCCTAATGCATAGTTATGATGTCACAATGGCCCCTTAGGCAAATCACAGAGAAGGTCCTGTCACTTGGCTAACCAGTTCAGAGTTAGGATGTCACAATGCCCCTTAGGCAGATCACAGACAAGGGCCTGTCACCTGGTTGTCTAGTGCAGATTTATGATGTCACAATGGCCCCTTAGGCAAATCACAGACAAGAGCTTGTCACCTGGGTGACCAGTGCAGAATTATGATGTCACAATGCACCCTCAGGCAGATCACAGACAAAGGCCTGTCACCTTGGTGACCAGTGCAGAGTTATGATGTCACAATGCCCCTTAGGCAGATCAAAGGCAAGGGTCTGTCACCTGGGTGACCAGTGCAGAGTTCTGATGTCACAATTCACCGTTAGGCCAATCAAAGACAAGGGCCAGTCACCTGGATGCCCAGTGCAGAGTTATAAAGTCACAATATCCCTTTCGGCAGATAACAGAAAAGGAACTGTCACCTGGGTGTCCAGTGCAGAGTTACGATGTCACGGTGTCCCCTTAGGAAGATCACAGTCAAGGGCCTGTCAACTTGGTGTCCAGTGCAGAGTTATGGAAACACAATGTCGACCTAGGAAGATCACAGACAAGGGCCTGTCACCTGGGTGACTAGTGCAGACTAATGATGTCACAATGCCCACGTACGAAGATCACAGACAAGGGCCTGTCACCGGGGTGAACAGTACAGAGTTATGATGTCACAATGCCCCCTTAGGCAGATCACAGACAAAGGTCTCTCACCTGGGTGACCAGTGCAGTGTTATGACGTCACAATGCCCCCTCAGGCAGATCACACACAAGGGCCTGTCACTGTGTGACCAATGCTGGGTTATGATGTCACTATGCACCCTTATTGAGATCACAGAAAAAGGCCTGTCACCAGGGTGATCAGTCCAGAGTTATGATGTCCCAATACCCCTTATGCAGATCACAGACACTGGCCTTTCACCTGGGTGACCAGTGCAGAATTATTGTGTCACAATACACCCTTACGCAGATAACAGACAAGGGCCTGTCACCTGGGTGCCCAGTGCAGAGTTATGATATCACAATGCCCCCTTAGGCAGATCACAGACAAGGGCCGGTCACCTGGGTGCCCAATGCAGAGTTTTGATGTCACAATGCCCCATTAGGGAGATCACAGACAAGGGCCTGTCACTCTGTGACCAATGCAGGGTTTTGATGTCACTATGCCCCCTTAGGGAGATCGCAGACAAAGGCCTGTCACCAGGGTTACCAGTGCAGAGTTATGAGGTCACAATGCCCCTTACGCAGATCACAGACAAGGGCCTGTCACCTGGGTGACTAGTGCAGAATTATGATGTCACAAAGCCCCCTTAGGCAGATCACAGAAAAGGGCCTGACACCTGGGTGACCAGTGCAGGGTTATGATGTCACAATGCCCCCTTAGGCAGATCACAGAAAAGGGACTGTCACCTATTTGCCCAATGCAGAGTTATGATGTCACAATGCCCCCTTAGGCCGATCACAGAAAAAGTCCTGTCACCTGGGTAACCATTGCAGAGTTATGATGTCACAATGCCCCTTAGGCAGATCACAGACAAGGGCCTGTCACCTGGGTGACTAGTACAGACTTATGAAGTCACAATGTCCCCTTCGGCAGATAACAGAAAAGGACCTGTCTCCTGGGTGTCCAGTGCAGAGTTACGATGTCACAGTGTCCCCTTAGGCAGATCACAGTCAAGGGCCTGTCACCTGGGTGTCCAGTGCAGAGTTAGGGAGACACAATGTCCACCTAGGAAGATCACAGACAAGGGCCTGTCACCTGGGTGACTAGTGCAGACTAATGTTGTCACAATGCCCACTTACGAAGATCACAGAGAAGGGCCTGTCACCTGGGTGACCAGTACAGAGTTATGATGTCACAATGCCCCCTTAGGAAGATCACAGACAAAGATCTCTCACCTGGGTGACCAGTGCAGTGGTATGATGTCACAATGCCCCCTCAGGCAGGTCACACACAAGGGCCTGTCACTGTCTGACCAATGCTGGGTTATGATGTCATTATGCCCCCTTATTGAGATCACAGAAAAAGGCCTGTCACCAGGGTGTCCAGTCCAGAGTTATGATGTCCCAATACCCCCTTATGCAGATCACAGACATTGGCCTTTCACCTGGGTGAACAGTGCAGAATTATTGTGTCACAATACCCCCTTACGCAGATAACAGAGAAGGGCCTGTCACCTGGGTGACCAGTGCAGAGTTATGATATCACAATGCCCCCTTGGGCAGATCACAGACAAGGGCCGGTCATCTGGGTGCCCAATGCAGAGTTTTGATGTCACAATGCCCCCTTAGGGAGATCACAGACAAGGGCCTGTCACTCTGTGACCAATGCAGGGTTTTGAAGTCACTATGCCCCCTTAGGGAGATCAGAGACAAAGGCCTGTCACCTGGGTTACCAGTGCAGAGTTATGAGGTCACAATGCCCCTTACGCAGATCACAGACAAGGGCCTGTCACCTGGAAGACTAGTGCAGACTTATGATGTCACAATGCCCCCTTAGGCAGATCACAGACAAGGGCCTGTCACCTGGGTGCCCAGTGCAGAATTATGATGTCACAATGCCCCCTTAGGCAGATCACAGACAAGGGCCTGTCATCTGGGAGCCAAATGCAGAGTTATGATGGCACAATGCCCCTTTACGCAGATCACAGACAACGTCATGTGGCCTGGGTTACCAGTGCAGTTATGATGTCTCAATGCCCCTTACGCAGATCACACACAAGGGCCTGTCACCGGGGTGACTATTGCAGAGTTATGATGTCTCAATGCCCACTTAGACAGATCACAGACCAACGGCTGTCACCCGGGTGACCAGTGCAGTTATGATGTCACAATGCCCCCTTAGCGAGATCACAGTCAGTTGCTGTCACCTGGGTGAGCAGTGCAGAGTTATGATGTCACAATGCCCCCTTAGGCAGGTCACAGACAAGGGACTGTCACCTGGGAGCCCAGTGCAGAGTTATGATTTCACAATGCACCCTTAGACAAATCACAGCCAAGGGCCTGTCACATGGTTGACCAGCACAGAGTTATGATGTCACAATGCCCCCTTAGGCAGACCAAAGGCAGGGGCCGGTCACCTGTATGCCCAGTGCAGAGTTATGATGTCAAAATACCCCTTTAGGCAGATCACAGAGAAGGGATTCTCACCTTGGTGCCCAGTACAGAGTTATGATGTAACACTGCACCCTTAGACAGATCGCAGATAAAGGCCTGTCACCTGTGTGGCCAGTACAGATTTATGATGTCACAATGCCCTCTGAGGAAGATCACAGACAAGGGCCTGTCACCTGGGTGACCAGTGCAGAGTTATGATGTCACAATACACCCTTAGCCAGATCACAGACAAAGGCCTCTCACCTGGGTGCCCAGTGCAGAGTTATGATTTCACAATGCCCCCTTAGGCAGATCACAGAGAAGGGTCTGTCACCTGGGTGACCAGTGCATAGTTATGATGTCACAATGGCCCCTTTGGCTGAATAAAGGCAAGGGTCTTTCACCTGGGTGACCAGTGCAGGGTTATGATATCACAATGCCCCCTTATGCAGATCACAGACAATGGTCTGTCACCTGGGTGAGCAGTGCATAGTTATGATGTCACAATGGCCCCTTAGGGAGATCACAAACAAGGGACTGTCACCTGGTTGACCAGTGAAGACTTACGATGTCACAATGCCCCCGTAGCAGATCACAGACAAGGCCTGGTCACCTGGATGACCAGTGCAGGGTCATGATGACCCAATGCCCCCTTAGGCAGATCACAAAAAAGAGCATGTCAGCTGAGTGACCAGTGCAGTGTTATGATGTCACAATGTCCCTTTGGACAGATCACAGACAAGGGACTGTCACCTAGGTGCCCATTGCACAGTTATGGTGTCACAATACACCCTTAGGCAGATCACAGACAAGGGCCTGTCATCTGCGTGCCCTGTGCAGAGTTATGATGTACCCATGCCCTCTTAGGCAAATCACAGACAAGGGCCTGTCACCTGGTTGACCAGTACAGACTTATGATGTCACAATGCCCCATTAGGCAGACCACAGAAAAGGGACTATCACCTAGGTGACCATGGCAGACTTACGATGTCACAATGCCCCCTTAGCAGATCACAGACAAGGCCCTGTCACCTGGATGACCAGTGCAGGGTTATGATGTCACAATGCCCCCTTATGCAGATCACAGACAGTGGTCTGTCACCTGGGTTACCAGTGAACAGTTATCAAGTCACAATGCCCCCTTTGGGAGATCACAGGCAATGGTCTGTCACCTGGGTGACCAGTGCAGAGTTATGATGTCACGATGCCTCTTTAGGCACATCACAGACAAGGGACTGTCACCTGGGTGACCAGTGCAGACTTATGATGTCACAATGCCCCCTCAGCAGATCACGCACAATGGCCTGTCACCGGTGTGACCAGTGCATGGTTATGATGTCACAATGCCCCCTTAGGCAGATCACAGACATGGGTCTGCCACCTGGGTGACCAGTGCAGAGTTATGATGTCACAATGGCCCCTTAGGCAGATCAAAGACAAGTGTCTTTCACCTGGGTGACAAGTACACGGTTATGATGTCACAATGCCCCATTACACAGATCACAGACAGTGGTCTGTCACCTGGGTGACCAGTGCAGACTTATCACGTCACAATGACCCCTTATACAGATCGCAGACAGTGGTCTGTCACCTGGGTGACCAGTGCAGAATTATGATGTCACAATGCCCCCTTAGGCAGATAACAAAAAAGGTCATGTCACCTGTGTGACCAATGCAGGGTTATGATTTCACAAGGCCCCCTTAGGCAGATCACAGACAAGGGTCTGTCACCTGGGTGACCAGTGCACAGTTACGTTGTCACAATGGCCCCTTAGGCAGATCAAAGACAAGGGTCTTTCACCTGGGTGACCAGTGCAGGGTTATGATGTCACAATGCCCCCTTACGCAGATCACAGACAATGGTCTGTCACCTGGGTGACCAGTGCAGAGTTATCATGTCACAGTGGCCCCTTAGGCAGATCACAGACAATGGTCTGTCACCTGGGTGACGAGTGCACAGTTATGATGTCACGATGCCCCATTAGGCAGATCACAGACAAGGGACTGTCACCTGGGTGGCCAGTGCAGACTTATGATGTCACTATGCCCCCTTAGCAGATCACAGAAAAGGCCCGGTCTCCTGGGTGACCAGTGCAGTGTTATGATGTCCCAATGCCCCTTTAGGCAGATCACAAAAAAGGGCATGTCACCTGGGTGACCATTGCAGAGTTATGATGTCACAATTCCCCCTTAGGCAGATCACAGACAAGGGTCTGACACCTGGGTGTCCAGTGCACAGTTATGATGTCACAATGGCCCCTTAGGCAGATCAAAGACAAGGGTCTTTCACCTGGGTCACCAGTGCAGAGTTATCATGTCACAATGACCCCTTAGGCAAATCACAGACAAGGGGCTGTGACCTGGGTGACCAGTGCAGTGTTACGATGTCACAATGCATCCACAGGCAGATCACAGACAAGGGCCTGTCACCTGGTTGACCAGTGCAGTCTTATGTTATAACAATGCCCCCTCAGGCAGATCAAACACAAGGGCCTGTCACCTGTGTGACCAGTGCAGGGTTATGATGTCACAATGCCCCCTTAGGCAGATCACAGACAAGGGTCCGTCACCTGGGTGACCACTGCAGAGTGATGATGTCAAAATGGCCCCTTAGACTGATGAAAGACAAGGGCCTTTCACCTGGGTTTCCAGTGCAGAGTTATCTTCTCACAATGCCCCCTTAGGCAGATCACAGACAATGGTCTGTCACCTGGGTGACCAGTGCTTAGTTATGATGTCACAATGCCCCCTTAGGCAGATAACAAAAAAGGGCATGTCACCTGTGTTACCATGGCAGGGTTACGATTTCACAATGCCCCCGCAGGCAGATCACTGACAAGGGTCTGTCACCTGGGTGACCAGGGCAGAGTTATGATTTCATGATTGCCAATTAGGCAGACGACATACAAGGGATTGTCACCTGGGTGACAAGTGCAGACGTATGATGTCACAAGGCACCCTCAGCAGATCACAGAGAAGGTCCTGTCACCTGGGTGACCAGTGCAGGGTTATGATGTCCCAATGCCTCCTTAGGCAGATCACAAAAAAGGGCATGTCACCTGTGTGACCAGTGCAGGGTTATGATGTCACAATGCCCCCTTAGGCAGATCACAGACAAGAGTCTGTCACCTGGGTGACCAGTGCTTAGTTATGATGTCACAATGGCCCCTTAGGCAGACCACAGACATGGGACTGTCACCTGGGTGACCAGTGCAGACTTACGATGTCACAATGCCCCCTTAGCAGATCACAGACAAGGTCCTGTCACCTGGATGACCAGTGCAGGGTTGTGATGTCCCAATGCCCCCTTAGGCAGATCACAAGAAAGGGCATGTCAGCTGGGTCACCAGTGCAGTGTTATGATGTCACAAGGTCCCCTTAGGCACATCACAGACAAGGGACTGTCACCTGGGTGCCCAGTGCAGAGTTATAATGTCACAATGCACCCTTAAGCAGATCACAGACAAGCGTCTGTCACCTGCGAGCCCAGTGCAGAGTTATGATGTAACAATGCCTCCTGAGGCAAATCACAGACAAGGGCCTGTCACATGGTTGACCAGTACTGACTTATGATGTCACAATGCCCCATTAGGCAGATCACAGACAAGGGCCTGTCACCTGGGTTACCAGTGCAGACTTACCATATCACAATGCCCCCTTAGCAGATCACAGACAAGGCCCTGTCACCTGGATGACCAGTGCAGGGTTATGATGTCCCAACGCCCCCGTAGGCAGATCACAAAAATGGGCATGTCTGCTGGGTGACCAGAGCAGTGTTATGATGTCAAAGTGTCCCCTTAGTTAGATCACAGACAAGGGACTCTCACCTTAGTGCCCTGTGCAGAGTTATGATGTCACAATCCACCCCTAGGCAGATCACAGACAAGGGCCTGTCACCTGCATGCCCAGTGCTTTGTTATGATGTAACAATGCCCCTTAGGCATACCACAGACAAGGCCTGTCACCTGGTTGACCAGTACAGAGTTATGACGTCACAATGCCCCATTAGGCAGATCACAGACAAGGGACTGTCACCTGCGTGACCAGTGCAGACTTATGATGTCACAATGCCCCCTTAGCAGACCACAGACAAGGCCCTGTCACCTGGGTGACCAGTGCAGTTTTATGATGTCCCAATGCTCCCTTAGGCAGATAACAAAAAAGGGCATGTCAGCTCTGTGACCAGTGCAGGGTTATGATTTCACAATGCCCCCTTAGGCAGATCACAGACAAGGGTCTCTCTCCTGGGTGACCAGTGCATAGTTACGTTGTCACAATGGCCCCTTAGGAAGATCAAAGACAAGGGTCTTTCACCTGGGTTACCAGTGCCGGGTTATCATGTCACAATTCCCCCTTAGGCAGATCACACACAATGGTCTGCCACCTGGGTGACTAGTAAAGAGTTCTGATGTCTCAATGCCCCCTTATGCAGATCACAGGCAAGGGCCTGTCACCTGAGTGACCAGTGCAGAGTTATGTTGTCACAATGCAACCTCAGGCAGATCACCGACAAGGGCCTGTAACCTGGGTGACCAGTGCAGACTTATGATCTAACAATGCCCCTTCAGGCAGATCACACACAAGGGCCTGTCACCTGTGTGACCAGTGCGTGGTAATGATGTCACAATGCCCTCTTAGGCTGATCACAGACAAGGGTCTCTCACCTGGGTGACCAGTGCAGAGTTATATTGTCACAATGCACCCTCAGGCAGATCACAGACAAGGGCCTGTCACATGAGTGACCAGTGCAGACTTATGATGTCACAATGCCCCATTTGGCAGATCACAGACAAGGGACTGTCACCTGGGTGAGCAGCGCAGACTTATGATGTCACAATGCCCCCTTAGCAGATCACAGACAAGGCCCTGTCAAATGGGTGACCAGTGCAGGGTTATCATGTCTCAATGCCCCCTTAGGCAGATCACAAAAAAGGGCGTGTCACCTAGGTGACCAGTGCAGTGTTATGATATCACGATGCCCCTTAGGCAGATCACAGACAAGGGCCTATAACCTGGGAGTTCAGTGCAGAGTTATGATGTCACAATAGCCCCCTCAGGCAGATAACACACAGGGTCCTGTCACCTGTGTCACCAGTGCATGGATATGATGTCACAATGCCCCCTTAGGCAGATCACAGACAAAGGCCTGTCACCAGGGTGACCAGTGCAGTTATGATGTCACAATGCCCCCATAGCCAGATCACAAACAGTTGCCTGTCACCTGGGTGTCCAGTGCAGAATTGTGATGTCACAATACCCCCTTAAGCAGATCACAGACAAGGACCTCTCACCTGGGTGCCCAGCGCAGAGTTATGATGACACAATGCCCCCTTGTGCATATCACAGAAAAGGGCCTGTCACCTGGGTGACCAGTGCAGACTTATGATGTCACAATGTCCCCTTAGCAGACCACAGACAATGCCCTGTCACCTGGGTGACCAGTGCAGGCTTATGATGTCCCAATGACCCCTTAGGCAGATAACAAAAAAGGGCATGTTACCTGTGTGACCAGTGCAGGTTTATGATGTCACAATGCCCCCTTACGCAGATCACAGACAAGGGTCATTCACCTGGGTGACCAGTGCAGTGTTATCATGTCATAATGCCCCCTTAGGCAAATCACAGACATGGGTCTGTGACCTGGGTGACCAGTGCAGTGTTATGATGTCACAATGCATCCTCAGGCAGATCACAGACAGAGGCCTTTCACCTGAGTGACCAGTGCAGACTTATATTTTAACAATACCCCCTCAGGCAGATCACAGACAAGGGCCTGTCACCTGTGTGACCAGTGCAGGGTTATGATGTCACAATGCCCCCTTAGGCAGATCATAGACAACAGTCTGTCACCTGGGTGACCAGTGCAGAGTTATGATGTCAAAATGGCCCCTTAGGCAGATGAAAGACAAGGGTCTTTCACTTGGGTGACCAGTGCAGGGTTATCATGTAACAATGCCCCCTTAGGCAGATCACAGAAAATGTTCTGTCACCTGGGTGACCAGTAGAGAGTTATGATGTCACAATGCCCCCTTATGCAGATCACAGACAAGGGCCTGTCACCTGGGTGACCACTGCAGAGTTATGATGTCACAATGTACCCTCAGGCAGATCACAGACAAGGGACTGTAACCTGGGTGACCAGTGCAGATTTATGATGTAACAACGCCCCCTCAGGCTGATCACACACTAGGGCTTGTCACCTATGTGACCAATGCATGGTTATGATGTCACAATGCATTCCCAGGCAGATCACAGACAAGGGCCTGTCACCTGGGTGACCAGTGCTGACTTATGTTGTAACAATGCCCACTCAGGCACATCACACACAGGGGCCTGTCACCAGGGTGACCAGTGCAGTTATGATATCACAATGCCCCCGTAGCCAGATCACAGTCAGTTGCCTGTCACCTGGGTGACCAGTGCAGAATTGTAATGTCACAATACCCCCTTAGGCAGATCACAGAAAAGGGCCTCTCACCTGGGTGCCCAGTGCAGAGTTATGATGACACAATGCCTCCTTAAGCAGATCAGAGAAAAGGGCCTGTCACCTGGGTACCCAGTGAAGAGTTAGGATGTAACAATGCCCCCTTAGGCATATCACAGACAAGGGTCTGTCACCTGGTTGACCAGTAGAGAGTTATTATGTCACAATGCCCCATTAGGCAGATCACAGACAAGGGATTTTCACCTGGGTGACCAGTGCAGACTTATGATGTCACAATACCCCCTTAGGAGACCACAGACAAGGCCCTGTCACCTGTATGACCAGTGCAGGTTTATGATGTCCCAATGCCCCCTTAGGCAGATAACAGAAGAGGGCATGTCCCCTGTGTAACCAGTGCAGGGTTATGATTTCACAATGCCCCCTTAGGCAGATCACAGACAAGGTTCTGTCACCTGGGTGACCAGTGCATACTTACGATGTCACAATGACCCCATAGGCAGATCAAAGACAAGGGTCTTTCAACTGGGTGACCAGTGCAGGGTTATGATGTCACAGTACCCCCTTACACAGATCACAGACAATGGTCTGTCACCTGGCTGCCCAGTGCAGAGTTATCATGTCAAAATGCCCCCTTAGGCAGATCACAGACAAGGGACTCGCACCTGGGTGACCAGTGCAGTGTTATGATGTCAGGATGCCCCATTAGGCCGATCACAGACAAGGGACTCTCACCTGGGTGGCCAGTGCAGACTTATGATGTCACAATGGCCCCTTAGTAGATCACAGAAAAGGCCCTGTCACCTGGGTGACCATTGCAGAGTTATGATGTCACAGTTCCCCCTTAGGCAGATCACAGACAAGGGTCTGACACCTGGATGTCCAGTGCAGAGTTATGATGTCACAATGGCCCCTAAGGCAGATCAAAGACAAGGGTCTTTCTCCTGGGTGACCAGTGCAGGTTTATGATGTCCCAATGCCCCCTTACGCAGATCACAGACAAGGGTATGTCACCTTGGTGACCAGTGCAGTGTTATGATGTCACAGAGCCCCCTTAGGCAAATCACAGACAAGGGTCTGTGACCTGGGTGACCAGTGCATTGTTATGATGTCAGAATGCATCCTCTGGCAGATCACAGACAAGGGCCTGTCACCTAGGCGACCAGTGAAGAGCTATGATGTCACAATGCCCCCTCAGGCTCATCACACACAAGGGCCTGTCACCTGTGTGACCAGTGCATGGTTATGAAGTCACAATGACCCCTTAGGCAGATCACAGGCAAGGGTCTGTCGCCAGGGTGACCAGTGCAGAGTTATGATGTCACAATGGACCCTTAGGCAGATCAAAGACAATGGTCTTTCACCTGGGTGACCAGTGCAGGGTTATGATGTCACAATGCCCCTTTATGCAGATCACAGTCAGCGGCCTATCACCTGGGTGACCAGTGCAGACTTATCACGTCACAATGACGCCTTAGGCAGATCACAGACAATGATCTGTCACCTAGGTGACCAGTGCAGAGTTATGATGTCACAATGCCCCCTTAGGCAGATCACAGACAAGGGACTGTCACCTGGGTGACCAGTGCAGACTTATGATGTCACAATGCTCCCTTAGCAGATCACAGACAAGGCCCTGTCACCTGGGTCACCAGTGCAGGGTTATGATGTCCCAATGACCCCATAGGCAGATCACAAAAAAGGGCATGTCACCTGGGGGACCATTGCAGAATAATGATGTCACAATTCCCCCTTAGGTAGATCACAGACAAGGGTCTGACACCTGGGTGTCCAGTGTAGAGTTATGATGTCACAATGGACCCTTAGGCAGATCAAAGACAAGGGTCTTTCACCTGGGTGACCAGTGTAGGTTTATGATGTCAAAATGCCCCCTTATGCGGATCACAGACAAGGGTCTGTCACCTGGGTGACCAGTGCAGAGTTATCATGTCACAATGCCCCCTTAGGCAAATCACAGACATGGGTCTGTGACCTGGGTGACCAGTGCAGTGTTATGATGTCACAATGCATCCTCAGGCAGATCACAGAAAAGGGCCTGTCACCTGGGTGACCAGTGCAGACTTATATTTTAACAATGCCCCCTCAGGCAGATCACACACAAGGGCCTGTCAACTGTGTGACCAGTGCAGTGTTATGATGTCACAATGCCCCCTTAGGCAGATCACAGACAAGGGTCTGTCACCTGGCTGACCAGTGCAGAGTTATGATGTCAAAATGGCCCCTAAGGCAGATGAAAGACAAGGGTCTTTCACCTGGGTGACCAGTGCAGGGTTATCATGTCACAATGCCCCCTTAGGCAGATCACAGACAATGGTCTGTCACCTGGGTGACCTGTAGAGGGTTATGATGTCAGAATGCCCCCTTATGCAGATCACGGACAAGGGCCTGTCACCTGGGTGACCAGTGCAGAGTTATAACGTCACAATGCACCCTCAGGCAGATCACAGACAGGGGCCTGTAACCTGGGTGACCAGGGCAGACTTATGATGTAACAACGCCCCCTCAGGCATATCACACACAAGGGCCTGTCACCTGTGTGACCAGTGCAGGGTTATGATCTCACAATGCCCCCTTACGCAGATCACAGACAACGGTCTGTCAGCTGGGTGACAAGTGCAGAGTTATCATGTCACAATGCCCCCTTAGGCAAATCACAGACATGGGTCTGTGACCTGGGTGACCAGTGCAGTGTTATGATGTCACAATGCATCCTCAGGCAGATCACAGACAGTGGCCTGTCACCAGGGTGACCAGTGCAGATTTATGATGTCAAAATGCTCCTTACGCAGATCACTTACAAGGGCTTGTCACCTGGGTGACTAGTGCAGACTTATGATGTCACAAAGCCCCCTTAGGCAGATCACACACAAGGGCCTGTCACCTGGTCACCAATACAGAGTTATGATGTCACAATCCCCCTTAGGCAGATCACAAACAAAGCCCTGTCACCAGGGGGACCAGTGCAGATTTATGATGTCACAATGCCCCCTTACGCAGATGACTGACAGTGGCCTGTCACCTGGGTGACCAGTGCAGAATTATGATGTCACACTACCCGCTTAGGCAGATCACAGACAAGGGCCTTACTCCTGGGTGTCCAGTGCAGAGTTATTATATCACAATGCCCCTTTAGGCAGATAACAGACAAAGGCCTGCCACCTGGGTGACCACTACAGAATTATGATGTCACAATGCACCCTTAGGCAGATAACAGAAAATGGCCTGTCACCTGTGTGACCAGTGCAGGGTTATGATGTCACAATGCCCCCATAGGAAGATCACACAGAAGGGCCTGTCACCTGGTGAACTAGTGCAGGTTTATGATGTCACAATGCCCCCTTAGGCCGATCACAGACAAAGGCCTCCCACCTGGGTGCCCAGTGCAGAGTTATAATGTCACAATGCCCTTTAGGCAGATAACAGAAAAGGGCCTGTAAGCTGGGTGACCAGTCCTGGGTTATGATGTCACAATGCCCCTTTTGGCAGATCACAGACAAGGGCCTGTCACCTGGGTGGCCAGTGCAGAGTTATGACGACACAATGCCCACCTAGGAAAATCACAGACAATGGCCTGTCACCAGGGTGACCAGTGCAGAGTTATGATGTCACAATGCCCCCTTAGGTAGATCACAGACAAGGGTCTGTCACCTGGGTGACCCGTGCAGAGTTATGATGTCACAATTACATGTTAGGCAGATTACAGACAAGGGTCTGTCACCTGGGTGGCCAGTGCAGAGTTGTGATGTCACAATGCCTCCTCCTGCAGTTCACACACAAGAGACTGTCACCTGTGTGACCAGTGCATATTTATGAAGTCACAATACCCCCTTAGGCACATCACAGACAAAGGCCTGTCACCAGGGTGACCAGTGCAGAGATATGATGTCACAATGCCCCCTTAGGCAGATCACTGTCAGTGGCCTGTCACCTGGGTGACCAGTGCAGAATCATGATGTGACAATACCCCTTTAGGCAGATCACAGACAAGGGCCTCTGACCTGAGTACCCAGTGCAGAGTTTGATGTCACAGTGCCCCCTTACGCAGATCACAGAGAAGGGCCTGTCACCTGGTTGCTCAATGCAGAGTTATGAAGTCACAATTCCCCTTAGGCAGATCACAGACAAGGGCCTGTCACCTTGTTGACTAGTGCAGATTTATGATGTCACAATGCCCCCTTAGGCATATCACAGACAGAGGCCTGTCACCTGGGTGCCCAGTGCAGATTTATGATGTCACAATGCCTCTTAGGCAGATCACAGATAAGGGCCTGTCACCTCGGAGACCAGTACAGAGTTATGATGTCACAATGCCCCCTTAGGCAGATAACAGACCAGGGCCTGTCACCTGGGTGACCACTGCCGTATTATGATGTCACAATGCCTCCTCAGGCAGATCACACACGAGGGCCTGTCACCTGTGTGACCAGTGCATGGTCATGATGTCACAAAACCCCCTTAGGCAGATCACAGACAAAGGCCAGTCACCAGGGTGACCAGTGCAGAGTTATGATGTCACAATGCCACTTACGCAGATCACAGACAAGGGCCTGTCACCTGGGTGACCAGTGAATAGTTATGATGTGACAATCCCCCTTAGGCAGATAACAGACAAGGGCATGTCACCTGGGGGACTACTGCAGAATTATGATGTCACAATGGCCCCTTAGGCAGATCACAGTCAGTGGCCTGTCACCTGGGTGACCAGTGCAAAATTGTGATGTCAGAATATCCCCTTAGGCAGATCACAGACAAGGGCCTGTCTCCTGGGTGCCCAGTGCAGAGTTATGATATCACAATGCGCCTTAGGCAGATCACACACGAGGGCCTGTCACCTGGGTGCCCAATGCAGAGTTATGACATCACAATGCCCCCTTAGGCAGATCACAGACAATGGCCTGTCACCTGGGTAACCAGTGCAGTGTTGTGATGTCAAAATGCACCATAGGTAGATCATTGACAAGTGCCTTTCACCAGGTTGACAAGTGCAGATTTATGATGTTACAATGCCCCCTTAGGATGATCACAGACAAAGGCCTCTCACCTAGCTGCCCAGTGCAGAGTTTTGACGTCAAAATGCCCCTTAGTCATATCACTCACAAGGGCCTGCCTCCTGGTTGATTAGTGAAGACTTATGATGTCACAATGCCCCCTTAGGCAGATCACACACAAGAGCCTGTCACCTGGGTGAGCACTGCAGAGTTATTATATCACAATGCCCCCTCAGGCAGATAACAGAAAAGGGCCTGTCACATGGGTGACCAGTGCAGAGTTATGATGTCACAATGCCCTCTTAGGCAGATCAGAGACATGGGCCTGTCACCTGGGTGTCCAGTGCAGAGTTATGATGAAAAAGTGCCGAATTAGGCAGATCACAGAGAAGGGTCTGTCACCTAGGTGACCATTGCAGAGTTGTGATGTCACAATGCCCCCTTAGGCAGATCACAGACAAAGGCCTGTCACCTGGGTAACCAAGGTAGAGATATGATGTCACAATGCCTCCTTAGGTAGATCACAGACAGGTCCTGTCACGTGGGTGACCAGTGCAGAGTTATGATGTCACAATGAGTCTTAGGTAGATGACACACAACGGCCTGTCACCTGGGTGACTAGTGTAGACTTAAGATGTCACAAAGCCTCCTTAGGCAGATCACAGACGAGGGTCTGTCACCTGAGTGGCCCGTGCAGAGTTATGATGTCACAACGCCTCCTCAGTCAGATCACACACTAGGGCCTGTCACCTGGGTGACCAGTGCAGAGTTATGATGTCACCATACGGCCTTAGGCAGAACACAGAAAAAGGCCTCTCACCTGGGTACCCAGTGCACAGATATGATGTCACAATGCCCCTTAGGCAGATCACAGACAAGGGCCTGTCTCCTAGGTGACTAGTGCAGACTTATGATGTCACAGTGAGCTCTTAGGCAGATCACAGACAAGGGCATGTCACCTGGGTGACCAGTGCAGATTTATGATGACAAAATGCCCACTTAGGAAGATCACAGAAAAGAGCCGGTTACCTGGGTGACCAGTGAAGAGTTATGATGTCACAATGACACTTACGCAGATCACAGAAAATGGTCTGTCACCTGGGTGACTAGTGCAGACTTATGATGGCACAATGCCATCTTAGGCAGATCACAGAAAAGGGCCTGTCACCTGGGTGACCAGTGCAGATTTATGATGTCACAATGCACACTCAGGCAGATCACGGACAAGAGCCTGTCACCTGGGTGACCAGTGCAGACTTATGATGTAACAATGCACCCTCAGGCAGACCACACAAAAGGGCCTGTCACCTGTGTGACCAGTGCAGGGTTAAGATGTCACAATTCCCCCTTAGGCCGATTACAGACAAGGGCCTGTCACCTGGGTGACCAGTGCAGTATTACGATGTCACAATGGCCCCTAAGGCAAATCAAAGACAAGGGTCTTTCTCCTGGGTGACGAGTGCAGGGTTATGATGTCACAACGTCCCCTTGGGCAGATCACAGACAAGGAACTGACACCTGGGTGACCAGTTCAGAGTTAAGATGTCACAATGCCCCCTTAGCACATCAAAGAGAAGGCCCTGTCTCCTGGGTGAACAGTGCAGGAGTATGATGTCCCAATGTCCCCTTAGGCAGATCACAAAAAAGGGCATGTCATGTGCGTGACCAGTGCAGTGTTATGACGTCACAATGTCCCCTTAGGCAGATCATAGACAAGGGCCTGTCACCTGGGTGCCCAGTGCAGAGTTATGATGTCACAGTGCCCCCTTAGGCAGATCACAGACAAGGGCCTGTCACCTGGGTTCCCAGTGCAGTGTTATGATGTCACAATGCCGCCTTAGGCAGATCACAGGCCAGGGACTGTCACCTGGGTGACCCGTGCAGAGTTATTATGTCACAATGCCCCCTTAGGCAGATCACAGACTAGGCCTTGTATCATGGCTGACCAGTGCAGAGTTATGTTGCCACAATACGCCCTTAGGCAGATCACAGACAAGGGACTGTCACCTGGGTATCCAATGCAGATTTATGATGTCACAATGGTCCCTTAGGCAAATCACACACAAGGTCCTGTCACCTGTGTGACCAGTACAGGGTTATGATGTCACATTGCCCCCTTAGGCAGATCACAGACAAAGGCCTGGCACCTGGGTGAGCAGTGACGAGTTATGATGTGACAATACTCCCTAAGGCAGATCACAGACAAGGGACTGTCACTTGGGTGACCAGTGCAGAGTTATGATGGCACAATACTCCCTTAGGCAGATCACAGACAAGGGACTGTCACCTGGGTTCCCAGTGCAGAGTTATGATGTCACAATTACCCCTTAGGCAGATCACAGACAAGGGCCTGTCACCTGGGTGACCACTGCAGAGCTATGATGTCACAATGCCCCCTTAGGGAGACCACAGACAAGGGCCTGTCACCTGGTTGCCCAGTGCAGAGTTATGATGTCACAATGCCCCCTTAGGCAGATTACTGACCAAGACCTGTAACATGGGTGACCATTGCAGAGTTACGTTGTCACAATACGCCCTTAGGCAGATCACAGTCAAGGGACAGTCACCTGGGTGCCCAATGCAGATTTATTATGTCACAATGCTCCCTTAGGCAGATCACAGACAAGGTCCTGTCACCTGGGTGCGCAGTGAAGAGTTATTATGTCACAATAATCCTTTAGGCAGTTCATAGACTTTGGATAGTCACCTGGGTGCCCAGTGCAGATTAATGAGGCAAAAATGTCCCCTTAGGCAGATAACAGATAAGGGCCTGTCACCTGGTTGACCAGTACAGAATTATGATGTCACAATGCCCCTGAGGCAGATCACAGACAAGGGCCTGTCACCTTGGTGACCAGTACAGAATTATGATGAAACAATGCCCCCTTAGGCAGATCACAGACAAGGGCCTGTCACCTGGGTGACAAGTCCAGAGTTATGATGTCAAAATGCCCCCTGAGGCAGACCATATACAAGGTCCTGTCACCTGTGTGACCAGTGCAGTGTTGTGAAGTCACATTGCCCCCTTAGGCAGATCACAGACAAAGCCTGGCACCAGGGTGAACAGTGCAGGCTTATGATGTCACAATACTCCCTTAGGCAGATCACAGACAAGGGTCTGTCACCTGGGTGACCAGTGCAGAGTTATGATGTCACAATACTCCCTTAAGCAGATCACAGTCAAGGGACTGTCACCTGGGTGCCCAGTGCAGAGTTATGATCTCACAATGACCCCATAGGCAGATCATAGATAAGGGCCTGTCACCTGGGTGCCCAGTACAGAGTTATGGTGTCAGAATGGACACTCAGGCACATCACAGAAAAGGGCCTGTCACCTGGGTGACCAGTGCAGAGTTATGATGTCACAATTCCTCCTCAGGCAGATCCCATACAAGGGCCTGTCACCTGTGTGACCAGTGCTGGGTTATGATGTCACAATGCCCCCTTAGGCAGATCACAGACAGTGTCCTGTCACCTGGGTGACCAGGGCAGAATTATGATGTCACAATACCCACTTAGGCAGATCACAGAAAAGGGCCTCACAACTGGGTGCCCAGTAAAGAGCTATGATATCACAATGACCCCTTAGGCAAATAACAGACAAGGGCTTTTCACTTGGGTGCCCAATGCAGAGTTATGATGTCACAATGCCCCCTTAGGCAGGTCACAGACAAGGTCCTGTCACCTGGGTAACCAGTGCAGAGTTATGAATTCACAATGCCCCTTAGGCAGATCAAAGACAAGGGCCTGTCACCTGGGTGACTAGTGCAGACTTATGATGTCACAATGCCTCTTAGGCAGATCACAGACAAGGCTTCTCATCTGGATGATTAGTGCAGATTTATGATGTCACAATACCGCATTAGGCAGATCACACACAAGGGCCTGTCACCTGGGTGACCAGTGGAGAGTTATTATGTCACAATACGCCCTTAGGCAGAACACAGACTAAGGCCTGTCACCTGGCTTACCACTGAAGAATTCTGATGTCACAATGCACCCTTAGGCAGATCTCAGACAAGGGCCTGTCTCCTGGGTGACCAGTGGAGAGTTATGATGTCACAATATTCCCTTAGGCAGATCACAGACAAGGCACTGTCACCTGGGTGCCCAGTGCAGAGTTACGATGTCACAATGTCCCCTTAGGCAGATCACAGATAAGGGCCTGTTACCTGGGTGACCAGTACAGAGTTATGATGTCACAAGGCCCCCTTTTGCAGATCACAGACAAGGGCCTGTCACCTGGGTGCCCAGTGCAGAGTTATTACGTCACAATGCCCCCTTAGGCAGATCACAGACAAAGACCTGTAACATGGGTGACCAGTGCAGAGTTATGTTGTCACAATACGCCCTTAGGCAGATCACAGACATGGGACTGTCACCTGGGTGCCCAATGGAGACTTATGATGTCACAATGCCCCCTTAGGCATATCACAGACAAGGTCCTGTCACCTGGGTGCCCAGTGCACAGTTATGATGTCACAATACTCCTCCACGCAGTTCATAGACATGGGATTGTCACCTGGGTGCTCAGTGCAGATTAATGATGTAAAAATGCCACCTTAGGCAGAAAGCAGATAAGGGCCTGTCACCTGGGTGACCAGTACAGAGTTACGATGTCACAATGCCCCCTGAGGCAGATCACAGGTAAGGGCCAGTCTCTTGGGTGACCAGTACATAGTTATGATGTCACAATGCCCCCTTAGGCTGATCACTGTCAAGGGCCTGTCACCTGGGTGACCAATCCACAGTTATGATGTCAAAATGCCCCCTGAGGCAGATCACAAACAAGGTCCTGTCACCTGTGAGTCCAGTGCAGGGTTATGATGTCACATTGCCCCCTTAGGCAGATCACAGACAAAGGCCTGGCACCAGGGTGACCAGTACAGAGTTATGATGTCACATTACTCCCTTAGGCAGATCACAGACAAGGGTCTGTCACCTGGGTGACCAGTGCAGAGTTATGATGTCACAATGCACACTCAGGCACATCACAGAAAAGGGCCTGTCACCTGTGTGAGCAGTGCAGAGTTATGATGTCACAAAGACCCCTTCGGCAGGTCACAGACAAGGTCCTGTCACCTGGGTAACCAGTGCAGAGTTATGAAGTCACAATGCCCCTTAGGCAGATTACAGACAAGGGCCTGTCACCTGGATGACTATTGCAGACTTATGATATCACAATGCCTCTTAGGCAGATCACAGACAAAGGCCTGTCATCTGGATGACTAGTGCAGATTTATGATGTCACAATACCCCATTAGGCAGATCACACACAAGGGCCTGCCACCTGGGTGACCAGTGGAGAGTTATGATGTCACAATACGCCCTTAGGCAGAACACAGACAAAGGCCTGTCACCTGGCTGACCACTGCAGAATTCTGATGTCACAATGCCCCCTTAGGCAGATCACAGACAAGGGCCTGTCACCTGGGTGACCAGTGCAGAGTTATTATGTCACAATATTCCCTAATAAGATCACAGACAAGGGACTGTCACCTGGCTGCCCTGTGCAGAGTTATGATGTCACAATGACCCCTTAGGCAGATCACAGATAAGGGCCTGTCACCTCGGTGACCAGTACAGAGTTATGATGTCACAATGCCCCCTTTTGCAGATCACAGAAAAGGGCCTGTCATCTGGGTGAGCAGTGCAGAGTTATGATGTCACAATTTCTCCTCAGATACATCCCATACAAGGGCTTGTCACCTGTGTGAACAGTGCTGGGTTATGTTGTCACAATGCCCCCTTACGCAGATCACAGACAGTGTCCTGTCACCTGGGTGACCAGGGCAGAATTCTGATGTCACAATACCCAATTTTGCAGATCGCAGAAAAGGGCCTCACAACTGGTTGCCCTGTACATAGCTATGATATCACAATGCTCCCTGAGTCAGATAAGAGACAAGGGCTTGTCACCTGGGTGACCAGTGCAGACTCATGATGTCACATGGCCCCCTCAGGCAGAACACACACAAGGGCCTGTCACCTGTGATACCAGTGCAGGTTTATGATGTCACAATGCCCCCTTAGGCAGATCACAGGCAAGGTTCGGTCACCTGGGTGACAAGTGCAGGTTTATGATGTCACAATGCCCCCTTTGGCAGATGACAGACAAGGGACTCTCACCTGGATGACCAGTGCAGAGTTATGATGTCACACTGCCCCCTTAGCACATCACAGAGAAGGCCCTGTCACCACGGTAACCAGTGCAGGATTATGATATCCCAATGCCCCCTTAGGCAGAACACAAAAAAGGGCATGTCACCTGGGTGACCAGTGCAGTGTTATGATGTCACAATGCCCCCTTAGGCAGATCACAGACAAGGGCCTGTCACCTGGTTGCCCAGTGCAGAGTTATGATGTCACAATGCTCCCTTAGGCAGATCACAGAGAAGGGCCTGTCACCTGGGTGAACCCAGCAGAGTTATGATGTCACAATGCACACTCAGGCACATCACAGAAAACGGCCTGTCACCTGGGTGACCAGTACAGAGTTATGATGTCACAATTCCTCCTCACGCAGATCCCATACAAGGGCCTGTCACCTGTGTGACCAGTGCTGGGTTATGATATCACAATGCCCCCTTAGGCAGATCACAGACTGTGTCCTGTCACCTGGGTGACCAGGGCAGAATTATGATGTCACAATACCCACTTAGGCAGATCACAGAAAAGGGCCTCTCAACTGGGTGCCCAGTACAGAGCTATGATACCACAATGCCCCCTTAGGCAGATAACAGACAAGGGCTTATCACCTGGGTGCCCAATGCAGAGTTATGATGTCACAATGCCCTCTTAGGCAGGTCACCGAGAAGGGCCTGTCACCTGGGTAACCAGTGCAGAGTTAGGATGTCACAATGCCCCTTAGGCAGATCACAGAGAAGGGCCTGTCACCTGGGAGCCCAATGCAGAGTTATTACGTCACAGTGCCCCCTTAGGTAGATCACAGACAAAGACATGGGAGACCAGTGCAGAGTTATATTGTCACAACACGCCCTTAGGCAGATGACAGACAAGGGACTCTCACCTGGTTGCCCAATGTAGATTTATGATGTCACAATGCCCCCTTAGGCAGATCACAGACAAGGTGCTGTCACCTGTGTGCCCACTGCAGAGTTATGATGTCCCAATACTCCTTTAGGCAGTTCATAGACATGGGATTGTCACCTGGGTGCCCAGTGCAGATTAATGATGCAAAAATGCCCCCTTAGGCAGATAACAGATAAGGGCCTGTAACCTGGGTGACCAGTACAGAGTTAGAATGTCACAATTCCGTATGAGGCAGATCACAGAAAAGGGCCAGTCACCTGGGTGACCAGTGAAGAGCTATGATGTCACAGTGCCCCCTCAGGCAGATCACACTCAAGGTCCTGTCACCTGTGTGACCAGTACAGGGTTATGATGTCACATTGCCCCCTTAGGCAGATCACAGACAAAGGCCTGGCCCCTGGGTGAGCAGTGACGAGTTATGATGTCACAATACTCCCTTAGGCAGATCACAGACAAGGGTCTGTCACCTGGGTGACCAGTGCAGAGTTGTGATGTCACAATACTCCCTTAGGCAGATCACAGACAAGGGACTGTCACCTGGGTGCCCAGGGCAGTGTTAAGATGTCACAATTACCCCTTAGTCAGATCACAGATAAGGGCCTGTCACCTGGGTGACCAGTACAGAGTTATGATGTAACAATGCCCACTTAGGCAGATCACAGACAAGGGCTTGTCACCTGGGTGACCAGAGCAGAGTTATGATGTCACAATGGACATTAAGGCACATCACAGAAAAGGGCCTGTCACCTGGGTGACCAGTGCAGAGTTATGATGTCACAATTCCTCCTCAGGCAGATCCCATACAAGGGCCTGTCACCTGTGTGACCAGTGCTGGGTTATGATGTCACAATGCCCCCTTAGACAGATCACAGACACTGTCCTGTCACCTGGGTGACCAGGGCAGAATTATGATGTCACAATACCCACTTAGGCAGATCACAGAAAAGGGCCTCACAACTGGGTGACCAGTACAGAGCTAAGATCTCACAATGCCCCCATACGCAGATCACAGACAAGGGCTTGTCACCTGGGTGACCAGTGCAGGTTAAGATGTCACAATGCCACTTACGCAGATCACAGACAAGGGCCTGTCACCTGTGTGACTAGTGCAGACTTATGATGTCACAATGCCCCCTTAGGCAGATCACAGACAAGGGCTTGTCACCTGGGTTACCAGTGGGGAGGTATGATATGACAATGCCCCCTTAGGCAGATAACAGACAAGGGCCTGTCACCTGGGTGACCACGGCAGATTTATGTTGTCGCAATGCCCCCTTAGGCAGATGACAGACAGGGGTCTGTCACCGGGGTGACAATTGAAGAGTTATGGTGTCAGAATACACCCTTAGGCAGATCACAGACATGGGACTGTCAACTGGGTGCCCAGTGCAAGTTAAGATGTCACAATGACCCTTTAGGCAGATCACAGATAAGGGCCTGTCACCTAGGTGACCAGTACAGAGTTGTGATGTCACAATGCCCCCTTATGCAGATCACAGACAAGGGCCAGTCAGCTGGGTGACCAGTAGAGAGTTATGATGTCACAATGCCCCTTTATGCAGATCACAGACAAAGGCTTGTCACCTCGGTGACCAGAGCAGAGTTATGATGTCACAATGGACATTAACGCACATCACAGAAAAGGGCCTGTCACCTGGGTGACCAGTGCAGAGTTATGATGTCACAATTACTCCTCAGGCAGATCCCAAACAACGGCCTGTCACCTCTGTGACCAGTGCTGTGTTATGATGTCACAATGCCCCCTTAGGCAGATCACAGACACTGTCCTGTCACCTGGGTGAGCAGTGCAGACTTATGATGTCACAATGCCCCCATAGCAGATCACAGACAAGGCCCTGTCACCTGGGTGACCGGTGCAGGGTTATGATGTCCCAATGCCCCTTAGGCAGATCACAAAAATGGCATGTCACCTGGGTGACCAGTGCAGTGTTATGAAGTCACAATGTCCCCTTAGGCAGATCACAGACAAGGGCCTGTCACCTGGGAGCCCGGTACAGACTTATGATGTCACAATGCCCCCTTAGGAAGATCTCAGACAAGGTCCTGTCACCTGGGTGACCAGTGCAGAGTTATGATGTCACAATGCCCCCTCAGGCAGATCACACACAAGCTGCTGTCACCTGTGTGACCAGTGCATGGTTATGATGTCACAATGCCCCTAAGGCATATTACACACAAGGGTCTGCCACCTGTGTGGCCAGTGCAGAGTTACGGTGTCACAATGGCACCTTAGGCAGATCAAAGACAAGGGTCTTTCTCCCTGGTGACCAGTGCAGGTTTATGATGTCACAAAGCCCCCTTAGGTAGAACTCAGACAAGGTTCTGTCAACTGGGTGCAAAGTGCGGAGTTATGATGTCACAATGCCCCCTTAGGCAGAACACAGACAAGGGACTCTCTCCTGGGTGACCAGTGCAGATTTATGATGTCACAATGCCCCCCTAGCACATCACAGAGAAGGCACTGTCACCTGGGTGACCATTGCAGGATTATGATGTCCCAGTGATCGCTTAGGCAGATCACAAAAAAGGGCATGTCACCTGGGTGACCAGTGCAGTGATATGATGTCACAATGTCCCTTTAGGCAGATCACAGACAAGGGCCTGTCACCTGGGTGACCAGTGCAGAGTTATGATGTGACAATGCCCCCTTAGGCAGATCACAGACAAGGATCTGTCACCTGGGTGCACAGTGCCGAGTTATGATGTCACAATGCCCACTTAGGCAGATCACAGGCAAGGGCCGGTCACCTGGGTGACCAGTGCAGAGTTACGATGTCACAATGCCCCTTAGGCAGATCACAGACATGGGCCTGTCACCTGGGTGACTAGTGCAGACTTATGATGTCACAATGGCCCCTTAAGCAGATCACAGACTAGGGCCTGTCACTTGGGAGACAAGTAAAGAGTTATAATATCACAATGCCCCCTTAGGCAGGTCACAGACAAGGTCCTGTCAACTGGGTGACGAGTGCAGAGTTATAATGTCACAATACGCCCTTAGGCACAACAAAGACAGAGGCCTCTCACCTGGTTGCCCAGTGTAGAGACATGATGTCACAATGCCCCTTAGGCAGATCACAGACAGGGGCCTGTCTCCTAGGTGACTAGTGCACACTTATGATGTCACCATGACCCTTAGGCAGATCACAGACAAGGGCCTGTCACCTGGGTGACCAGAGCAGAGTTATGATGACAAAATGCCCACTTAGGAAGATTACTGACAAGGGCCTGTCACCTGGGTGACCAGTGCAGAGTTATGATGTCACAATACTCCCTTAGGCACACCACAGACAAGGGACTGTCACCAGGGTGACCAGTGCAGAGTTATGATGTCACTATGTCCCCTTAGGCAGATCACAGACAGTGGCCTGTCACCTGGGTGACCAGTGCAGAATTATGACGTCACAATACCCCCTTAGGCAAATAACAGAGGAGGGCCTCTCACCTGGGTGCCCAGTGCAGATTTATGATATCACAACGCCCTCTTAGGGAGATAACAGACAAGGGCCTGTCACCTGGGTCCCCAAAGCACCGTTATGATGTCACAATGCCCCCTTAGGCAGATCACAGACAAGGGCCGGTCTCCTGGGTGACCAGTGCAGAGTTACGATGTCACAATGCCCACTTAGGAAGATTACTGACAAGGGCCTGTCACCTGGGTGACCAGCGCAGAGTTATGATGTCACAATGCCCACTTAGGCAGATCACAGAAAAGGGCCGGTCACCTGGGTGACCAGTGCAGAGTTACGATGTCACAATGCCCCTTAGGCAGATCACAGACATGGGCCTGTCACCTGGGTGACTAGTGCAGACTTATGATGTCACAATGGCCCCTTAAGCAGATCAGAGACTAGGGCCTGTCACTTGGGAGACAAGTACAGAGTTATAATATCACAATGCCCCCTTAGGCAGATCACAGACAAGGGTTTCTCACCTGGGTGACCAGTGCAGAGTTATGATGTCACAATGCCCCCTCAGGCAGATTACACACAAGGGCCTGTCACCTGTGTGACCAGTGTAAGGTTATGATGTCACAATGCTCCCTTAGGCAGATCACAGGCAAAGGCCTGTCACCAGTGGGACCAGTGCAGATTTGTGATTTTACAATGCCCCCTTACGCAGATCACAGACAGCGGCCTGTCACCTGGGTGACTAGTGCAGACTTATGATGTCCCAAATGCCCCCTTAGGCCGTTCACAGTCAAGGGCCTGTCACCTGGGTGACCACTGCAGAGTTATGATGTAACAATAGCCCCTTAGGCAGATCACAGGGAAATGCCTCTCACCTGGGTGCCCAGTGCAGCCTTATGATATCACAATGCCCCTTAGGCAGATCACAGACAAGGGCCTGTCACCTGGGTGCCCAGTGCAGAGTAATGATGTCACAATTCCCCCTTAGGCAGATAACAGACAAAGGCCTGTCACCTGGGTGACCACTGCAGAATTATGATGTCACAATGCCCCCTTAGGCAGATTACAGACAAGGGTCTCTCACCAGGGTGACCAGTGCAGGGTTACGATGTCACAATGGCCCCTTAGGCAGATCACAGACGAGGGTCTGTCACCTGGGTGACTAGTGCAGACTTATGATGTCACAATGGCCCCTTAAGCAGATCACAGACAAGGGCCTGTCACCTGGGAGACCAGTACAGAGTTATGATGTCACAATGCCCCCTTAGGCAGACCACAGACAAGGGTCTCTCACATGGGTGACCAGTGCAGAGTTATGAGGTCACAATGCCCCCTCAGGCAGATTACACACAAGGGCCTGTCACCTGTGTGACCAGTGCAGGGTTATGATGCCACAATGCCCCCTTAGGCAGATTACAGACAAAGGCCTGTCACCAATGGGACCAGTGCAGATTTATGATTTTACAATGCCCCTTACACAGATCACAGACAGTGGCCTGTCACCTGGGTGACTAGTGCAGACTTATGATGTCACAATGCCCCCTTAGGCAGATCACAGGCAAAAGCCTCTCACTTGGGTGCCCAGTGTAGCGTTATGATACCACAATGCCCCTTTGGCAGATCACAGACCAGGGCCTGTCACCTGCCTGCCCAGTGCAGAGTTATGATGTCACAGTGCCCACTTAGGGAGAAAACAGACAAAGGCTTGTCACTTGGGTGACCACTGCAGAATTATGATGTCACAATGCCCCCTTAGGCAGATAACCGAAAATGGCCTGTAACCTGGTTGCCCAGTGCGGAGTTATGATGTCACAATGACCCCTTAGGCAGATCACAGTCAAGGGCATGTCACCTGGGTGCCCAATTCAGAGTTATGATGTCACAATGCCTCCTTAAGCATATCACAGACAAGGTCATATCACCTGGGTAACCAGTGCAGATTTATGATGTCACAATGCCCCCTTAGGCAGATCACAGACAAGGCCCTGTCACCTGGGTGACAAGTGCAGAGTTATGATGTCACAATACGTCCTTAGGCAGAACATGGACAAAGGCGTCTCACCTGGGTCCACAGTGCAGTGATATGATGTCACAATGCCCCTTAGGCAGATCACAGACAAGGGCCTGTCCCCTAGGTGACTAGTGCAGACTTATGATGTCACAATGCCCCCTTAGGCAGATGACAGACAAGGGCCTGTCAGCTGGGTGACCAGTATAAATTTATGATGACAAAATGCCCACTTAGGATGATCACAGACAAGAGTCTGTCACCTGGGTGACCAGTATAGAGTTGTGATATCACAATGCCCCTTTTGCAAATCACAGACAAGGGCCTGTCACGGGGGTGACCAGTGCAGAGTTATGATGTCACAATGCACACTCAGGGAGATCACACACAAGGGCCTGTCACCTGGGTGACCAGTGCCGACTTATGATGTCACAATGCCCCCTTAGGCAGATCACAGACAAGAGACTGTCACTTGGGTGACCAGTGCAGAGTTATGATGTCACAGTGTCCCTTTAGCACATCGCAGACAAGGCCCTGTCACCTGGGTGACCAGTGTAGGTCTATGATGTCCTAAGGCCCCCTTAGGCAGATCACAAAAAAGGGCATGCCACCTGGGTGACCAGTGCAGTGTTATGATGTCACAATGCCCCCTTAGGCAGATCACAGACAAAGACTTGTAAAATGGGTGACCAGTGCAGAGTAATGTTATAACAATACCCCCCTTAGGCAGATCAAAGACAAGGGACTGTCACCTGGGCGCCCAATGCAGATTTATATTGTCACAATGCCCCCTTAGGCAGATCACTGACAAGGGCCCGTCGCCTGGGTGAGCAGTGCAGAGTTACGACGTCACAATGCCCCTTAGGCAGATCACAGACAAAGTCCTGCCACCTGGGTGACTAGTGAAGACTTATGATGTCACAATAGCCCCTTAAGCAGTCCACAGACAAGGACCTGTCACCTTGGAGACCAGTACAGAGTTATGATGTCACAATGCCCCCTTAGGCAGACCACAGACAAGGGTCTCTCACATGGGTGACCAGTGCAGAGTTATGAGGTCACAATGCCCCCTCAGGCAGATTACACACAAGGGCCTGTCACCTGTGTGACCAGTGCAGGGTTATGATGCCACAATGCCCCCTTAGGCAGATCACAGACAAAGGCCTGTCACCTGTGGGACCAGTGCAGATTTATGATTTTACAATGCCCCCTTATGCAGACCACAGACAGTGGCCTGTCACCTGGGTGACCAGTGCAGACTTATGATGTCACAATGCCCCCTTAGGCCGTTCACAGACAAGGGTCTGTCACCTGGGTGCCCAGTGCAGAGTTGTGATGTCACAATGCCCCCTTAGGCAGATCACAGTCAAGGGCATGTCACCTGGGTGCCCAATTCAGAGTTATGATGTCACAATGCCTCCTTAACCATATCACAGACAAGGGCCAGTCACCTGGGAGACCAGTGCAGAGTTGTGATGTCACAATGCCCCTTTAGCTAGATCACAGACATGGGCCAGTCACCTGGGTGTCCAGCGCAGAGTTATGATGTCGCAATTCCCCCTTAGGCAGATCGCAGACAAGGGTCTGTCAGCTGGGTGATCAGAGCAGAGTTTTGATTTCACAATGGCCCCTTAGTCAGATCAAAGACAAGGGTCTTTCAGCTGTTTGACCAGTTCAGAGTTATGTTGTCAACATGCCCCCTTATGCAGATCAAAGACAAGGGTGTGTCACCTTGGTGACCAGTGCAGAGTTATCATATCACAATGCCCCCTTAGGGCGATTACAGACAAGGGTCTGTGACCTGGCTGACCACTGCAGGATTATGATGACACAATGCCCCCTTAGGCACATCACAGACAAGGGACTGTCACTTGGGTGACCAGTGAAGAGTTATGATGTCACAATGACCCCTTAGCAGGTCACAGATAAGGCCCTGTCACCTGGGTGACCAGTGCAGGGTTATGATGTCCCAATGCCCCTTAGACAGATCACAAATAAGGCATGTCACCTGGGTGACCCATGCAGTGTTATGATGTCACAATATCCCCTTAGGCAGGTCACAGACGAGGGCCTGTCACCTGGGATCCCAGTACAGAGTTATGATGTCACAATGCCCCCTTAGGAAGATCACAGATAAGGGCCTGTCACCTGGGTGACCAGTACAGAGTTATGATGTCACAATACCCCCTTTTGCAGATCACAGACAATGGCCTGTCATCCAGATGTCTAGTGCAGATTTATGATGTCACAATGCCCCCTTAGACAGATCACACACAAGGTCCTGTCACCTTGGTGACCAGTGCAGAGTTACGATGTCACAATACGCACTTAGGCAGAACACAGACAAAGGCATCTCACCTGGGTGCCCAGTTCAGAGATACGATGTCACAATGCCCCTTAGGCAGATCACAGACAAGGGCCTGTCTCCTAGGTGACTAGTGCAGACCTATGATGTCTCAATGCCCCCTTAGGCATATCAAAGACAAGGGACTGTCACCAGTGTGCCTAATGCAGATTTATGTTGTCACAAGGCCCCCTTAGGCAGATCACAGACAAGGTCCTGTTACCTGGGTGCCCAGTGCAGAGTTATGATATCACAATACCCCTTTAGGCAGATCACAGACATGGGATAGTCTCCTGGGTGCCCAGTGCAGAGTAATGATGCAATAATGCCCCCTTAGGCAGATCACAGATAAAGGCCTGTCACCTAGGTGACCAGTACAGAGTTATGATGTCACAATGCCCCCTGAGACAGATCATAGACAAGGGCCTGTCACCTGGGTGCCCAGTACAGAGCTATGATATCACAATGCCCCCTTAGGCAGATCACAGAAAAGGGCCTGTCACCTGGTGGCCCAATGCACAGTTATGATGTCACAATGCCCCCTTAGGCAGATCACAGACAAGGGCCTGTCACCTGGGTGACTAGTGCAGTCTTCTGATGTCACAATGCCCTCTTAGGCAGATCAGACAAGGGTCTGGCACCTGGGTGACCAGTGGAGACTTATGATGTCACAATACGCCCTTAGGGAGAACACAGACAAAGGCCTCTCACCTGGGTGCCCAGTGCAGAGATATGATGTCACAATGCTCCTTAGGCAGATCACAGACTAGGGCCTGTCTCCTAGGTGACTAGTGCAGACTTATGATGTCACAATGCCCCCTTAGGCGGATCACAGACAAGGGCCTGTCAGATGGGTGACCAGTGCTGAGTTATGATGACAAAATGCCCACTTAGGAATATCACAGACAAGGGCCTCTTACCTTGGTGACCAGCGCAGAGTTATGATGTCACAATGCCCCCCTAGGCAGATCACAGTCAGTGGCCTGTCACCTGGGTGACCAGTGCAGAATTATAATGTCACTACACACTCTTAGGCATATCAAAGACGAGGGCCTCTCACCTGGGTGCCCAGTGCAGAGTTATGATGTCACAATGCCCCGTTAGGTAGATCACAGTCAAGGGCCTGTCACCTGGGTGCCCAATTCAGAGTTATGATGTCTCAATGACTCCTTAAGCATATCACAGACAAGGTCATGTCACCTGGGTAACCAGTGCAGAGATATGATGTCACAATGCCCCATAGCAGATCATAGAAAAGGGCCTGTCATCTGGTTGACTAGTGCAGATTTATGATGTCACAATGCCCCCATAGGCAGATCACAGACAAGGGCCTGTAACCAGGGTGACCAGTGCAGGGTTATGATGTCATAATACGCCCTTAGGCAGAACACAGACAAAGGCCTCTCACCAGAGTGCCCAGTGCAGTGATATGATGTCACAATGCCCCTTAGGCAGATCACAGACAGGGGCCTGTCTCCTAGGTGACTAGTGCAGACTTATGATGTCACAATGCCCTCTAAGGCAGATCACAGACAAGGGCCTGTGAGCTGGGTGAGCAGTGCAAAGTTATGATGACAAAATGCCCACATAGGTAGATCACAGACAAGGCCCGGTCACCTGGGTGACCAGTACAGAGTTATGATGTCACAATGCCTCCCTTTGCATATCACAGACAAGGGCCTGTCACCGGCATGATCAGTGCAGAGTTATGATGTCACAATTCACACTCAGGGAGATCACAGACAAGGGCCTGTCACCTGGATGCCCAGTGCAGAGTTATGATGTCACAATGCGCCCTCAGGCAGGTCACAGACAACGGCCTGTCACCTGGGTGACCAGTGCAGATTTATGATGCAACAATGACCCCTGAGGCAGATCACACACAAGTGTCTGTCACCTGTGTGACCAGTGCAGGTTTATGATGTCACAATGGACTCTTACGCAGATCAAAGACAAGGGTCTTTCACCTGGGTGACCAGTGCAGACTTATGATGTCAGAATGCCCCCATAGCAGATCACAGACAAGGCCCTGTCACCTGGGTGACCAGTGCAGGGTTATGATTTCCCAATGCCCCCTTAGGCAGATAACAGAAAAGGGCCTGTCACCTGGGTGACAAGTACAGGGTTATGATGTCACAATGCCCCATTACGCAGATCACAGACAGTGGTCTGTCACCTGGGTGACCACTGCCGACTTATCACGTCACAATGACCCCTTAGGCAGATCGCAGACAATGGTCTGTCACCTGGGTGACCAGTGCAGAATTATGATTTCACAATGCCCCCATAGGCAGATAAGAAAAAAGGGCATGACACCTGTGTGACCAGTGCAGTGTTATGATTTCACAATGCCCCATTAGGCAGATCACAGTCAAGGGACTGTCACCTGGGTGACCAGTGCAGACTTATGATGTCACAATGCCCCCTTAGCAGACCACAGACAATGCCCTGTCACCTGGGTGGCCAGTGCAGTTTTATGATGTCCCAATGCCCTCTTAGGCAGATAACAAAAAAGGGCATGTCAGCTCTGTGACCAGGGCAGGGTTATGATTTCACAATGCCCCCTTAGGCAGATCACAGACAAGGGTCTGTCACCTGGGTGACCAGTGCATAGTTACGTTGTCACAATGGCCCCTTAGGCAGATCAAAGCCAAGGGTCTTTCACCTGGGTGACCAGTGCACGGTTATGATGTCACAATGCCCCCTTATGCAGATCACAGACAATGGTCTGTCACCTGGATGACCAGTGCAGTGTTATCATGTCACAATGGCCCCTTAAGCAGATCACAGACAATGGTCCGTCACCTGGGTGACCTGTGCACAGTTATGATGTCACGATGCCCCATTCCGCAGATCACAGACAAGGGACTGTCACCTGGGTAGCCAGTGCAGACTTATCATGTCACAATGCGCCTTTAGCAGATCACAGAAAAGGCCCTGTGACCTCGGTGACCAGTGCAGGGTTATGATGTCCCAATGCCCCCTTAGGCAGATGACAAAAAGGGCATGTCACATGGGGGACCTTTGCAGAGTTATGATGTCACAATTCCCCCTTAGGCAGATAACAGACAAGGGTGTGACACCTGGGTGTCCAGTGCACAGTTATGATGTCACCATGGCCCCTTAGGCAGATCAAAGACAAGGGTCTTTCACCTGGGAGACCAGTGCAGGTTTATGATGAAACAATGCCCCCTTACGCAGATCACAGACAAGGGTCTGTCACCTGGGTGGCCAGTGCAGAGTTATCATGTCACAATGCCCCTTTAGGCAAATCACAGACAAGGGTCTGTGTCCTGGGTGACCAGTGCAGTGTTATGATGTCACAATGCATCCACAGGCAGATCACAGACAAGGGCCTGTCACCTGGGTGACCAGTGCAGACCTATGTTATAACAATGCCCCGTCAGGCAGATCAAACACAAGGGCCTGCCACCTGTGTGACAAGTGCAGGGTTATGATGTCACAGTGCCCTCTTAGGCAGATCACAGACAAGGGTCTGTCACCTGGGTGACCAGTGCAGAGTTATGATGTCAAAATGGCCCCTTAGTCAGATGAAAGACCAGGGTCTTTCACCTGGGTGTCTAGTGCAGGATTATCATCTCACAATGCCCCCTTAGGCAGATCATAGACAATGGTCTGTCACCTGGGTGACCGGTACAGAGTTATGATGCCACAATGCCCCCTCATGCAGATCACAGACAAGGGTCTGTCACCTGGGTGACCAGTGCAGAGTTATGATGTCAAAATGGCCCCTTAGTCAGATGAAAGACAAGGGTCTTTCACCTGGGTGTCTAGTGCAGGATTATCATCTCACAATGCCCCCTTAGGCAGATCATAGACAATGGTCTGTCACCTGGGTGACCGGTACAGAGTTATGATGCCACAATGCCCCCTCATGCAGATGACAGACAAGGGCCTGTCACCTGGGTGACCAGTGCAGAGTTATGATGTCACAATGCACCCTCAGGCAGATCAAAAGAAAGGGCATGTCAGCTGGGTCACCAGTGCAGTGTTATGATGTCACAAGGTCCCCTTAGGCAGATCACAGGCAAGGGACTGTCACCTGGGTGCCCAGTGCAGAGTTATGATGTCACAATGCACCCTTAGGCAGATCACAGACAAGGGCCTGTCACCTGCGTACCCAGCACAGAGTTATGATGTAAAAATGCCTCCTGAGGCAAATCACAGACAATGGCCTGTCACCTAGTTGACCAGTACAGACTTATGATGTCACAATGCCCCATTAGACAGATCACTGACAAGGAACTGTCACCTGGGTGAACAGTGCAGTCTTACGATGTCACAATGCCCCCTTAGCAGAGCACAGACAAGGACCTGTCACCTGGGTGATGAGTGCAGGTTTATGATGTCCCCATGCCCCCTTAGCAGATAGCAAAAAAGGGCAGGTCATCAGTGTGACCAGTGCAGGGTTATGATTTCACAATGCCCCCTTAGGCAGATCACAGACAAGGGTCTGTCACCTGGGTGACCTGTGCATAGTTACGATGTCACAATCCCCCCTTAGGCAGATCAAAGGCAAGGGTCTTTCACCTGGGTGACCATTGCAGAGTTATGATGTCACAATTCCCCCTCAGGCAGATCACAGACAAGGGTCTGACACCTGGGTGTCCAGTGGAGAGTTATGATGTCACAATGGCCCCTTCGGCAGATCAAAGACAAGGGTCTTTCTCCTGGGTGACCAGTGCAGGTTTATGATGTCACAATGCCCCCTTAGGCAGATCACAGACAAGGGTCTGTCACCTGGGAGACCAGTGCTGAGTTCTCATGTCACAATGCCCCCTTAGGCAAATCACAGACATTTTTCTGTGACCTGGGTGACCAGTGCAGTGTTATGATGTCACAATGCATTCTCAGTCAGATCACAGACAAGAGCCTGTCACCTGGGTGACCAGTGCTGACTTATGTGGTAACAATGTCCCCTCAGGCCCATCACACAAAAGAGCCTGTCACCTGTGTGACCAGTGCAGGGTTATGATGTCACAATGACCCCTTAGGCAGATCACAGACAAGGGTCTGTCACCTGCGTGACCAGTGCAAAGTTACGATGTCACAATGGCCCCATAGGCAGATCAAAGACAAAGGTCTTTCCACTGGGTGACCAGTGCAGGGTTATGATGTCACAATACCCCCTTAGGCAGATCAGAGACAATGGTCTGTCACCTGCGTGACCAGTGCAGAGTTATCATGTCACAATGCCCACTTAGGCAGATCACAGACAATGGTCTGTCACCTGGGAGACCAGTGCAGTGTTATGATGTCACGATGCCCCATTAGGCAGATCACAGACAAGGGACTCTCACCTGGGTGGCCAGTGCAGACTTATGATGTCACAATGCCCCCTTAGCAGATCACAGACAAGGCCCTGTCACCTGGGTGACCAGTGCAGGGTTATGATGTCCCAATGCCCCCTTAGGCAGATCACAAAAAAGGGCATGTCACCTCGGTGACGATTGCAGAGTTATGATGTCACAGTTCCCCCGTCGGCAGATCACAGACAAGGGTCTGACACCTGGGTGTCCAGTGCAGAGTTATGATGTCACAATGGACCCTTAGGCAGATCAAAGACAAGGGTCTTTCTCCTGGGTGACCAGTGCAGGTTTATGATGTCACAATGCCCCCTTACGCATAACACAGACAAGGGTATGTCACCTGGGTAACCAGGGCAGGGTTATGATGTCACAATGCCCCCTTAGGCAAATCACAGAAAAGGGTCTCTGACCTGGGTGACCAGTGCAGTGTTATGAAGTCAGAATGCATCCTCAGGCAGATCACAGACAAGGGCCTGTCACCTGGGTGACCAGTGCAGAGTTATGATGTCACAATGCCCCCTCAGGCACATCACACACAAGGGCCTGTCACCTGTGTGACCAATGCATGGTTATGATGTCACAATGACCCCTTAGGCAGATCACAGACAAGGGTCTGTCACCTGGGTGACCAGTGCAGAGTAATGATGTCACAATGGCCCCTTAGGCAGGTCAAAGACAATGGTCTTTCACGTGGGTGACCAGTGCAGGGTTATGATGTCACAATTCCCCCTTATGCAGATCACAGGCAGCGGTCTATCACCTGGGTGACCAGTGCAGACTTTTCACGTCACAATGACCCCTTAGGGAGATCACAGACAATGGTCTGTTACCTGGGTGACCAGTGCAGAGTTATGATGACACAATGCCCCCTTAGCACACCTCAGACAAGGCCCTGTCACCTGGGTGACCAATGCAGGGTTATGATGTCACAATGAATCCTCAGGCAGATCACTTGCAAGAGCCTGTCACCTGGGTGACGAGTGCATAGTTACGATGTCACAATGCCCCATAGGCAGATCAAAGACAAGGGTCTTTCCACTGGGTGACCAGTGCAGGGTTATGATGTCACAATACCCCCTTACGCAGATCACAGACAAGGGACTCTCACCTGGGTGGCCAGTGCAGACTTATGATGTCACAGTGCCCCCTTAGCAGACCACAGACAAGGCCCTGTCACCTGGGTGACCAGTGGAGGGTTATGATGTCCCAATGCCCCTTAGGCAGATCACAAAAAAAGGGAATGTCACCTGGGTGACCAGTGCAGTGTTATGATGTCACAATGTCCCGTTAGGCAGAACACATACAAGGGCGTTTCTCCTGTGGGACTAGTGCAGACCTATGATGTCACAATGCCCCCTTAGGCAGATCACAGACAAGGGCCTGTCACCTGGGTGACCAATGCAGAATTATGATGTCACAATGACCCCTGAGGCAGCTCACAGAGAAGGGCCTGTCACCTGCGTGACCAGTGCGCGGTTATGATGTCACATTTCCCCCTTAAATAGATCACACCCAAGGGACTGTCGGCAGGGAGACCAGTACAGGGTTATGATATCACATTGCCCCCTTAGGCAGATCACAGACAGTGGCCTGTCACCTGGTTGACCAGGGCAGAATTATGATGTCACAATACCCCCTTAGGCAGATCACAGACAAGGGCTTTTCACCTTGGTGCCCAGTACAGAGTTATGATGTCACAATGCCCCTTAGGGAGATCGCAGACAAGGGCCTGTCACCAGGGTGACCAGTGCAGAGTTATGATGTCACATTGCCCCCTTAGGCAGATTACAGTCAGTTGCCTGTCACCTGGGTGACCAGTGCAGAATTATGATATCACAACACCCCCTTAGGCAGATCACAGACAAGGGCCTCTCACCTGGGTGCCCAGTGCAGAGTTATGATGTCACAATTCCCCCTGAGGCAGATAACAGAACTGGGCCTGTCACCTGGGTGTCCAGTGCAGAGTAATGATGTCACAATGCCCTCTTAAGGAGATCACAAACAAGGGCCTGTCACCTGGGTATCCAGTGCAGAGCTATGATGACACTATGCCCACCTAGTAAGATCAGAGACAAGGGCCTGTCACCTGGGTGTCGTTTGCAGAATTATGATGTCACAATGCCCCCTTATGCAGATCACAGGCAAGGGTCTGTCACCTGGGTTACCATTGCAGAGTTATGATGTCACGATGCCCCCTTAGGCAGATCACAGACAAGGTTCTGTCACCTTGGTGACCAGTGCAGAGTAATGATGTCACAGTACTCCCTTAGGCAGATCAGAGACAAGGGACTGTCACCTGGGTCCCCAGTGCAGACTTATGATATAACAATGCCCCCTCCAGCAGATCACAAACAAGGGCCTGTCACCTGTATTACCAGTGCAGGGTTATGATATCACAATTCCCCTTAGGCAGATCACAGACAAGGGTGTGTCACCTGGGTGACCAGTGCAAGTTATGATGTCACAAAGGCCCCTAAGGCAGATCAAAGACAAGGGTCTTTCACATGGGTGACCAGTGCAGAGTTATCATGTCACATTTCCCCCTTAGGCAGATCACAGACAATGGTCCGTCACCTGGGTGACCGGTAGAGAGTTATGATGTCACAATTCACCCTTAGGCAGATCACAGACAAGGGTCTGTCACCTGGATGACTACTGCAGATTTATGATGTCACAGTGCCCACTTAGGCAGATCACAGAAAAGGGCCTATCACCTGGGTGACCTGTGCAGAATTATGATGTCACAATACAACCTTAGGCAGACCACAGACAAAGGTCTCTCACCTGGGTGCCCAGTGCAGATTTATGATGTCACAATGCCCTTTAGGCAGATCACCGACGTGGGCCTGTCTCCTGGGTGACTAGTGCAGACTTATGATGTCAAAATGCCCCCATAGGCAGATAACAGACAAGGGCCTGTCACCTGGGTGACCAGTGCAGAGTTATGATGTCACAATGCCCCCTTAGGCAGATAAAAGAAAAGGGCCTGTCACCTGGGTGTCCAGTGCAGAGTTATGATGTCACAATGCCCTATTAGGGAGATCACAGACAAGGGCCTGTCACGTGGATGTCCAGTGCAGAGTTATGATGACAAAATGCCCACTTAGAAAGATCACAGGCAAGGGCCTGTCACCTGGGTGACCATTGCAGCATTATGATGTCACAATGCCCACTTACACAGATCACAGACAATGGTCTTTCACCTGGGTAACCATTGCAGAGTTATGATGTCACAATTCCCCCTTAGGCAGATCACAGACAAGGGTCTGTGACCTTGGTGACGAGTGCAGAGTTATGATGTCACAATGCGACCTTAGGCAGATCACAGACAAGGGACTGTCAGCTGGGTGCCCAGTGCAGAGTTATGATGTCACAGTGACCGCTTGGGCAGATCACAGATAAAGGCCTGTCACCTGGGTGACCAGTACAGAGTTATGGTGTCACAATGCCCCTTATGCAGATCACAGGGACGGGCCTGTCACTTGGGAGGCCAGAGCAGGGTTATGATGTGACAATGCACCCTCAGGCAGATCACAGAAAAGGGCCTGTCACTTGGGTGACCAGTGCACACTTATA